>NC_092807.1:94357232-94719732 GCF_040954645.1 Diabrotica undecimpunctata | reverse complement strand
CAATGCTGCATGATCCGTTTCGATGGTGAATTTAGCTCCCAATAAGTAAAACCTTAATTTGTTTACGCAAAATAGTACACTGGCGAATTCCAACTCGGTGACACTGTATTTTCTCTCATGTGTTTTAGTCACTCGAGATATAAAACATATTGGAACCTCTTGGCCGTTTTGTATTTGCGACAACACTCCTGCAAATTTCTGTATCGACGCATCCGTACGGAGTATAAACGGCAAATTGTAAATAGGGTGATATATTTTTGTTCCTTTAGCAAATTCTTGTTTCAATATTTTGAAAGCTTCCTCCTGTTCTTCTTTCCAATTCCATTTTGTCCCTTTCTTTAACAATTTTATTAAAGGAATTTCTTTTTGGCTTAAATCGGGAATTAATTTCTTGAAATAATTTATCGTACCGAGAAACCCTCGCAATGTTTTTAGATTTGTTGGTCTTGGGTATTCGTCGATGAGCTTTACTCTGTCCTCGGCTAGACTTACAGTTTCGGTGTCAAGTTTGAAACCCAAATAAATCACTTCCTTTTGAAAAAATTGACATTTTTCAATGTTTAGTTTTAATCCCGCTGTGTCCAATTCTTTCAAAATTATTTTGATATGTTCCACATGACTCTGCATATCTTGTGAAAAAATTAATAAATCGTCGATGTAATGGACGATGAACTCTTCATGGTGATTCAAAATGGTATGCAAAGCTCGTACAAGTGCTGCACAGGCGCTTTGTAATCCAAACGGAACTACCTTAAATCGGTATACTATACCATCAATTGAAAAGGCAGTGTAGTTTCTACACTTTTCAGCCAAAGGTATTAACCAAAAACTATGCTTTAGATCAATTTTTGAGAAAATATGTGATCCCGTGATTCTTCCAAAAATGGCCTCGATATTTAACGGTGATTCATATTGTGATACTGTGTGTTGGTTGATATTTCGGGCATCTAAACAGAGTCTTAACTCTCCACTGCTCTTCTTCACTATCACAATTGGGTTAATATAGGGTGAGTCACATCTCTCAATGATTTGATCTTCCAACATTTTTTTGATTTCTTGCTTTACTTCTTGCCGATACTTATAAGGAATTGGATAAGTCTTCGATCGAAAATTTCCCAAGTTTTTCACCTCAAATGAGTGCTCGTATTTTGTGGCCACTCGGTTTTCCTCATTTATCAGCGTTTCATAGTCTCTTAAAATTATACGCAAATCATTTTCTTTGCCTTCTCCACATATCAATTTTTTGTCTCTCCCATCAACTTTTTCGCACATATTCACCATGTACTCCGTGTCTTCTTCAAACACCACTGTCTCCATTGTGTCCTCTTCATTTTCCTTTGTTTTTGTTTTTGTTGGGCTCGTCTCTTCTTTTGAGGAATCCCAAGTTTTGCTTTCATTTCTTGTCAAAATTTTTCCATCTTCTTCTCCTGAGCTCGTCTCATCTTTTGAGGAATCCCAGGTTTTTTTTTCTGTGATCTTTTTCAGACCTTTTCCCCTCTTTCTTCCTTTTCCTTTCTTCGTCGCCAGGTTCATTTCCACCGTTTGTTCTTTCTCTGATTCGTCCGTAATTTGTTTCTCTTGTTCCTTATCCTGTTCTTCTTCTTCTTCCTTTGTTATTTTCATCGTATTGGTTTTGAAGTCGATCACTACATGTTTTTCCGTTAATTCGTCAACGCCTACAATCATGTCATGTGACATATTCGGCATTATTACACATTGAAGTGCATACATATTTTTTTTCAATCGTACCATTACTCGTATACCTTCATTTATTGTTGCCAATGTCCGTTTATTTGCGCCCACTAAATTCATCCTAGGTATTTTATAAATTAGACTTGTTAAATTTACTTCTTCGATTAATTTTCTGTTGACCAGTGTTATTTCAGAGCCTGTGTCTATCATAATTTTAATTGGTTTCTCATTTATAAATCCATCCACAAATTTTAAATTAACTCCATTTCTCTTTTCATTGTTTCCTGCCAGTTTAATAAATTCCTTGGGGTGACAAAAAATTCCTGTTTGTTTCTTCGTTTTTAGTGAGCGCCTTCTTGAAAACACGCCTGTTGTTCTTCTGTGTTTTCTCTCCCGTCATCTTCTCTCTCATATTTATTTTCTTCTCTTTGCATATTATTTATTTCTCTTCTGTTCTCTTTTGGTCTATCATTCCCGTATCGATTACCGCGAGATTCCTGTTCATTCCGTGGGTTATTGTATCTGTTTCCTTGGTATGGGCGGTTATTTCTACTCTGATTTTCCCGATCCCTGTTTTCATTCCATCTCTGGGTTCTGGGTTCATAATTCTCTCTTCCGTTCGGTCTATTTTCATATCCCCGTCTAGGTATGAATTCTCGTCTTGTATAATCTCTTCTAAAATTTTGACCTCTATCTCTATATTCTGGGTTTTCTCTTTGTCTATAATTTTCTTGCGGTCTTCTTTCTCTTCTTTCATGCCTACGTGATTCTCTCATTTGCAAAAATTGACATAAGCTGTCAATGTCCTTGTAATTTTGGAGATTTATGTGGTCTTCCAAGGTATCTTCAAAATGTCGCGATATCAACTCTACCAATTGTTCTGATGAATAATTATATTGCAAATGTTTTGCATTATTATAGAGTTGTAATGCGTACATCTTTTCTGATACGCCCACCCTCTCATGGTATTTTCCATTTTGTAACTCTTTATTTACTTGTAGTTGCTGGATTTTTCCCCAGAAATAATTTAAGAATCTTCTCTCAAAATCTTGCCAATTGTCCAATTCTTCTTCCTTGCTGACAAACCAAAGATTTGCCTCTTCTTTGAGATGGTTTCTGATGGTTTCCTTTGCTGTTGCAAACGGTCCTATGTTTTTGACTTTTTCCTTTAGGTTATTTATAAAAGGCACTGGGTGTATTTTCCTTATATCCCCTCCAAATCGTACTTTTACGTCTTCTGTGCTATGTACGATGACTTCCTTTCTTTCTACTCCTCTTATCTCCATCTCTGCAATTTGTTTAAATCTCCTTTCCGTTTCTTTCCGGTCTTCTTGTAGCGCATTTTCAAATTTTATTTCTATCTGTTCTAATTCCCTTTTTTGCATACTCTGAATATCCTTCATTTTAGTTTCGATTTCTTCTCTCTCCAATTCTATTTTCCTCTCTGTTTCTTCCCTACTTCTTTCTAAACAGACTTTTATTTCGTTTTCATATTTGTCCATACGCGTTTCCATTTTTTGTTCCATTTTTCTTTGGTTTTCTTCTAAATTGTCCAATTTTTGTTCCGTTCTTCGTTGTGATTCATCCATTATGTGTTTTGTTTCCAGTTGATTTTCATCCATTTTTTGTGACGATTCTTGTATTTGTTGTGTCTGTATTTGCATCATAGCTAATAATTTTTCTAACATCCCTGTTTCTTTTCTTTCCTCCATTATTGTAGCATTTCCTTCATTATCCGATCCTTCATCAATAATTGTTTCCTCTTCTATCTTATCCTCTTTCCTTTCTTGCGTTTTGCTTTGACTCCTTGTGGTCGACATGTTCGTTAGATTATTTATCCCCGCCAAATATGAAACTTTGAAATTTGTGCAATAATATCCCCGCCAAATATAAAATTCTACTGGTCTGTTGCAACAAACGGGACTTTTCCTGTTCAAATGTAATAACTCTTGAGTACGAGTATCAAATTTCAATATCCCACAAATAAATCAAATGGTAAATTATCAAATGTCAAAATCAATCAAATAATTCAAGTATGGTAAAATTATCAAATTTAAATATCACACAAATAAATCAATTATGGTAACCTATAAATTGTCAATACCACGAATAAATCAATTATGGTAAATTGTATCTTAAAAAAAATATATAAATCTTTATGTCCTCAATTTTTACATAATATTTCACTTTATCCCCGGCATATAAACTTTCAAATATCTGCTCGTCTACTCCTATCCTTTCAAATTTGCCAACTAGAAATATTTTTCAAAGCTTTACACGTTGGGGGCCATTTTGTTATGCTATTTAAATTGTATTATATTGCTTACTTAGGAAAAATCCTGTCTATATTTATTAAATGAACTAATCTCCAATTAATCACAATAAATCAGCATTAATTAATTACAATCTCAGGCTATTTAAATTGTACGATTTACCTTTGATCGTGGATTCAAAATATTTTCCAATTGGCGTCCTAATCGGGATAGGTAATATGACCTGAATAAAATACATAGAATTTCAACTGAACTATATGTGAGATGTCCTTTATTTTAATGAAATTTTATACAACAATCAATCCTGTAATATTTGCAATATACTAACTTTAAATATATGAGAAGTTGTTTTCTATCATGGACCCAAATGTTATTTTACATTGATTTTTAATATGTGTTATAACTAAGCTCTTTTTATAATTCCTTTTTTTTTAAGTGATCGCAAAATTAACTGTCTCTATTATTTATTCAATTTATTTAATTAATAAATGAAAATCACACTCCGGCTCTAATGAAATTTGACTGACCTTTCCTTCTCTGCCGTTGCAATTCTATGGCCACGCCACAACAAAAAAATCCTTTCTCTGCTTCTGCTCCTATTGTGGTCCAGATGACGTACACCTTTCTCCTATCTGTCCTTGTATCTCCAAATGTTTCCGGCTTCGTCTGCTATTAATATTCTTAGGCCCTTTGGTTTTCTATCTCTCTGTACCCCGTTCCTCACACTGGTCAGCTTTTACACCACAAATAAACACACCCGGTAAATTACGTCTTCGGGACTTCAAACAAACACAAATCACAAAGCTCCTTCCTTCTTGGACGACGAAAACTGACTAACTAACTTTTTTTTCTCTCTCCTATCTCATAGCCAAAAACCAACCTCCTTGCATTCAAAATTTGACCAATAAAAATCATCCACCTCTTGTAACGTATATCGTTACCACCCAACTCTCTCTATAAAACGTCATTCGGGTAATTCCAAAAAACAACCTTCTTTAATTATTCTAACTAAATCTATCTACTTTACAAATATTTCTTACTAATAGCTACAAACGATACCTGTTTCTCAATTCAATGTCTTTTGTTAATAAACTTTTACCGATATAATCTTTCGGGGAGAAAACCACCGCAAATCCCGGTCTATTGTTCAACACTTTCTATATACACTTTTATTCCGGGTAAAACCATTTCACAATAACCGACTTATTTAAATTTCTTATCGATAATATTTGAAAGTCTTGTCTCTGAGGCCTAATGAACAATTCTTCGAACAACTTAAAATACATATTTTGTCTTATACAGGATGTTTGAAAATTCATATGCCCGTGTCTTTATGAAATATCAATAATTTTAATTTTTATTTAAGTAATAAAATTTGTATATCGGTTTTTTATTGCTTATGGACATTCAAAAGTACAACAAAATATATATATATATATATTATAAAATCAGTATATTTTGGGCGTAGGTTCAATAATTACTGTTAAATTTGGAACTATATTCGGCAGGTAATCCTTGCCTTTGTCAAGATTCTAAAACAAGAATTGAGAATAGGATGATATTGTAAAACAAGACTTACCAACCTGTAAAGCGAGACACTTCATTAATGAACGAACACATAGCAAATGCAAAAGTTAGAAAAAAACAGCAAGTCCAGCTCACAATAGGTAAACAGTCTCCATGAGCAATCAAAAGACATTGAAAATAGGTTAATAAACCTAGCAAGTTTACTACTTAGTACTTACTACTTAGTACTTAGTAGTTCCAGACGGACCTACAGTAAACATGATAGATCCTGTTATTGTAGATTCAAGACACCAATCGAATATAATATACGTCGACGCCAGGAGAGGATCAAATGCGGATTCTGATAACTACCTGGTCAAAGAAGAGTAAAGGTCTAAATTTCAAAAATCAAAAAGAAAAAAGTTCTAAACATGAATGATACAATGTAGAAGGACTCAAAGATACGAACAAAAAATTGAGAATATAAAAAATTGTACATCTAACTAGAAAATAGACTAAAACATAAATGAAAACATAAATGATGAGTGGAAAGAGTACAGAAACATCATCAAACAAGAAAGAATGAATGGTTTGAAAAAGAATGTCAGATTATAACAGAAAGAAAAACAGAGCAGATCACGGAACTTAACAGTAGAGGTGGAATATAAAAAACTACGTACAAAAGACGTTTAAGAACTATAAGAACTAAGTAAGCCAACAGAAATAAGAAAGTTTTACCAGAAACTGAAAAAAAGCAAAAAAATTATTTAAACTGAAAACAACGATGTTTAGAGATAAGGAGCGAGGAGAGATAAGGAGATCTGAGGAGATATTGACAGAACAGCAAGAAATACTAGGAAGATGCACATAATATTTTAAAGAAAAGCTTAAGGGATATAGGAGGAAGGCCAACCCGTATATACTATTAGATCAAGCAGACAATAGGTAAAAGAGTTCACCAACGATAGCCGAGATTATAATAGCAGTAGATATTTTAAATAACAATAAATGACCGAGATCGGATCACCAGGAATCTCCAGAATAGCATCGGAGCTACTGAAGGAAGGAGGTAATGCTACTGCATTACTAAAAAGAACATGAAATATTAGAATCTATGGAAATCAACAAATTAAAAAATACAGACATAATTCTGAAAGACCAACTTGAGACAAACAGTTCTCCCCTCCTCAACTTATTCAGTTAAAGACTATAAAGTGTAAACACATAGCAAAAATAGATCACTTGAGAAAGGCAAGCTGACCGAAACAGCTGCAGTGATAATAATTTAAAATAAATTTTGTGAAAGTGTTGAAAACAAATGTTTTCAGTGTTTTATTGGTAGATAAAATAAATTTCCATCAATTAACGGTCGAATTCATCACTTATATAAAAAGAATATATAAGCTGATAATAAAAATACCATTGAATAAGCACTTAATATACCAACGGAGTGGAATAGCGGCATTATTGTATGATTGAATTAGAATTGTACGTGTCCGTACTGCTGATGGAGAATATATTCGTCCTATCAATAAGCTGATTCCTCTTCCATTGTTCCTGCTGTTCCAGAAGCTGTTCCAAAGCCGATAGCCTTCTGTAGCACTGTAGTTGTACTTAAGAAGTAAGTTTAGGATATTTCTAGCTGAAGTTATACTTCATCTAGCCGCGCGCCCCCAGTATGGATAAATTTCTGTAAGAAATGTATCCAAATATTGCTACGCCACTGGTAGCAATTAACTTACACGTCTTAAATTCTACCCAGGTAAATTCTCTAGCAAATTCTCATGAAAGCCGAAAATGTATTCAAAAGATATTTTTACCCACAGATTAACTTTCTCCGACCAATTCCCAAAAGTTCCCTGTCTAAAAGAATTAAAAAGGTGAGTCTTACCTACCTCTGTATAGAAATATCGAAGTTATCCCCCGTCCCCCGCAAATCCCTTGCAATAGTCAGGTATTGCAATAAGAATTTTAAGTATTTTAGTATAAAATTGTATCCCAGCTGAGCCGGTCGCTTCTTGTTTAGAGTTTAACTCTCGCATATTAGTTATTGTTACATAGCTTATAGTTAAAAGCTGAACGCATTCGGAATCAAGTATATTCATATAGAAAAAAACGTCCTTAGTTGAAGTGATAATTATTAGTAACATTTATAAGGTGGACAGTGAACGGCGGTTTCAATAAAAGAACTTGCGCTAAAACTTTGACTAGATATTAACTTGGTTGTAGTAACATTCAATTATTAAACTACGTATTGTTTAAACCGCTTGTGTTCTTATTTCCCACGCCCGTGGGTGGTCCTTCAAGTTGGAAGTAATTTTATGACTTAGTACGCTCTAAATGGAACAAAGATCGCCGTCCTAATTTGTTGAACAAATGTCTGTTTAATTCTATCACACTGAAAGACATACGAGACCAAAAAGAAGCTTATGAAATTTGTAATGAATAGGGACATGAATATTTAGAGCCAATAGGAATAAAATATTTTCTGTCATTTCCTATAACGGTTTTTAGAAAAATTTTTGATAGCCTTATTTCTTGTAGTTTCCCCGCCTCATCTGTATTGGATGGGGTTTGGGGGGATTGTTTTTGGTGTCGTTCGATAGATTTCTAAAATATAGTGAACATTTTTTGTTTTCCAGTTTTTGGATCCGATGTCCATTTCGCGAATTATTCGACCATCCCGCTTGTTTTGGCACACACTGTATATACACACGGATTTAACCTTTTTGCACTTGCAAAGTCTATTATTGTATCAACCTTTTATCTTCTTTTTTAAACGGATCAGCGGTTTAACATAATGTAAATATGTTTTTAATTAAACTTCTTTATCGAAGACTATTATTATTAGGTCATTGATATTTTACCACTTCAGAAAAGCGTAAAATACAGATCCAGCTTTCTCTCTTTGTTCCAGAGGTTTATAAAATATTGGAAATACATTTTTTATAATAGAGGGTTTTTATACGGGAATAACAGTTGGAACTGTCGACTTTTTGCCGCGAATTATCACTTAAATCATACAAAAAATTCTGAGATACACTTCAAATTAAAACCTATTTTGAAGTATGGTATAAATTTTAAAACGTCAATAATCAGTGAGCAATCGAGCTGGGAGTTTGAATTGATAAAGAGATGAGAATCGAGGACATTTTCTTTCGAAGGTTAGCGATCATCATGATTATTTATTGAACTCTAAAAAGCTGAGTAGACGGGCAATTAAACCACTCTCTGAGATTGCACAAGCATAACAATAGTCAGTTCTAACGCTACTCTTGCCTAAAACTTTTCCTTGCATGATATTCTGCAGAAGCCGGTATTTTGTTCCTGTCATCACCTGGGCAAAGTATTGAAGATCTCGTATCTTTATTTTATTTTTCAGTTTTGTTTCTTTTGAAAATCTTCGCACGCATTCATAATCTCACGATTTTTCTGTAAAGCCACCTCTCGAAAACTTCCACTTTTCTTATCATCGGTTTAGTCATAAGTGAATTTACGTGCAATTTCAATTCTGAAATGTATATATAAAAATAAAAATTAAGAATTGTGATTGTTAGTACTATATTTAGAAACTTGAAATTGCCTATTGTTGGGAACAGGCTTCGTTCCGATGTCCGAAAGAATTATAATGCTGCAGATATTGACAACCCATGGAAAATGAACTTAATTTAGATTTATGCGCCAACTGATGACAAAAATGAAGAAGAAATAGAAAACTTTTATAGCAAACTTCAAAAAACATTACATCTCACAGCATCTAGAGATATAATAGTGATCATCCCTGATTTCCATGCAAAAATTGGCGAAGGGAAGTGCTAACCTAATGTAGGACCGTATGGGCTTGGTGAACGAAATGACAGAGGAGATCGCCTAATAGAATTTTGCCAGGAGCATAATGTTATAGCCGCAAATACATTTTTTAAGTTACCTAAATGACGCCTTTATACATGGAAATCGCCAGCTGACAAAGACAACAAAATCGTCAGAAATCAAATTGACTACATCCTAATATAACACAGATATCGAAACTCAATTCAGGCAGTAAAGGCATATCCAGGAGAAGACGTTTCCTCTGATCACAGTCTTCTTATTGCTAGGTTTCAACTTCAATTAAAAAAGACGCAAAAAAAGCGCAACAACAATAAACTTAACATACAGAAACTAAAGTCAGAAGAAACAAAAAAAAATCTGAAACACGAAATCAACACAAATCTAGATAGAAACCCAAGAAATAATTGCAACGTAGAGCAGCAGTGGCAATTCTTCAAAATCTCTATATTGGAGCCAAGTAATAAAGTACTTACAACAACCAAATGTAAGAAAAAAGAGTGGATGACCGAAGAAATTCTAGAGTTGATGAATGAAAGGAGAAAAAACAAAACCGTCAATATGAACCGCTATAAAAGCTTCAAAACCAAATAAGAATAAAAATAAGGTAGGCTAAAGAAACCTACTCTGAAAAATATAAAGAAATAGCAGAACTGCAAAACAGATATGACAACTTTAATCTACATAAAAAAGTCAAAGAACTAGCCGGAATAGGAAGTAGAAGAACCTCGAATATATTGCTCGACAAAAATGGAAATATTATACTGGAGATAGAACAAAAACTACGACGATGGAAAGAGTACATCGAGGAATTACTTCATGACCAGAGAGAAGCTAGTACATCTGTAAATAGCCAAACGGGAGATGTAGGCCCAGAGATAACCAAATTAGAGGTTAGTCAGGCATTAAACTCAATGAAAACCAATAAATCTGCTGGTCCAGATAAATTACCAAGCGAGCTATTAAAGTTGGTCAACGAGAAAAACCTGGGCATAATAGTAGAACTGTTCAACGCTATCTATACTACGGGAATCATTCCTAGAGAAATGTTGAGAATTATCCACGCCAGAATTTTGTTTTCTTCAAACAAAACAACAGCTCTCCACACTAATAGGCAGAAGAAGCAAAGTACGTGATATATGATTAGGGAAGCAATAGATCTACCAAGGTATGTGCCCCTAAGAAATCTCTACAGAGATTCCAGGCAGGAAAGAATATTAAGGAAAATGGATGAAAGAGCCTACGAAATATTTAACGGGCAAAGAAACCACCCAAGCAGACTGCTAAGAGTGCTAATAGCCTACGACGAAAATGTTAGAACGGTACACAGACGACTTAAGCAACAAATATCTGGATTGAAGACAAACCAAGAATAACCACATAGCAACGAATTTTTAGACAGTGATCACCAAAAAGAATGAGGCGGAGTTGTTGCAGCCAATTAAGAGATGGCTGGTTGGATGAGTTTGGATGGTTGTAGCAACTCAGTCTCAGTCTGGCGACACTAAAACGATAGTATATAAGAACAATATACACCGGGGTGTGTGAGGGCAATATACACCTGGGAATGCATACCCCAACACATGCACACATGGTAGTAGTTTGGATGTAAAAAAAAATATAAAACCCAAAAAACTTATACACGGAGTGTGTGAGAGCAGTATACACTTAGGAATGCACATTCCATAGTTATAGTTAAGTTAGATTAGTAGTAGTAGTTAGGATAAGAAACAAAAAAATCGCTCACTGTCTAAACAAAACCATGTCTTCTAAAAAACATCGAAAGTCTAATGCTGATTTGTCCAAAAACTTAATAAACTCAAATTAAAATGTATAATAGGCCTTTTATATCAGCAGTCAGACACAGGCCCCTCAGGCAGATCGTATGCTGATCTAAACGCGAATTCCGAGCACCGAGGTCATGTGCGTCATGGGCTCGGTGGCCGGACCCTACTCAGATGCTCAGCCGGCGAGGAGAACAAAATTTATTTTGCCAAATCGGTGGCTGAGTGACGAGCACACACTCTTTTCGGACAAAGAGTCATCAGCCCAGGCTGGTGGCTCTCTGTTCGGAACACAAACTTTTCTTTTAGGGACACCAGTGCCGATGTCAAGGTAGAGTAAATTCTATAGAGTCAGTAAAGTAAATAGGGAGAAAAGCCGATATGTGTGCTACCGCTACAGTTAGGTGGCTTAACCACAGTCAATAAATACAGGGGGTGTCCCATTACCCAGGGCACCCAAAGTAAGTTTCTGATCATAAGCCTCCTCACGTAAGTCACACGCTAAGGAAGGGTGGAGAAAAAGCCTGGGGTTCAGATAGGTACCACTTCAAAAGCGAAGTGTAACCGGTTTGATCTTTGGACATGTGAATCTCACTTTTACAATGGTATACACATGTTCCTTAACTGCAGGGTTGATCACATGTGTGTGTGTATCATTTACAGAATATGAATGAGACCTATAGTTACCTACGGTTAGAAACTTAAGTTATGAAAAAAATTTACTCGAATATTTTATATATTACAATATATATATTTAATATTTTAAAACATACGAAGAAAAGTACGTACAAGAACTTGATAACACCTGGAGAATTCAAAGAAACGATGCAACCAATGAATGGTATGATTAATATGAATCTAGAGGTCTCAAAAATAATACCAACCTGTTAAAATGAAATTTAAAGATAGAAAAGAGGAACATTTAGAATAATTTGGTTGCAACAAGTCCAAATAGGACAGCTGATGTAGAGATAGAATGGAGGCAAAGGGACAGACGAGCAAAATTAACCCAGGGTTATAAGGCCCAAAAAAAGAAGATTCAATGCTTCCGATTGAAATTCACCAAATAGATTTTAAAAAGTCTAAATAACTAGATTTGAGGCTATGTTTTGTATATACAGAAAAGATGATAATTATCACTCACTTAATTTAATTCAGCTATTGATATGCGTGTCCTTATCTCACAACAAAAATACTATATACCAATTCTTAGGCGCCAAGGTTAATTTTAATTTAGTCAGTTTGATAGAATAGCAAATCAAAAGAATTCAGTCAATAAAATAAAAACAAAATACTTGCCAAATTATCTTTTTTAAATAAACGATTAAACAATTATGTAAACAATGCAATACGGAAAAACTGTGTATTTCTTTATTATTATTTATCATGACGTTCTTCGAAATTTTCCGTAATTCTTTTTCCGCCACCCAATAGCCGGAATGAATAAAACCGTACAAAAAAAATAGAAAAACACTGTTTATTACATTTTATTTATCACATTTTATCTTGAATAACTTTCACACACGCTTACAACTTGTTTTTAATTTAAAAAATGCCAACTTTGAAAATGTATATTTATATACTTCATGTGTCTCTTTGTTAAAATTAAACAAATATTGCTTAACAGAAGTGCAAGCTAAGATTAAAGAAATGGATTGTATCATAAATAATTAGCGTGTTTTGCTATTTCTGCGTTTTTCTTCGAATTTTTGATATTATAAATTATTTATGTTTTGTTTAATATTTCAAAAGTTTTAAAGATATAGTTTAGCAATTATAGAAGTCAAAAGATTGATCCACAACTTTTCTTTTTTTTTTTTTAAATATCTTCACAGAATAATTGTCATTTTATGTTTCCTAATATTTTGTCCAGTTGAAGCTCAATGACCATTTTGGTATTAAATGTCTGTTTCTTTTTGAGATATATATCATCTTAAGCGAGGTATTTGTTGTCCATTACTGCTTTTAGTTGTCTGTTCTACTGTAATCTAGGGCAATCTTCTTTTCTTCTTCTTTGGCTTCTATTTTTTTCGCAGTATTTTTGTCTCGTTCATTCTTCGCATATGTCCATGCCAGAGTAATTTTCGTTTTTCTCTTCATTTAGTGTCTCCTTTTAGATCCAACATCAACTTTCAATGAAGCATCATGAAGAAACTAATTACAACCACTCACCTTTTGCCTCTACCATGCCATTTATAAACCGATATATCACTGTAGTCATATCCTACAAAATCAGATTCACCCAGTTTCAATGGGTTATCATTTGGTAAAAGACATTTTCATTGTCGTTCAAATAATTGTGATGTAGAATCGCTAAAAAGCGGTTTACGCTTATAATGTTTCGATTTTATTCATTCACAAATTTTGGTCATAAGACCAATACACTCTTAATATATCATATATCCTATATCCTTATAGGAAGTTGATTAAATCCCATGATGATAAGGATTCCAAGGAAGCTTAGAGTTCGTCTTTCTCAATTGAAAAATTACGCCTATTTTGCCTTGCATACATATTGGGTTCCTCAACAATCCTATTTTTTTTAATATTTCCACAGGTGTTGCTTCTTCTATGTTAGAAAAACTTGATGCAAAAATTTTGAACAAAATTAAAATTTTTGAATTTGTCCTGAAATCGTTTGATATTTTTCCATTTCATCCAAAAATCAGTTTCTAACTTAATGGTCCCAGGTACCATAAATATGATCTTCTTCATTCTCGGGTTTATCTTCTGAAAATGCCGTCTGTAATGTCATCAATAGACTCATACAGTTGATCAGCAGATAACCATTCTAGTTCCTTGAGAGCGATGTTGTCTTTATTTGAAGTCATTTTCTGCAACAAAAATAAAATAATATCACGACAAGTTTTCAGAATACAAAAGGCCCTTTATTCTTTTTATTATCCTTTTCTTTCTTTTTAACATCTAAATCTTTGAGTATCGTCAAATTCACTGGGCTAGTAAGTACTGCAGCCAATTGTCTACCGCGTTTCTTTACTTGTGAAATACCTGATGTAGAAGGTACTGGAGAGATATTATCTAAAAGTTTACCGGGAGTGATTTTTTCTTTACAGGTCGGCTTATTACCAGGTACAGATGGTAGTTCTAATGGTGACGTGTAAGATGGTGACGTGTGAGACGGCGTCAAACTGCTGGTAGATGGTAGGTTTAGACGTTGGAGATTATCTATTTCATTAATTTGTGTTGTTGAACTCTCAAGAAAGGCGTACTCTGGAATTGTATTCCGGTCGACTAGATAAACAATACATGCGCGAAAACCAGATACAGCATTTTGTACTGAAGCAGCTTTTGTTCAAGCCTCATTGAATAATTTGACGAACTGCAAGCGATTAATCTTCTTTGTAGGATTCATTTTAACAAATGAATTGCAAGCATTATAATAATGTGACTTCAGCGACTTAAAAAATGAACGATCTAATGGTTGCAAAACTGTGTAGTGTGGCTCGGTAAACACAGTAGAATGATTTAATTTTCGTCTGCATACTCCAACATTTGGACGGAGTTGCAATGACATGCATGACCATCCAAAACCAGTAGGACTTTTCCTGGAGGCTTTCTAGGAACAAAGTGATGTGTTAACCAATCAATAAATATATCTGTGTTTACGTAAGTCGTCTAAAAACGCAACTCAGCAATATTGGAAATATCATTTTAAAATCGTCTACTTTAAAATGTATAATGTATGTCTGAATTGTCAATATAAATAAGTTAGATAAAATTAGAGAATTGTTCACCAAGTAACAAAAAACAAAATTCGTTTAGGGTTTAGGGTTTAGGTAAAGATCTACGGGTGGGCTTCGCTTACCCTTATCAAATTTTATTGGAACCTACCGACTATCACAGGTTTCTCAAAGTACGGATGTTCGTACTCATTCAAAAGAGGCCGAAATAGAATATTGTATGGCAGAGCTTTGTTGACTTTTCTTCGGTTCCAGACGAGTTCTTTTTGATAACTTTGGTTCTAAGGTTTCTCACGTTTCCAACTAGAAGAGTCCCGTTACTTACCTATAATTTTTTTATGTTCGGGTATCTTCCTAGAAATGGAAACAGCCTGGCCTGTCATTTTTAAGTGGGGGTTATCCCACCTTTTATTGGGAAACGTAAATTTTGAGAGGAAGAAAATCACTTCTGGCAGGGCAGTCTTCGAGTAAAGCCGCTTGCTTATCTTACCGTTCTCTGTGAATTTATTCTTTAAGTGGGCATACACTTAAGTCTTTTAAATACCTTAATCTAATATCATATTAGATTAAATCTTGTTAGAAAGTACCTTTATTTTAATTAACTTCAGTGCTTGATATTATAAAAGTATAGTAGAATCAGTGAAATAGTGCAGCAGTCATCGAGATTAATTGTAAGTTATCGTAATCATATTACCTAATCCTCGACGAATCTGCGTCAACCATTTCTTCATCTGTAGTTAAGGTTAACTACCGATTTAGCAATTCAATTAAAAGAACATTTAATGCTTGCATACGAAGTTTCAATCAGCTATTAAGAACTTCTCGTAAATAACAGTTACGAACATTCAATTTTCAGTAAGAACAATTAATAATTAAACTAAAAACAGTGCGACACAGACAGTTAGCTTACAACCAAGTGCGGGTTGGTTTCATTTTTATAATACAGAATTTTTGGAATCTTTTTGTATTATTTTGAATTTAAATTTAATTAATTTTGTTTATTTGCGATAATTGCTATTCCATTTTTAAATGTACTGTATCCGATATCTCAAGATTAGGCCATAAACAGCAAAGAGAGATTTCTTTAATCAGCTTTAGTTGAATTTTTTTAAATATTACCAGGCTCTCTTCGCTGATAATTTAATTTGTGCATAACTTTATTATATTGTATCTGTAAAGGTATTTATTGATCATAATACTGTTTATTTCCCTATGTATACAACCATTTATTAATTAATGGTGCATTTTTTTTTACTTGTTTAGCTTTAGCCGCCTATATAATTGTGTTGTTAAATATATTGTTTTGCTTTATCCATGAATTTTATTTCTCGACTCCTAATAAGTTTCCTGATAAAATATTACCTCTAAATATTTGCTTATTACGTTAAATTATTATTATACCTTCAACCAGGAGAAAGATCCGGCTGATTAAGATTCGTAGGTAAGTAGGTGGACGGAGTGTGTTGACAAAATTTATTTAATAATTAACTGTTGATATCTTTTCTTGGAATTGGTCTGAGGACCTAAATATCTTTTTTTATCTCTTTTCGTTTCTAAGGTTTCTTAACTTTCCTTTCCTTTCCTTTTTTTATCATATATTATCTTTGGTAATTTTACCCATCTATCTTTTAGTTTATTTCTGTATCTTTTCTAATATATCTTATCCTCTCCTATGTTTACTTATTTTGTCCGTTGGACCTATTCCCGGTTCCAAAAGCTAGTTTCGAAACCACGACTCACTCTCCACCAACCATCTGGTTGTCGTCCGCAGTGTCTCCATTGGTGACCTTTCTAGCACCATACAAAAAAGGTTTCCGAGATTACAAATTGATTAATGTTTGTATTTTGAGAACGATTCTCGAAGTGAAAATTGAAACGCCAATAAATTTTAAACTTCAATTGTGGCTTATTGCCATTAAAATAGTAATTACTTTAAGATGCCACAAGGAAATAGCTTAATAACAATCATAATGTTAAGTAAAAATATGAGTCATATTAAAAACCTGTAAACATGTTGTTTATTCACTAATGTGTTGTAGATTCTACGAGAGCCTTTGATCAGCTGGCAGAAATCTACCTGAAACGGTCGCTTCGAAGTTTCCAGAAACCGGTCGAATGATGACCCGGCCGATTTACTTTCTAGTATAATCAGAGGGATTCGCCTGAACTCTCGAATAGCTGTATTTTCATATATAATAACGGAGCTTTCATTGAAGGAAGTCACTCAGTTCGACTCGAGCAGTCGAACAGTACGGACGTGCTCAAGAGAGAAGCGTGCTTAGGTGGGGGCGACTGACCTATTGTCAACGGAGCTTTTCAGCTCCCGGTGGGTAAGACACCGAGTGTGGCATAGGCACTTGTCCTACATATTAGCGAAAAGCGGATGCGAGGTTGTTACTAGTTAAACCGTCGAGGAGCTGTCTTTATAGGCTCCTCGCAGAGTCTATAATAGCTTCGCGTTTGCGAAGAATTCGGGATCACCTCAGTGTGTCGTTAGGGATGACACTGTAAGGCCTTGACATTTGACAAGGTCGGACAGAAACGGCCCCTGCTCCTGAGGTGTGAGAAACAGGAAGAGGATCCCTCACTGTGAATACAGGGAGTGAACTACCGCGAGGTACCTGGGACGGCACCCAGTAAGCCGTACTGACAGCGGTCAGTCGGTGGAAAAAAAACAGAGTCGTCTAAGTAAAATTTTCTTATATCTTATGAACTATTTGTTCACTGCCTTACGGCAATATGAGTGATATTCCCCCCCCCCCCCAGAAAGTGTTGTCACGCAGGTGACAACACAAGAAGAAGAAGATAATGATTTAGCCAAATCATCAAACCCCTCTGATGCCAGCTCGATTGAGCTATATAATAAATTTATTGAATCGACTAATCCCGCGATCGATGACATAGAAATCGTGATATCTTCTGACGATGACTCCTATCTGCCCGAGTCGAAGGAAGAAAAAAGCGAAATCGACACCGATGACGATGTTAATACGATGGACGCCATCGACGAAGAGCCGAGCCCAGCCGCAGAATCGCGCGAAGCCCCGCCCCCAACTGTAGTAGAGATACCACCCGTCGTGGACAACGTCTCCAAAAATGAAGCCGAGCCCGAAATCGGCAAGAAAATGAAAAGGCTAAGGCCCAAAGAAGACTCTCCGGAAGACGAAGAAGTAAAGAAAAAGGCCAGAGAAATGGCGGAAAGGGAAAAGCCAATGAGCTTTTAAGGTCGGTCAATGTACTGACGGAACAGATCAAATCTCTAAAAGAAGAAAGCCGTATCCGCGAGGAAAAGGCGAATAAACAAATCCAAGACCTTCTCGCTCAGATGACTGAGCTGAGAAACGAAAATAAGGAAAAGGACAAGGAGATACAAAAACTTGTACAACATATAATGGCATTAACAGCAGCCAAGGAGAAAGAAGAGTCAATAATGGAGATCGACCCGTGGAAAGCCTCCCTCGATAACGACGTTGTAAAGCTAGTTGAACTAGGAATCGGTTCACCTCCCCCCGCAAAGCCATCCAGTAGCAAAGGCAAGCTTAAAGAGCCGGAAAGAATTATAACAACCAAAGAGCCTGCAGGTTGGACACAAGTCCAAAACAAAAAAGGAAAAAAGACAGGCACCACTACTGAGAAATCAGACAGTAGTGTGAAAACAAAAATAGGCGTCGCCGAAAAGCAGACGCAGATAATAAATCAGCGAAAAGAAAACGAATTTAACAAGGCTGCGAAAGAGGCTCATGAAAGAAGCCAGAAAAAGAAAACTGCCCAAAATAACTTGAGCAAAAATAGCCAAGTTGAAAAAGAAAACGACGTAGCAAAAGACTCACCGCAAACAAGCGAGGAGCCTACAGTAAAAGAGCCAATAGTAAAAGAGCCGAAACCACCGGCGATAATCCTAAAAACTGTAGGAGAACACCAAAAAATCCTGCAGAGAGCAGCCAACCAAGGCATAATATCAGTCAATAAGTTTGCACGATCAGGCAGATCTATTGTTATTAACACAAAAACTAGAAAAGATTACCTAGGAATGGTACACATCCTAGAAGAACACACTCCAAAAGTAGAATTCATCGCATATCCCATAGATAGCGATAAACTAAAAAGAGTCATTATAAAAGGGCTATCTGCTACTACTAGCACAGTAGCAATTAAAGACGAACTATATAATAAAGGAATAGAAGCAACAAGGGTGATCAATATGATCTCCAAAAAAGCTGATAAAAAAGTACTGCCACATTTCATCGTCACCCTCAAAGAGGAAGACGTTGCAAAAATTAAAAAAATATCTGATATATGCTACATGCGCATCTATGTGGAGGATGAATTCAAAATCACAAAAGACACCCTACAGTGTTATAACTGTCAAGGGTTCTATCACAGCTCAAAGGCTTGCCATTGCGGATCCAGATGTGTAAAATGCGGAGAAAACCACATCAGTAACGACTGTGAGAAAAGCCGGGAAACCGACCCCAAATGTGCAAACTGTGGTGAAGCGCACACAGCAAATTATAGAGGATGCTCTAAAGCCCCCAAAAAGAACACGCCTGCCCCAACAAGACCAACAAAGGAGTCAGCTACGCACAGGCAGCGAAAAAATCCGCTGAAACCACCACAGAAGCTCCAGCACAACCACAAGAAGTGTCGGTACAGGACGCAGCTACCCTCATCGCAAACTTCCATACAGAGTATGATAACAAAATGATGGAAATGATGTCCATGATGGACAAAGCAACAAAAATGATGACTGCATTTGGAGAAGCCGTCCGAAAATGTTAGCAAACCAAAACGAAGATCTACGCATTGGGTGATGGAATTCCGGCGGAATATTCAAAAAGATTAACCTTCTGGATGAAATAATAAACAGATTAGAGCTCGATATTGTAGCCCTTCAAGAAACCAAACTAGTGGAAAGGAAAAAAACAAAATTTCCAGGCTACGATATCTATAGAACGGATCATAGAGCATTATCAGGAGGAACAATTAGTCAAAAAGGGACTCGAACACGAGCACATCCCAACACAAGACGGACTGGTGACAATGGAAGCCACAATTATTCGACTTAAGGCCAACAACGAAACACTAAAAATAGTGTCAGCTTACGTCAGACCACATGATCCGATTTTTAACGAAGATTTGAGCCTAATACTGAACTCAGAAGAGCCAACTATAATTATTGGAGACCTAAATGCTAGATCTCCCAATTGGTTTGACAGGACGACCAACCGAAACGGAAGATATCTCTGCAACCATCTCGAGAACAGACCGAACACACATGTCATCGGACCAACAGAACCGACATGTTTCCACGGAGAACTCCCTACGTATCTTGACATTGCAATCCTACACAACGTGGGTCAACAATACGAGATACACTCTCTAAATGAAGGTGATTCGACACATAACCTAATCGTCCTGACCCTGGGTGCATTAGAATTGAACTATTTGCAGCCCCACAACAGAAAGAAGACAAGTTGGCCAAACTTCAGAAGAATTGTGAGCGAGAACATCGGTAACATCCCAACAATTAATAATATTACAGAACTAGAAGATAGTGTAATAAAACTAGAACAAGCAATAAACAATGCTATCGATGCCAGCTCCAAAACCGAAACAATCACAAGACAAAAAGGAAGATTCAGGGATATAAGTATAGAACTTCAAAACCTAATCAAAGAGAAAAACCGGAGAAGAAGAAGAGCCTACCGCACAAGAACGGTAGAAGACAAAAGGATTGCAAATGAGCTAGACAGGGAAGTGAAAAAACAACTTCAAAATCATAGAAATGAAAGCTGGGACTCCTATATCGATGAGCTAAATCCTAACAAATCCGCCTTCTGGAAGTTATCTAAAATCCTCCGAAAGGACAAGAAACCCATACCTCCCCTACACGGAGTAAACGGGATTATCCATACGGAAATCGACAAAGCCGAAGTCATGAAGGACGAATTAGAAAGGGTGTGTAGAAACAACGAACACCCCGACGATGACATAGACTTTGAAGAAGAGGTAGAAAGAGCAGCGAGAAGACTTAGAAGGAAAAAGGGCAGAATAGGTATTACACATACATCTCCCGAAGAAATAAAGGAACTTATAAAAATGACAAATGCCAAAAAAGCCATAGGATCCGACAACATCACAAACAGGGCGCTGAAAAATCTACCAACAAAAGCTATTGTTTATATCACTAACATAATAAACAGCATGCTAAAACTACGATATTTCCCAGATAGGTGGAAAGAGGCACACGTAATAATGATTGCAAAACCTGGTAAAAACGGCACATTTCCGCAAAATTACAGACCTATCAGCTTATTATCATCTATAAGCAAGATAGCGGAAAGAGTCATACTAAGAAGACTCAATGAAGAATCACAAATGCTACGAACCATACCAGAGGCTCAATTCGGGTTCAGAAGCGAACACTCCTGTGAATTACAGGTACTACGACTTACAGAATTTATCACCAAAGGATTTAATGAAAAAATGTACACAGCTACAGCTTTTCTGGACGTCAGCAAAGCCTTCGACAGAGTCTGGCACCATGGACTCATTTATAAAATAAATGAATTTGGTTACAGTGAGGCGATGACATGAGCAGAACAATGAATGCAGCGGAAGAAACCTACGTTGAGTTGAAACAGAGTGCAGAAGCAGTAGGGCTAGCAATAAATGCAAATAAAACAAAACTACTCATACAAACCAGATCAAATAGACCGGTGCAACAACACTTTATTGACGATATAGAACATGTAAATAGATTCACATACCTAGGAATGGATCTGGTCGCAAGCAATGAAGAAGAACCGGAAATAAATAGAAGGCTTGTGCTGGCAAATAAAGCCTATTTCGCGATGGGCCACATATTCAAATCGCGAGACGTACACCGGAAAACAAAACTCCGGGTCTATAAAACAATAATCAGGCCCATAGTAAGTTATGGTTGCGAAACATGGGTGGTGACATAGAAATCTGCCAATGCATTAGATGTGTTTGAAAGAAAAATATTACGTAGGATCCTGGGCCCAATAAGTGAAAACAACAACTGGCGAATTAGGTACAATAGAGAAATATACGAGCAATATAGCGAACCAACTCTAGCACAACATACTAAACTGCAGAGATTACAATGGGCAGGGCACGTGGTCCGCATGCATGAGAATAGAATCCCCAGAAAATTATTAAATGCAAGAATGCAGGGAAAAAGACCTGTTGGAAGACCTAAAAAGAGATGGGAAGATGAAGTCGATGAGGATGCCATGAACTGCCTGGGAACGCGTTCATGGAAAAGAACAGCGGTAAATAGAGATGGTTGGAGAAGCCTGTTGAAGGAGGCCAAGGCCCGATTTGGGCTGTAGCGCCATTGGATGGATGGAGGCGATGACATGCCTTCTTGCGTCATATCTTGCCAACAGAAGGTTCAGAGTTCGAATAGGGGCAACCCTATCCGAAGTCGGGACCCTGGAGGCGGGTGTGCCTCAGGGAGCGGTGCTGTCTCCTTACCTGTACACCATCTATACGGCCGACACGCCAAAAGAGCCAGGCTCTCTGTTGAGTCTTTACGCTGACGACACAGCAATAGCTGTTAGCTGGAGAAACCCGGATCATGCAGCTAATCATCTGCAAAGAGCACTAAACAGATTCCAAAGATAGTGCATAAAATGGAAAATAGCCCTAAATGCAGACAAAACACAGGCTGTAATGTTTAGTCACAGAAGAAGTGTACCAAATCGTGAAATTACAATTGAAAACACCCCAGTAGACTCTACCAACCAGGCTAAATACCTAGGGGTACATCTAGACAAGAAGCTAACGTTCACTGAGCACATCAATCAGCAAATACGCAAAGCCAAAGCGTTGAAAAGTCAGCTCTCAACACTTATTGGAAGGAAAAGTAAACTACGATTTAAAACCAAAATCAGGGTTGCGAATAGTATTATCCTGCCAGTCCTAACATATGCATCCGCAGCGTGGGGACACACCTGTAAAACAAACAGGAAAAAGATACAGACCACTCAGAATCAAATAGTCAGAGATGCCCTTAAGATACCAAGGTACGTACCCTTGAGATACGTATATAGAGACTCAGGACAAACAAGAATCCTACGCACGCTAGACGAGAGAGCATATGAAATTTTCAACGGACTAAGAAACCACCCAAGCAGAATGTTAAGAGAGCTGACTAACTACAATGAAAACATAAGGACGGTACACAGAAGACCAAAACAACAGATAGTTCGATATAGGGAGAACCCGAACGAATAAATAAAGAATGAGATGGTTGCAAGAAGAACAAACAAAGAAATGCAGTCAATCAGAAAACACACAAAAAAAACTCTGGCGAGAGGGTACGCTTTTCTTTTTAGGTTTTTAGGTAATTATAAGTCCAATATACACCGGGGTGTGTGAGAGCATTATACACTTGGGAATGCACACCCCAATACACGCACACAAATAGGATTAAGGAAAAAAGGAAAGAATTGTTGCCCAGGCATTTTATAGTCCCGAAGCCACAAGGAAGTCCACAAAAAAAAAATGTGTTTTCTGATTAAATAACGTAAATTCATATTGATATATTCATACTTTTCATTAAACCGTTTAACGTAAATTTACCTTATATAGCAAATATAGAAGGGGCCCGTCAGGCCTTCTATATACTGCTTCGCGGACTAGGCCCTTAAGGCAGATCGAATGAAAGATCTACTCGCGAAATCCGAGCACTGAGGTCATGTGCGGCATACAAGGGCTTGGTGGCCGGACCCCTCTCGGGTGCTCAGCCGGCGAGGAGAACAAAATTGATTTTGCCAAATCGGCGGCTGAGTGACCGAGCACACACTCTTTTCCGGACATAGAGTCATCAGCTCAGGCTGATGGCTCTATGGTCGGAACACACGCTCTTTTTTCTTTTTTTTTAGGGACTCAAGTCCCGACGTAAAGCTAGAGTAAAATCAATAGAGTCAGTAAAGTAAATAGGGAGAAAAGCCTAGATGTGGCTACCCCTACAGTTAGGTGGCATAACCTCATTCACTAAAAACCGAGGATGTCCTATTACCCAGGGCATCTTAAGTAAATTTCAGATCATAAGCCTCCTCACGTAAGTCACACGATGAGGAGGGGTGGTGGAAAAGCCTGGGGGTCAGATAGGTACCACTTCGACTAGCGAGGTGTGACCGGTTTGATCTTCGGACATGTGGATCCCATTCTTACATTGGTATACACATGTTCCTAGGGGCAGGGTTGATCACTGCGTGTGTGTGTGTGAAGGAAGTCAGTCAAAAGAAGATATCGCGATCGGGTATTTTAAATGTGACGCTCGGATATATAAATTATTGTAAGATAAATTAATATAAATAAAATTTAAATAAATTAAATTTGTAAGTGTTATAAATATTGAACCTTTAGTAAATTAAGATAAGAACAATAAATTAGAATTAATAAAGACTTAACAATAAATTAGGTCCTGCTATTTTAAAAAACATTGACAAAAATGAAAAAATGACACTGATTTTATTTGAGTAAATTAAGTAATAGGTTATTGAACATGTTTAACAAAAAAAAGTAAAGTACCAAAAGATAACCCATTCGAGCTAAGTTCATTCTGCGAAAATTATTTGTTATATTTAAAATAATAAAAGGGGAAAAACATTTACTTGAGATGTTAATGTATAAACATTTATTGTTTATAAACTACAATATGTTTTTATAAATTTTATTACAAGATCTAAGCTCTAGATCGACTAATAATTAACAAACAATTCTTTTCGGAGTAAACAATTTTGTTATTATAGTTTATTTCGAAATATAATTGTCTCAGAAAAAACCAAGTTATACATAAAATAACAATTTTTTTTAATGAAGTAATAGTAATCAGGTCTTAATATTGTGAAAAGAATATGCCAGATTTGGCATATTTTCGCATCGGTCATAAAAAGAGTAAATACCATTTACCTACTATACGAACAAACTCAAGCCTTCCCAAACTTAGTGAATTAATATCACTTATAGAATAGAATAGAATAGAATAGATAAGAACAAAAAAGAATAGAAATAAAGATAAAAGTTTTAAAAAATATACAATTTTAATACTTACTGCTAATTAATGGTGGACGAACTAAATTATAATAATTAAAATAAAAAAAAAACTTATTAAATTATATCAAAAACGACCATCCAAATATCAATAGAACATCCAACATTCATCCAGAAATCATATACGCCCAAAGAGCACAACTACACACACCTCAAATAAATTACCAAACCACATCTAATCTAGCCGTACAACAAACTAGCATGACAGACTTAAAATACATGATGAAAGAACTTCTAAATCAAAATGTTACAATGATGAATCTGATTTTTACTCTCGTCAATAAAATATTCAAATGACTCACCTAATTAAAATTGCTGAATGGAACGGGAACGGCCTATGCAAGCACGAGCAAGAAATCTGTGCTTTTATACCAAATAATAATTTAGATATAACGCTTGAAGTGAAACACATTTTACAAATAAAAGCTATTTTAAACTACCAGGCTATGATACATATCATATCGAACATTGCTTTAATAATTTTAATAACGGCTGCTTTAATAATTAAACGAAATATCAAACATCACATGGTGAAAGGATATAAACCAGATTATCTACAGGCAATAGTAATATCTGCCATATACTGTCTGCCAAAACATAACAAAATGGAACAATGGAAGATTTTCTCAGATCGTTAGGTAATAGATATCTAGCAGGTGGAGACTGGGACGCTAAACATACACAATGGAGTTCTACGGTCGTAACAACTAAGGGCAAGAAATTACTTGCAGTTATATTAGATAACAAGTCGGCATAGTTAAGTACTGGCCAACCAACCTATTGGCCCAGTTATTTAAGAAAACTGCCCGATCTACTAGTGTTTGGGAAAGTATTTAGTACATATTTATTTACATATTTTACGATATTTTATGTCGCTACGATGTGATAAAAACCAAAAAGATAAACTCATGTGCGCTCACAGAACATGCATTACCTTTAAAACATGAATTTAATTTCGAGGATTCCTGTATTCTGGCTAAGGAAAAAAACCATTCAAAACGTGTTTTCTTGGAAATGTGTTTCATAAAATCTAATACGTCTTGTATAAATAAAAAGTCAGACATAGATAAATTGAGCCACATTTATTGTTACTTACTGACAAAACATCAAAAATAAAATAAAGATTTACTTTTACATATACACACCGTAATACACCTGCATACAAAACATGTTGCATACTATCAAGACAGGTTTAAGATACTACTTCCATTAATATAATAGAAAGAACTCCTAATTACTTTTTAATCACACTTTTTGTTTTTTTTTTCTGTTTTCTATGGATCAGTCAAAACACACCATGAAAAGATGTCACTAACAAAATTTTAAAATTTTAACTTTCCAACTAAATTTTAAAATGTATATTGTCCATTATTTTAAATGTTATATTTTATATGTGTGTTTTTAATGTTGAGTGTCGTAGCTTTAGAAAAATAATCTCAACGACTAGTAAGTTGTAATGACAATTTGAGATATGTTGTAAATATTTACACTTTCTTCTAATTACAGTGCCTTGAAGAAGGAATAAAAGAATTCCGAAAGCTCGACCAAAAGTCAAAAGAGTGTTTCTATAACATCCCGGCCAAACCTACTGACTGCAGCCCTAATAAACTGTATTGTTTGTTTATATCGACAGTCCATAATGTCCAGTATTTCTTATATATATATATATATATATATATATATATATATATATATATATATATATATATATATATATATATATATTGATTTATAGTATCAGCAATCGGTCAGGAAATAAAACTCTATTTGTTCAGTCTCAATATTTCGTCACGATTTTGTGACTTCTTCAGGAGAAAACTGTAAATTTATTAGAATAATTAATGATTATATGTAAACAAAATGAATATTTTAATACTTACAACTATAAGAATGAAAATTTAAATTTTTTTGGCATATCTAAATAAATGACATATTTGTTTGATTTTATTTAGGAGTTATGGTAACCGCAATATTTTATAGAGTGAATTCCCGTTGTACAATTTTCAGTGAGTAGGTTAAAATAAACAATTACTATGACAGTATTATTCATTTTATACAGTGGAAAGATGGAATTAATAGAATTGAGAAAGAATCAGGGACACGATAAATTGATCTATAAAATGTAATTGATGGTATGTAGTCAGTTATGTTGCCGTGAGGGGGCATTTGGGCCTGTAGGACCCATCGCCGGCTCTTCGGACTTTTTCCTGTCTCCGGAATTGGAACGGGTGTTTACCATCTTCGTTTGTCGCTAGTGAAATGGGTCAGTACTGTTGCCGTTACAGAATAACCGTTACAGCGACAAGTATCTGTTACAGGTAACGGTTCCAAGGAACAGTTACAAAATAACAGATCAAAAATGGAAAACAGAACAGGTAAAATAATCTAAGTATTCCTTGACTTACGGAAGGAATAACTTGGTAAACAATAAAATAAAATGGTATGATAAATGTAGTGCAAAGAATATGTTTCTAAGTGTTTCTTGACTTACGGAAGAAACAACTTAGAATGAAAAGTAAAAATGTACAAGATCAAAGAATAGAAAAATGCAGAAATATGAGTAAAAATACACAAGGTAAAAGAATGCAGAAATGTTCTTAAGTGTTTCTTGACTTACGGAAGAAACAACTTAAGAGAGGAATATAAACAAATGAAATAAGTAAATATAAAACAATATGTGAAAATATGTCTAAGTGTTTCTTGACTTACGGAAGAAACAACTTAGAACAGAAAAACAACAAGAGAATCAAATAAGCAATAGAAGAATATAAATATTTACAAGTGTTTCTTGACTTACGGAAGAAACGACTTGTAATATAGAATAGAAAAAAATAAAATGCAAAAATAAGAATACAAATATTTACAAGTGTTTCTTGACTTACAGAAGAAACAACTTGTAATAGAAAATAAGAAAATAAAATGCGGAAAAGATATAGAAATATAGCTAAGTGTTTCTTGAC
Source organism: Diabrotica undecimpunctata (assembly GCF_040954645.1). Lineage (NCBI taxonomy): Eukaryota > Metazoa > Arthropoda > Insecta > Coleoptera > Chrysomelidae > Diabrotica > Diabrotica undecimpunctata. The sequence goes on along the minus strand of NC_092807.1, from coordinate 94,691,899 downwards.
TTACGGAAGAAACGACTTAGCGTGAAAATGAAAATAACAGGGACAAGTATACGAAATATCAGAAAAATATTTCTAAGAGTTCTTTAACTTACCGGAAAGAACTACTTAGACACAAATACAAGAAATATAAACAATCAAAAATAATCAAATAAAATAGTAAATAAATCAATACATGAACAATAGTAATATTCTAACCTGAAAAGGTCTGAATATACGACAAATGCTAAAATAAAAAGGTACACAGGAAATCAGAAATAAAACAATAGCTCAAGTTGATACAATAAAGCACCGACTAGGTCTACAGTAAGAAGAGGCAAGCTCGACTGACCGATGAGAGAAAATCTACCTGCTTTTATGTAAAACAAATCCTTTGTTTTACGTAGCGAAAGTGGAATTTCCCTGCATCGAATCAATTAGAAATTTTGATTTGGCCAACCTTGGAATTCCCAAGTATTTTAACCGATATCCAAATTCCTTGATGCGTCGAGGACATCCCCCCTCCTCTGAAAGACCTAACGGTGCTAAGAAAATTTATTAAAAAAATAGAAAAATACAATTTAAGAATCAAAAAAAAAATACAATAATAAAATTTTTACCCTAAAAGAATATAATGTAAAAGACTTAAGATAAAAAAAAAAACTAAGATATTGTACTTAAGATATTTGAACTTAATTGTATATGGTCCAGTAGGCCCAGGTGGTCCAGGTGTGCCGGGTGGCTCGTCTGCTTCCGTCAGGGCTACTTTATTCACCCTGAGGAGGTCCTACGACGTCGTGAAGGTATAAGGCTACTCAATTCACCTTGATATCTCCACGTGTCGTAATGGGACCTTATCCTTGAGGTTTGCTGCTCGCGTCTTCGAAGTCGTTTCTTTCTCTTGTGTGTCCGGTGACTTCTCCGGATTTCCTCTCGGAGTGGTATGTCGACCGGACCGTCGAGGATGGGGTCGGTGTCCTCCTCCTCGTCGCCGTGCTCCATTGTCTCTATCAGTAGAAGGCATTCGGCGTCTGGCATGTCATCTGTTGTCAGGCTAGGTTCTTCCTCCTCGTCGACGTCCTCCATCGTCTCTAGTAATGGAACGCCGTAGGCTTCTTCTTCTTCTTCTTCTTCTTCGGGTGTGCCTGTACTGATGTCCGCTGTTTCGGTTTCTTCGGTGGTCGGCTGACGTGAACGGTTGTCTAATATTTCATTGTCCTCTTGGGTTGACTGCTCGGCTTGTTGGGATGGGGTTTGATGGAATTCCAGCTGTTGTGGTTTGGCTTGCCTTTCTGCTGGGGTCGCCCAGTAGATGGTGGTTCGGCAGGCAGTACCTATGCGTCGAGGACAGTTACTGCAATACTGATATTTAGGAATGTAATAAAATTATAGGTACAGTTACTAGAGGATTACTAAGTTTGTGTTTAAAGGTTAAGATCTATCATATTATATATTGTTTAGTATGTTGCAGTAGATATTACTTAAATGATTGGTGTCTGTCTTATAATTGATAGATTCAGGAGTTTTATTAATGTGTACCATTTCAAGGAAAAGCCGATTTTTATAATTATCAACTTGTTCCAAGATTTTTACATTATTAAAGTCAAAGTTATGTCCTGTCTTCAAGTGGTGGTCTACTAAGGCACAAGAGTTTTTTTGTATGTTACAGTCACTTTTGTGTTGAGTGACACGTTTTTTAAGCCACTGTTGACTTTGACCAATATAACAACTTTGACATTGACTGCAATTTATTCTATAAATTATATTACTCATTAATGAATTTGGAGTTTTAACTTTTATTTTTGAGAATAACCTTGAATTTAGAAGTGGATTGTATTTAATTAATTTAATGTTCGGAAATGTTTTGAAAAGTGAGACAATTTGGTCTGTTAAATTTTTTATGAAAGGTATTTTTTTATATGAAACTGGTTGTGGATTATTTATTAAAGCTCTATTGTAAAAGTTAGTGTTATAAATAAGTTTTTTTAATATATGTTTTGGGTAGCCATTGTTTAAAAACATTTCAAAAAAGTTTCTTTAAATTGACATCTAGGAAACTCCGATCACAGATTGTCGTTACACGATTTTTCATAGATACAATTGTGTTAAATTTTTAACTTCTAGGATGATTAGAATAATAATTTATAAATCTGCCGAAAGCAGTATCTTTTTGATACCAATCTAATATGATTTTGTTATCATTAGTTCTTATGACTTTGGTATCTAGAAAAGGTATACTGAATTGAATATTTTGATGGAGTGAATTAAAGATCGTTTGTACTGTCTGAATATGGTTGGATGGTACACTGCATATTATATCATCAACAAATTTATAAATAAATGCTAGTGAAAACGGCAATTTTGAGATTCAGTACAGAGATTAAAACAGTACGGTCGAAAAAATAATTTGAAATATATATATATATATATATATATATATATATATATATATATATATATATATATATATATATATTTATATTTATATATATATATATATATATATATATATATATTTATATATATATATATATATATATATATATATATATATATATATATGTATATATATATACTTTCTGGTAAAGCAACACGATGAATACACTCAGCTCCACCCCATTCGACAGTAACACAGAAGTTGCTACTTTTGCAGGCGACACCGCAATACTGTCGTCCATGGACTCTAATTTCACAAAAGCATCAGAAAATTAAGTCCAAATTAATATTGGATAACAAACTGCTTATATAGAAGGCGACTCTCAAGTCCATATGGACATATGGTATACAACTATGGGGCTAGCAATTATAATCTTGCAATACTCCAACGCTTCCATAATAAAAAGTTAAGGCCTACATATAGTAAATGCTCCATGGTATGTTACATCCCCCTCCATAGAAAAAGATAGGGAATTGCCTTCGGTAATAGAAGTTGTAACAAGTTACAGTGTCAAAGATGGTGAACGGATAAAAGTGCATTCCAATGTACTCGCGAAAGCAGTTATTCGATGATAAAATAAAGTGCGTAGACTAAAACGTTTTAAACCAAATCATATATCAAACAGATTTAATGTTTAAGCAACACCAACTGTATTTTAAATTCTACCCGAATTATGTGATATGTAGTTGTGATTGTGTTTTATTATTTTATTGCTTTTAGCTTACATACTCTTTAATTAAACTATTCATACTCTAAGAGACAGAGTAAGAAGTGAGGAAATACGAGCGAGATGTGATGTAGAGGAAATAAATGCGTGGACCAAAAAAAGAAAAGTGGAATGGAATCAACACTTCGAAAGAATGACAGAAAATAGAATAGTACGAATAGTAAGAGACAAATCGCCAAATGGAAGAAGATCATTGAGACGACCGAGGAAAAGATGGTCAGACAGCGTCAATTGAGGCTAAAAACCCAAGTAAAACAGGCATTAAGCCTATTTATAAAGTAGGAAGAAAAAGAAGATACTAAATTAGTAACATTTACAGTTGTTAAATAAAAAAAAGGAACTCTCCACTGAAAGAGGCTCTCTAGACGCTATATAAACAAACAAATTACTTATTATTTTTTATTGTTGGATAGATTGTAATTTTAATTGGAGTTAATACAAAAAAATTATATAAAAGGAAGATACATATTAAATCAAAATATAATTTAAAACATTTTCTTAATCATTAAATTAAATTAGATATTACATATTTTTATTACAACAATAAAATAAACTTTTTTTTGCTCTAAAACACTTAACTAGTTCATAGACTAGTCATTTAACTAGCTCATAGACATTGACCGAATATGATTCAATATTTGCTGTAGGATCGCTTTGTCCGAATTTATGGCGACATTCAGGAGTTCTTTATTTGTAGTTAACACTTTTTCCTAATTTTATTGTCCTTTGTATGTTTAGCTCCTCATTTAGATGAACTTCTCTAAAGTTTTTAGGCCTTCTTTTATTGTCTCCTTGTTTGTATACGTCTAATCCTGTTGTTATACTATTAGTTTTACTCGATTCTTTTCCAAGCTTTTTCAATATATTTTTCGCCTAGTTTTAACTAGGGCCTCGATGTTCTTTTCAATCCAATTTGAGAGGTAGAGGTTTCTTAGCCTCTTCCTTTTTGCTGGTCGAATTCAATCTTACATTCGAGATTTCAGCCTTTCCTTCGAAAGTAGAGTGAGTAGAATGACAGAAAATATATGTTAATTAGGCGCTGATAGGAATTAGTCACTCCATTAGAATGGAAATACGTTAATTTTAATAGAAATTAAGTTATTATTGTATTAAATCTTATATACTAAAACGCTAAGCCCTTTTCTTGTTCACCACTTTACTCAAAAACCATATTAGATAATTAAAATATTTTTCGGAATATTATTAGTATTACGTATGAGATTGTCAAGATATACTTTTGGTACAAAAATTCACTTGCGGTTTTGAGATGACCGGAAGTTAAAATTTACTTTAAGTTTTAGACCCCACAATGTATATATGGATCGAAAGGTCTCGTCGAGACGAATCTAAATATGTACACCGGAAATGACCCGAAACGCGCATAAAACGTCAAGATAGAGCAAATCTGACACCGGATTCGTGATCAGCATGCAAAATTAACTGCTAAATGATATTCATGTCGACATTTGATGAAAATAAATAAAATAAAAATTTCATTTAAAAAACTCGATGTCGAGTTGGTCCGCTAGTTTGCCTTAACGTGTATAGTAGATAACAATAAGACAACATATCACTATTTGGGCGTTGAGGAACAAGAGAAAAGAACCTTGCAAGGATATAACCAGCCTTTAACCACCAAGTGTTTTATTTACACATCAATTAATAATTAAAAAAAACCTTTTAAATTAGAATTTTGTAGGTAATAACTAGTAACTTGGTAAAAACTGATAACAGTTTTTGAATATTTGCTAATTTACTTTTTAATTTATTAAAAAACAATTAGTAAACTTTTTTATTTGAACAATTAGTTTATTCGTTAACTTATTTATTGTTTTAATTTTAACGATAATTTATTATGGTATATTTTAACAAGCAGAACAAGGGAAAAACATTTAGTTAGTGGAATGTGAATTATTTAGTTGTGTATTAATCATTCTTAAAGAAAAGATAATACATACAAAGACAAAATAATTGATTTCTTCATTTTTTTGGGGCATCAAATCGTTACTTTTATGTACATATTGAAGGTGTCATATTTGCTGTCATAATTTTTCTGTTCCGAGGGGCTCGTATTTACAAATGAACGGATTTTGATAACATTCATTGGTTTTTCATAAACTAACGTCGAAACATGCTAGGAAGCTGCGATCTCACAGAACGTGAAATGACGCTCTCTACTGGTTCACGTCGGCAAAGAGAAACAGTAAATATGTATATATTAGGAAATGAAAAGATAACACGGTAATAACTACCACGAATGGAGCGTTTCCCTTTGAGGTCGAGGGTTATTTTTAGTCTTATCTACCAGTGTTGACGGTAAAAATTTTGGTAAATTAAGTAATTTATACAATTTCGTTAGACCACTCCATAGTAAAATTACCACGACACTGACCGTACCTATCCGTCACGTCGAAAGGTTTGGAGAGGTAAGTACGTGCTATACATCAGCTTCTAACTTGTTTTAAACCGTGTTAATTTACTGACAAACAACGAGACTGAACGTGCTGATAATAAATAGACAGTTTTGTCCTATTCCAGGGATGGTAAACCACAAATCTTACAGGGGAAAACGGTATTCCACGTTGTGTTGGTTCCCGTCTTCATATTTTGTTTTTTTATTACGTATTGTCTATTCTCTTCGCCGATGACGAACGACGCTCTACATTCTGTCAGATCGCAGCTTAGGCCGGTATCTCACAGAACGTAAGAAGACGCTCTTCGCCAGTTCACGTCGGCAAAGATAACAGAAAATACAACTTAGTGAAATGAAAAGAGAATACGGTTGGCACCTTATTTTGGTGTGAAATTAACAAATATTTACTTTATGACAACTATTCAATTTTAGCGTGTCCCCTCGAGATCGAGGGTTTAATCCACCAGTGCTGCCAGTAAAAATTTTAGAGAGTTGGATAATTTATCCAATGATAAAAATTCCAACACTTCGTTAGACGACTCAATAGTAAAATTACTACGACACTAGCCGTACCTGTCCCTAGTCACATCGGAAGGGTTCTATACATCAGTATGGAAAAGTACGTGCTATACATTAACTTTCAATTTCTTTGAAATTTTTACTAACAAACAACGGAACTGGACGCTTTTGCTATAAATAAACAGTTTTGCCCTATTCGAGGTATCGTAAACCACAAATATTGAGGGTAAAAACGGTATTCGGTATTTTTTTTATATTTCCTATTTCTATTATGCATTTTCTATTTCTCTTTGCCGATAAAGAACGCCGCGGCACGTTCGGTCAGATCGCAGCTTTAAGAGGTTAACTGTCCTGACGTGCCATGTTTGTTACCCACTGCTATTATCATAAAATTTTCACAGTGTAATATTTTATTTACGTCGTTTGCTTAAATTAAATTATTTAACGACCAAAAAATTTATGTTAAATAATGTGACGTAGGTTTACAGAAGTACTGTAATTTTAAGCTTATAAAAATTTAAGATAACTCAGACCCATTAACATAATAGAAAGTTAATTTTTTTTATTCGAAATATTCGCAATTTTACGCGAATTTAAAAAAAAAATGCAATGTCCTACGACTCTCAAAACATTTATTTCTTGATTTTACTATTTCAAAAACTAAATTAAAAAAGAATATTTTAAACAGAGTAGGGGACGTAGCACAGCCTTGTAGAAGTCCTTTTGTCGTCTTAAATGGATTGTAGGCTTTATTTCCACATTTAATAGCTACTTTGTTTTCTTTGTATAGTGCTTTAACTGCTTTTATTAGTGTTTGTCGGATTCCGAGATCATTCATTGCTTCCCATAATTTGACTCTAGGTATTGAGTCATATGCTTTCTTTAGATCAACAAAGGCCAGATGGACCGGTCTACCTTTTGCCATTTTCTTTTCTATCAGTTGTTCTAATGTGTACGTATGATCTAGGCATGATTTTCCTACTGTGTCTTCTCCAATTTTTCCTATTATTTCAGTTTCTAGTTTTTCTTTAATAATTTTCCCGTAAAGTCTACCTACCGACGATATTATACTAATTCCTCTATAGTTTTCACATTTTTTCCTGTTTCCTTTCTTATGTATGGATGTGATGTATGCTTGTGTCCATTCCGCAGGTATTTCTTCTCCATTTAGTCCTCTTTCGAACATTCTATGTAGCATGCGGAATAACTTTTCCGTTCCGTTTTTAATTAGTTCGTTTGGTATTCCTCCGGGTCCTTTGGCTTTTTTGTTCTTCAATGTCTTGATTGCTCTCTTAACTTCTGCCAGGCTTATTTCTATCTGGTCGTATGCCCCATTTCCTGCATGTTCTATATTCTCTTCCTGAAATTGGGGACAGTTTTCTGTAAGTAGTTCTACGTAGTATTCTTGCCACTCGTTTTCACTAATTTTGCCGATCTGGGTTTTCTCTGTCTTATTTCGTTGAAGTGCTTTTAATATTCGCCATGATTCTGAATTTCTCGTTCCTCCGATATGTCGTTCTATCTCTGTGCATGCTTGTTCCCATCGTTCGTTCTTTTCATTTGTTACTCTTTTCTTTACCTCTCTGTTTTTCGCTCTATATAGGTCTAAGTCTTCCTGTTTTTTGGTGTTTAGGTATTTTATGTGTAGTTTTTTCTTTTCTTTTATGCATTTCAATGTGTCTTCCCTTAATTTGATATTCTGATGGGTGTTCCTTTGGTCGTCTTCTCCAAGAGCTTCTAAGGCCGCTGAAATCAGGCAGGTTTTTATGTTATTTATGTTATAGGTTATTTATATATAGTCCATTATATCGCTGTTGTGTGTGAAAAAGGGGACAAGTCAATTTTGATAAAAACGGGATTAACTCAAATAAAAGTTAAAAAAAAGTATGGTTTAATTGTGGGTAAAAGGGGAAAAGTCATTCTAGCTGAATGTGTATGTGAAGTTGATTGTTCCAAAAGAGGTTGAGGCCAAAATAACTGTGCTCGATATCTACCGTTTATTTGAGTAAATTTAATAAGTAATTCACCATCATACACATATTTGCTACCTAATTTTCAGGTACCAAATGTTGATCTAAAACATTTAGTACTGGCTAGACTTAGTGGATGAAAAGATATCTTTTGAGTTTCAGTAACAGAACTTCGTTTCACACTTTATAGAATGCTTTTGTTATGTCTAGGAAAATAGCTGAGCATATTTTATTCTCTTCTAGAGATCTCTCTGTAGTATTTGTTATACGATGAATTTGGTCCATTGTTGAGTGTTTATTACGGAAGATAAATTGATTAGACGAAATAATATGTTTATGGCCAAGTATGTGTTATATTCTTATAAACCATATCATCTAAAATAATTTGGAGATAATCGGTATTAAAGATATTGGTCTGTACGATTCTACTTTATTTACTAGTTTGTCTGGTTTGGGAATCATGATTAGTTTAGCCGTTTTCCACGAAGTACATATTGTAAATTGATGCGTTTATAATATTTGTGAGTTTTAAAGTCACAAGTACCTAAATAATAATAAAATTTTATTATTTTTTAATTGAGCTACAATACTAAAGTACTTCATCATCATCCCAAATTTTCTTCACCATTCAATACTATCTATTGATAATGATAAACAGATCAATAAGTAACGACAACAGGAACACGCTTATATAAATAACACCATTGAATGGGGGCCATATTACAATAGAATAAAAAGCAATAAATAAAAATGTTGAAAAATAACAGGCAATATACCTAAAAAAAGTAAAAAAAATAAGACGAGGAAAAAGTTTTTATGAGATTGTGCGCATAGGTTTTCTTTGACTCATTGATATTTCATCCGTTTATTCATTCAATGATATCCATTATCATTTATTTGATCCAAGATTGTTGTTTTGAATTTACTTCATTTCTTGGATGTTTACATCAAATAAAGATTTTTTTCTATTGTATTGACCGTCCCGTAAAAGACAAAATTTTGTTTAAATGTTGACAAACGACTTAGCAAAAGGTCGAGATAAGAGGCAGAATCGAGTTGACCACGCCAAAAATATGTTTATATTGTGTTTACTTCTTATTTTGTTATCAGGACGATTTGATTATCTCATGAGAAAACACGCAATTGGTCAAAAAATCTTACGTAGAATTGCTTGCAAATTATTTCCGTAAATTCTCATATCTTTAGTCTGAAATGCATCACGTGATATATAGGATACAAGACAAATAAATAATTAATTCAATAGTTATTATCAACACTACAGAGCGAAAGTTAAATTGTTAAGAATGGTGGTACACGTAGATGAAGACCGCTCCAGTTCTTTGGTGTTTTTTGTAAATGGAAAGCGAGTGAGTTTTCAAATAACTTAAACAAATATTAAAAAATAAAATCTAATAATTTAAATAAAAAAAATTATTTTAAAAAAATTGTTTAACAAAACATTTTTTTTTATTTTTAAAAATGTTATCTCTAGGATTTCTCCTATTAAATATATTTAAACCTTTTTTAATATATAAGTGTATTTATTTTTATACTCTTTCAACTTCTTTTATCCTTTTATTCATATTTACAAATATTTCTCAGTTTTTTTTTTCTACGTTTATTTTTTGATATTGTTGTAATATAAGCTATTTTCTTGTGGCATCTTAATGCAATTTACTATTTTTATTGAAAATAAGTCACCAATTTTCTTTAAAATAAGTTCATTTGACGATTCGATTTCCATTTCGGAAATCGTTTTCAAAAGAACAAACATTAATAAATTAAACAAATTGTGTTTTTATTACATGGAGGAAAATTCTTCTAATAATTTCATTTTATTTGAGTAATTTATATTGACAATTCAGACATATATTATACATTTTAAAGTAGACGACTTAAATGATATTGTCAATATTTTTGAGTTGCGTTCCTTCGACGACTTTATTGGAAGAAAATTTATTCAATTACATGAAATCAAGTTTAACTTAAGAATACCCGTCAGCAAAAACATTGCATGTGATTTGTTTTTAAAAAAATACCATGCTGACAGTAAAATTCTTCCGTTGGTGCTCCCATGACGAAAAAACATCGAAAAATCTATGGGTAACCAGATATTGGTTCCATTTAACACAATTAGAGCCGCTTCTTTGATTTTGTCTTTTATCTATGTATGTCTTTCAGAACAATACTTGAATCTTTTTATTGAACTCTATGTTTATTTTTCTATGCGTGTTTACATATTTCGAATCCATCAAATTCTCTATTTTTGATATACGATTGATGTTTACTTATTTCAACATTTAATGGTACTGATATTTCACATAAATAAAAATGTTCACATTCACAAGGTAAGGGAGAGAGTTGTACCTTGGGACACTTTTTTGAATGACCTGTAACTATTTTACTATTTAACGTATTGAGTTGGGATTTAACATAGCAAATTAGCAATATGTTTCTTAAGCACCAATCTATTTAAAAGGTTTAAAGAAATATGTTTAATACATAAATTTAATCATTTTTAATTTGGTGTAGAATGGACCGAGGTACAATTTGGTCTTGTACCTTGGACCTTCTAGTATTGTACCTTGGAACACTATTTCAGTTACCAAAATGATGTAAAAAGATAGTTATATCACAACTTAAAATGCATAAAAATGAAAATAGTAAACAGGGTTAACATTTTCGACAATCATTAATAAACTGCTTCTTTCAGATCTAAATTTTATTCAAACGAAACTCTTAAAATTATTTTTATAAAGAAAAAAAGCAAAATTAAACATATTTGTGGTCATTCAACGTCATATTGTCCAAAACTTATTCCAAATCTCAACATTTGAGCTTGACGAGCTGTTCCACTAACGTAAATTGGAGGAGGTAATTTTGCAATTACATCTTCTTCGAGAAAATTAAAGCTTGTAGTTGCATCATTGAAGAACTTATCGGTGTTTTTATACCGACGTAATTATTTTAGTTCGTTTTCGTCGTCACAACGTATTATTTCAGCTAAATAATAACGGAACCTTTTTTTCCCCTGAACTTTCACCAATACAAAGTCGCCAGCTTTTAAATCAGCATTTGCAAACTTGTTCTCCAGCAGTCTTGCTTCTTCCTCTCTTTGAATTGCTCCTTCCAATTTTCTTCGTCACTGCTTTCACTACTAAGGGATAAGTTTTTATTTTCGGATTCTGAACTTGATGATAATTCCTTCTTGGTGTCCTTAGAAGTAAAAGTTTTTCTTGTTTTTGATAAACTCTTTTGCGTAGAATCTCCAAAACCTTGCCTTTTATTATTTTTAATAGTAGTTGGTTTTACTTTTTTTAACTATGCTATTTCATATTTTTCGGGAGTGTCTGTCAATATGCGAGATTTCCCTCGTGGTCTTCCACCACTGACCATTTTTCGGGGAGGTGCTTTAGGAAATGGACGTAGCATTTCTGGAGTAACAGCAACAGATGTCGGAGGAGAATTAATTTGGTTTCGGTTATTTAGAATATTACAATAGTTTTCAACACTTGAAGAGGCTACATCACATGAACCATTTGAAGCTTTAGATTGAACATTAAAGTTCTCGGTATTTTTAAATTGAGCATTAACACCGTTGTTGTTGTTTTCTAGTGGACGATCCGAAACGTAAGAGGTAAGAAATTCGTGTTCTTGGAATATGTCTTCATTAAGGGGATAAAGCCCCGATACTTCAAATCCTTTAAGAATATTTGATGGACAAAAAGCTTTTGGAAATGCTTTCCCTAGTAACTCTGCAACGTCGTAGATACTTATAGGCTACCCTGCTGCAGTAAAGCATTCAGTCCTATCGAGCGGCTGAAGCTTGTGTGAGGATGGAAAGTAACCAATGGTATGCCATTGTTTTGACATTACTAAATAACTGGTATATTAACGTGACTATCATGGTTGTCAAGAAGTAAAATTACTGGGTCTTCAATAGATGGTTGTACATGACATTTAAAATGCTCCAGGAACTGCAAAAAAGTGACTCATTAGACCAGCCAGATGAATTGGCACCTCCATCTGTGCCTACAGGAGCTCCTTTCAACATAATATGGGATTTGAAATGTACTCTAGGAAACACCATCATAGGTGGAATATGAGTACCAGAGGCATTTACTACCACAATTACAGTAGTATTCTGTCATCTTTCTCCACTTGTCATCTATCCAAGTTGTTCTATGCCTTTTGGACCAATTATTTTAGGAGGGACATGGACGGTTGTAAAACCAGATTCATTACAGTTCCAAATTTTGTGTGGCGAAAATTCATTTCGAGACAGAGCTTTCTTGTAATTTGTAAAAAATAAGCTGACATTGGCTGTATTAAACGAGGTGGATCATGCTAGGTTTTTAGGCTCCGGTTTTCGAAGTAATAATTCTACTGTGTAACACCTTAGAAAATATCTTAGCCGTCCTTTACCGGCTTTCTTATTTTGCTCCCATGACGATGGAAACTTTTTATCATTTGCAAGAGCGAATTGGTAAGCAAACCAACGAACCTCCATTCTTGTCAAGCCATAGTGAAGGCGTGCTGCTGTTATTAAATAATCTTTCAAACTATATTCTTCTTCAATTGAAAAAACTTATTGACTTTTATTGCTCGCTTCATAACAAAACTCCGCCGTACCTTCTAAATTTTTATGTTTAGTCATGTGCCTAATAAGTGTTGTTTTAGACACATTATAATAGCGAGAAGCTTCCCGTATGGACAATTCACCATTGAGAATTTTTTTACTGCACACTTGATATTGCTTGGATTAATAGGTCGTTTTTATTTCCGCTTTTGCTGCGAGGCATGGTAACCTTTATTCTGAAAAAGAAAACTTAGTTTAGTATTTATTTAAAAAAGTATACTTATGGTAGATCTCAAATTTTGTTTTCAATCTTTTTGATCTCAAATGCATTTGGTTTTTGCCTGCAGTAGTTGACGCACATCTTTGTTTTCTGTCGGAAAAATTAAGTACCAATTAGTTCATTGGCTAGTATTGATCGAAATTGTAAATGAGACACGGCTTTTTTTTAGCGAGCATTGATGTTTTGTACATTATATATGCGTTTACAATCGCAGAATCTATAAGATAGAAGAAAATTTTCATCCACCGTTTACGACTTTTTCATGACATGAAGTAGGAAACAAGGTATCGATACTTCGCCCATGAATTTGTTATATTTAGCTACTGATTGTGGACAGGCCACTTTGTCTTTTTTCCTTCGTTTGTTCAATCAACATCAACTTTCAATGAAGAAAACTAATTACGACCACACACTTTTAGCCTCTGTCATGCCATTTATAAACCAATATTCTACCGTACTCATCTCCTACAAAATAAGATTCACCCAGTTTCAATTGATTATCATTTAGCAAAAGATTCTTGGGCTAATGTTTTCTATTTATTGTGAAAGTTCCGAGGTAAAGGTATTCTCATGAAGAAAATTGGACAGCAATTCAATTGTGAAAAAAAATTATCAAAGTATAAAGCATAACCTTTGAAATAGTATGGCCTGCTCAAATACAGAGCAGTTCTTTCACCCAATGCAGCCTCAATGTGACTTGTTTCCTTTCCATCATTTAACTTTAAATGGAAGCATATAACCTGTTCGTGCACAGGTTGTAACCCAAATTTTGAAGCTTCGTTTAACAGGTTTCATCGGCATGTATTGTTTTAAAGTTGAGCGCTCCTTGATACCTACCACACTTTCCTCTACTGAAAGCTCTCTGGATTTTTTAAAACATTTCCACAGGTGCTGCTTCTTCCATGTTAAGAAAAGTTGATACAAAATTGTGTACAAAATTAAAATTTTTGAATTTGTCCTGAAATCTTGGGCTATGTATCCATTTCATCGAAAAATCAGTTACTAAATTAGTGGTACCAGATAGCATATCATCTTTTTCATTGTCGGGTTGATCTTCTGAAAATGCCATCTGTAATAAACTCATACAGTTAATAAGTAAATAACCATTCTAGTTCCTCGTTAGTGATGTTATCTCTATTTGAAGTCATTTTCTTTAACAAAAAATATAAATCCAAACCAAATACTTATCATGTCGGAATGGTATCATGAGGTTTTTTCCTGTTTTTTTTTCTGATTTACTATGGGATCATTAACAGGAGAACTTTATTGTCATCATTGCATGTCTTTGAAAGACAAATCACATGCTATGTTTTCAGGCGAAGTTTCTATACTGGTGTTGTATTACTTTTTTCTCTATATTAAAATAAATAATAAAGTTACTCTTTTCAATTTTTAAAATATTATTTAAATTTTAAAAATACAAAAAACATAGTATGAAAGTTCGCGTCTACTGTTCCGCCTGCCGCCTATTGTATTATCTTTTTGTTCTAACGGGTATTCTTAAGCTTTATATAGTTGACACTAAGCTAGGCAGCCTAGCTCATTGCATCTTGTAGCTTAGGGCTGTTTTAAAAACTGTGTTGAAGGCTTTTTCTATGTCCAGTATGACCTCTTCTTTTGTTTCTATTTAAGTTAATATTTGCGTCACTGACCAGTTTTACTAGTTGTTGTTTAAATATTTTTTTTCTTTTTTGATTGATCTTTTGGAATGACTCTTCTTCGTTCTGCATGTTTGTAGTCTTTTATAGATGGCCCTTTCCAATATTTTGTGTGATTCCTTTAGTGATATTGGCCTCTAATTTTTTGATCTTCTTGCATCCTTCTTTGGTTTTAGTAGATGACTAATTTTGGTATGTTTCCAGTTGTTCGGAAAATATGCATGTTGCTCCATTGATGCTTTTGTTCAATAAAGACATGGTCCAAATCGTTATTTCATCATCGAGAGACGTCCATACTCCTTTGTAGATCTCACTTGTCTGCAATTGCGTACTTTTTATTATTAGTATTAACTCTATTTTTATTTTTCTTTACAAAATATTTGGATATTACTCATATAATTAATATTATCTTTGTTTATATTTTTAATTTCAGTGACCTTTAATTTTAATGTTTACGAAGAGTAAGTTTTTGCGTAAAAAAATAGTAATTTGATTAGCACTAAAATTTTTGGATGGATATAATTGTTTATGTTTATTAATAAAATAATATTTATAAAATTTCCGTCTTTAACGAAAACAAAAGTATATTTAACAGCCTATTTATAATGTTATTATAAATACAGGGTGAGTCATGAGGAACTTTACATACTTCTACTATATGAAGAGTCCCTCAGGGAGCATATCATGTGGCCACTAAAAAATGTCAACTCCTCTACTTTATTAATTAACAGGGTGATTTGTGTAATTGACCATTTATTTCATTTTACTGTAGTGTTTGTACGGCTCATTTGATTTTTTTAATTTTTGCATGATACAGTACACTACTATCAAGCATTCGACTGGTATTAGCTAAACTAAAAAATTCCAGGACTGGCTTTGGAAAAATTAATTTAGGGATTCGTATTAAATATTACACCCTGTATATATTTTTTTTAAAATGCAATAAGTGATTTTCAAACTACATAAATAGCCAATGAAAACGACATATGCGACAATGTTGTCGCACTTTTATTAAATTTTTAGTGAACGATCAAATCTTACCAAAAATAGAACAACCATAATGAAGCATCAAATTATAAGGTAATTAATTTAAACAAATGTTATAAATTTCAAACATTTTAATTGAAATGCTAAACTGAGTCACTGCACAACAAAAAACAGTAACTACTAACAATAACGAAAAACAATTAAAAAAAAAAAAACTAAAAATATGTACATAGTTATGATAAACCCATAAATTAGAACTGGAAAAGATACAATAATGGTAACAAAATAAAAATAATTCAAAATAGATTTTCGAAATGGAACCCTGCAGCCTGTACACATTTTTGTTGCCGAATTGTTAATTGACGTATTGAATTACGGATACTCTCGGGATCGTTTCTAATAGTATTACAACAATGTATAATTCTATCAATTAATTGTTGTCGGTTATTAATATTCACTGCGTAAACTAGTTGCTTCAATCGTCCCCAAATATGGTAATCAACGGGATTGAAATCAGGGGATCTTGAAGGCCACGAAATAGGACCTGCACGTCCTATCCACCTGTTGCCATAAACATTATTGAGATGTTGTCTCACTGCCAGTAAAATGTGTGGGGGTGCCCCATCATGCTGAAAATACATCCCTCGGACAGCAACGTTCGCGTTGGCAAGCAAATTCGGCAAAATATTTTGTAGAAAGTTCAAATAGACCTGCCCTGTTAAAGGACCATCAAAAAAGTGAGGATCTACTAATTGGTTATTTATGACACCAATCCACACGTTAACAGAAAACCTTAATTGAGAACGACGTTCTCAAATAGCATGGGGATTTTCTTCTGCCCACACATGTGAATTTCGTGAATTATTTATCCCGTCTCTGGTAAATTGGGCTTCATCTGTAAATAGTGTCCTGTATAGCGTTGGTCGATTATTGTTAATCCATCTACAAAATTCCAACCTATCGATCTCATCTCCAGCATGTAGTCGCTGAACAATTTGAATGTGATATGGGTATAGATTATTTTTTTGTAAGACTTTTGATTGAGTAACATTGAGTTCTCGACTTACTTGTCTAGTGCTTATTGTAGGGTTCATAGTAACGGCGTCCATAATGTCATCTTCCTGCGCTTCATCTACATGTCGCTCTGTTGTTCCACTAGGAAAAGTGCCATTTTCTCGCAAATAATTAAAAACTGACCCAAATGTTGGATGACTGGGAGTTCGACGATTAGGAAATCTCCTGCAATATTCTCTACTAGCAGCCCTCCCATTTCCATTACAGAATCCATAAACAAATATTAAGTCTGCATATTCTGTGGTCGAAAACTGATGTGGCATTTTGAACGAAAGTAACAAAAGCTCTACCAAAACTAACACAATGTACTTAACGTAGATATGACAGAAGAAATATGTATTCTTGTACACATAAATAACAATTGATAATGACAATAATGACAATGGGTATAAAATATCAAGAAACGTCAAACGGTCAACGCCAACCTTCATTTTAAACTTTTTTAGATTTATTTTTATTTAGTACAGTTGATGCAATGTATTATTATTTGACATAAAATTTTAATCATTTACAATCAACAAAAACTAACACATACAAGAGGTTTGACTTTTTAATCAATTTAATTTATTATTTATCGAAAATAATGCCCCAATACGATCTATGAGTAAAAATTTAAAATTGAAAAACAATTGATTCTATCGTAGAGATAATACAAAGTGACAGTAAAGATGTTAATTTTCTACGTATTAAATTATGTTGTAGGAATTCATTTTAATTAAAATGTTTGAAATTTATAACATTTGTTTAAATTAATACCTTATAATTTGATACTTCATTATGGTTGTTCTATTTTTGGTAGGATTTGATCGTTCACTAAAAAATTAATAAAAGTGCGACAACATTGTCGCATATGTCGTTTTTATTGGCTATTTATGTAGTTTGAAAATCACTTATTGCATTTTAAAAAAAAATTATACAGGGTGTAATATTTA
Organism: Diabrotica undecimpunctata; assembly: GCF_040954645.1. Lineage (NCBI taxonomy): Eukaryota > Metazoa > Arthropoda > Insecta > Coleoptera > Chrysomelidae > Diabrotica > Diabrotica undecimpunctata. The sequence goes on along the minus strand of NC_092807.1, from coordinate 94,674,347 downwards.
ATACGAATTTCTAAATTAATTTTTCCAAAGCCAGTCCTGGAATTTTTTAGTTTAGCTAATACCAGTCGATTGCTTCATAGTAGTGTACTGTATCATGCAAAAATTAAAAAAATCAAATGAGCCGTATAAATGGTCAATTACACAAATCACCCTGTTAATTAATAAAGAAGAGGAGTTGACATTTTTTAGTGGCCACATGATATGCTCCCTGAGGGACTCTACATATGGTAGAAGTATGTAAAGTTCCTCATGACTCACCCTGTATTATTTTAAAATTATATAATTTTTTTATTTATCTTTCGTTTTATTGTTTTAGGTACAAGATGATAATGTCGATCCAGAATGGACACTATTGCATTACTTAAGAAGCAATTGTATCCTTTTTTTACCAAATACTTTTTTATACTTACAGTTTTTTCTTTTACTCCTACTACTACTACTACTTGTCGGTTTATAACGTTCTCGGCCGTTTTCCGAATTCCAATCGCCACTTAGTCCGTCGTTGTTCCATAGGTCTTCTTCTATAGCCCTCTCTCTCAGTTCTTTATTTATTCCTTCGCTCCAATTTTTCCCGGTCTACCTCGTTTTTTTTCCTTCTGGTTGCCATTTTAATATTTCTTTTGGTATTCGTTGTTCATCCATTCTTTGTATGTGTCCGAACCAGATAAGTTGTTTTATTGTTAGGTCATCTGTGATTGTTCGTTTGATTCCCATTATTTCTCTAAGCGTTCGTTGGTAATCCTTTCTCTTCTAGATCTTCCTGCAACTCTTCTCAAAAAATCCATTTCCGTCGCTTTCAGCATTGCCAGTGTTCTTTCTTTCGGTGGCCATACAAAGTGATAATTTTTACTATAGTCTGATATACCCTCTTTTTATTTTCTTTGCTGATGGATTGGTCCCTTAAAATGCTGTTTAACATTGTGATGGCTTTTCTCCCTGACGTATTTCTCTCTCTTATGGCTTTGTCTAATGTTGGGGCTGTTCCAGGATGGCAACTCAGCAATATTGGTTTAAGTTTTAGTTTTAGTTAGTCGTCAAATTTAAAATGTATAATGTATGTCTGAATTGTCAATATAAATGAGTCGGATAAAATTAAATCAGAAGGATTTTTCACCAAGTAGGTAACAAAAAACAAAATTTGTTTAATTTATTATTGTTTGTATTTTGAGAACGACTTCCGAAGTGGAAATGAAACGTTATTAAACTTATTTTAAATTTCAATTGTGGCCTATTCCCATTAAAATAGTAGTTACATTAAGATGGAATAAAATAGTATGAAATAGAATAAAATAAATTGAATGAAATGTTGGTTCCTAGTGTTGGATTCATTTGGAATATCTGCAACTTTATTGGAAAGCGGACGAAATGCATGATTGGTCTTGAAATTACCATTCAACATACAAATTAATGAAACTCCAGATTGAAACATCGCCAAAAATAGAGCAATGGCAAATAATTTACGGGTATGCAACTGAATGAAGGTTGGGATGAATGTACATTGGTTCACAAGAGGTCATTACAGGGACTGGACAGAACTTTCAAAGATATTTGTGACCATCAAAAACATTTTTGGTGGAACAGTGATTCTATTTTCAGACGGAATATTTAAAAAGACGGATAATAGTTCATTCTCTCTCCTGTTGCCGAGAAGAATGTAGCGTAGAATATTTTTCAAATAATTTTAAACTGTTTGTCCTTGTTCTAGTGTGGTGTTATGTACAATTTATGTTTAATTTCATGTTTATTACATTCTGCGCTTGCTGGATAGCCCAAATTTGACGGAATGCCCCTGATGATGCTGTAGAAAGCGAAAGTACTTGGGCAAGATTTGATTATTAAAATTGTGCTCGATATTTCCCTTTAATTTTTCAAAGTTCATTTATTCGAGCATTCAACCTTATATCAATTTATTGTAAAATTAGCTAGTCTTTCTTAAGACTAACTATAACCAACAACGTAAATCAACGAGAGATGTATTTGAAGCAGAGGATCCTTCACCTATCAAAACGGAAGGCCTTTGTAGAGTATATAAGGCAAGCATTAGGAAACCGATCCTTTTTTTCCGACGATTTACCTTACGACACCTTAACACTTTTACACCATGCTGTCATGGGATAGGCAATCATCCGTAAATCATTTGCAATGTTTTATAGTTTTCCGATGCGGAGTTTTAACAAAAATTTTAAATTCTCTTTTTTCAATTTTTTTATTCAACGTTTTATTCGGTGCAATTTTCAACAGTCGTTATTTGACATATGTTATAGGAATAATTGAATAAATAGAATGGTTATATTTGGTACTGTTAAATTTGCTGAATACGATAATTTTAACCGTAAAAACTTTTTCAATTTTGTGTAGTCAATTTCCTTAACTCAAATTTTAGTAAGATTATGTGGTACCAAACTTGGATGTGGAGAAGGAGGATGTGGAGCATGCACAGTAATGGTTTCCAAATTAGATCGACAGACAAACAAAATCATGTATCCTTTAAATAAAATAAATGCTCTATTCTTAATATTTTTAACATATAACTTTATTCAAAAGCTAATTTCATATCTTTAAATTCCCGCGTTAAAATTGGCTATATTTATATTTTTATAAAGTCTGTGAAGTACTTCTTTTTGGGAAAACCTGGTTTTCGGGAAACCATTAATTTTACTCCAGAACATTTGAGATAAAATCTTTAAAGATTAAGAATAATCTAATTTACTACGATGCACTCGACCCTCGAACTTGTTGCAGAGCGATCACCTCTAGGTAAGAGCGGTTTATTCCTACGAAGAGGGCAGAACCAGAGAATATTATTCTCTGGTAGAACTAAACAAGACTTTGTGACGAGCACACCCACGCTTGACTACACGACGAATTCCATTTTTAATTAACCAGCTATTTCTATATTTCCTATATAAACAGCTAGTAGTGTTAAAATAATTTTTATTGTATTACTGCCGCCATGTCATAGATATACTAAGTTTTTTTTTATCATAAATACTGAATATTGAGACTTCAAGACCTTAACTCCAATATACAGACACTTACCAGTTAACGCTTGCTTGACTCCAATATGTTCCATGCACGGTTTGGCAGTAACAACAGTCGAAGGAATAGGGTCAACAAAAACCAGACTACACCCTGTACAAGAAAGAATTGCCAAAGCTCACGGTTCGCAATGTGGATTTTGCACACCTGGTATAGTCATGTCAATGTACACTTTACTTAGAAATTCTCCAAGGCCGTCTATGAAAGACATGGAGGTGGCGTTTCAAGGAAATCTCTGCAGATGCACTGGCTACAGACCTATAATAGAAGGTAAGTAATACAAGTATTACTTGTACTAGGAAAGCGGATTATCAATATATCAATACAATATAAATTTAACATAAATATCCAAAAGCTGGATAAGAAATTATTCTTCTTTTTTAAGTGCGGTCTTTGTTAAGAACGGTGGCTTCAAACTGGAGACAATCTACGATTTAAGAAAGATCCAGAGGTATGAATGTATATCTGCACCAAAGCTCAAGCCCGTAATAACAAGTGTTTGAGACTACTAAACTATTCTTTAGACAAAACTCCAGCAATCTATCTTCCCTCTCATTTTTTAATCCGAGCCTACTGCCCAATAATATCTTTTACTTCTCCTTTTTCTACTTTTGAGTTAAAATCGCCCATAATAATCGTGATGTCTCTATCCTTTATATTATCCAAGAATTATTGTGGTACTTCGTCATAAAAATGCTCTATTTCTAATAAATTCTAGCAAAAATTATTATTAACCCATTAGCGCCCAATTTTTTTTTGAAAATCTTTACTTTTATGGTTAATTATATGAAAATGTTAATAATTTAATCTAAAAAAACAAACTTTTCGGTTTCATGTCTTCTAAAAAAAATGTATGGTGTTACCATATGATAACGCTGGGAGCTTAAGGAATTTTTAGGATCGTTGAAATCAAAATTTTTAATTTTTTTTTTAAATATTTATTTGAGAATATTTTCACCGTCTGGTGTAGTATCCTATAAAACAATTAACACACAACCAACGTTGCATTTTTGGCACATTGTTCGTCCAGATGTTGCACATCCGTCATTAGCACGTCGCCTTCTTCTGCTTGGTGTAATGAAATTGTCGATGCGATTAAAACGAAGATCTGGCAAGTTCTGTCTATGTATGTATGTAGGTTTTCCTGTATATAAGAGAGGACTTCTATATCTTGCAAGAAGAACTTGGGCCAAGGCTCTCCTAAACGATAGCAAGGATATATCTATTTTATTTCTTTTTATATAAATGCCATGAATTATGGACTGCAACATCCAACAACTATGTTATAATACTATTTGTTACTGCGACTTGCTACTTAAGTTGAAACACCTTGATCCGTCAAGTCGGCACCCCCCCCAATTTTATTGTATTCAGCAATACAGTGACTTACTTGAATGTGGCGTTTTTCTTCATGAGAAAATATTTTTACCATGCCCACTGCTGAACCACCACAATTCGTAGAGGCCATTGTAACAACAGAGTTATCTTTTTATCGCACCAGTAATACACCGCTGTTTTTTTTTCTATTGCTTGTTGTGAATAGACACGATCTTTTTAAGAAAACTCCTTTTTTTTCCAAGGGACAGTTAGGTGGAATTCTATTTTTCCTTATTGTTCCAATTGTGCCGTACGCCAAAACTCGTAGGTAACTAAATAAATTAAGTCCTGAGAAAAGGTTGTCAACGTGTAAGTTGTAGTGTAAATCTGACTGATTTATCTTTCAAGCATTCGCACCAAAGGGGGTGAACACTTGCCAAAAAGTTTATCATATTGTTCATTTGATCGTGAATTCCTCCTTGGTATAGGTCAAAGTTTACCAGATATTCAGTAGAAGTATTTAACGATCACATTTTATAACCAAAGCGGATTGGTTTATTTGGTATAAATTGTTTACATTGATGGCGACCATAATACTTTATCATAGACTCATCATATGATAGATTTTTTGTTGGAACAAAATTTTCAAAACATTTTGTTTTTATTCTGTCAATCAATGGTCGAATTTTCCATGCTTTGTCATTAACATTAGGCTTTGTATTATCTGCGAAATGCAAAAACCTTTGAATTTGCAGAAAACTATTTCGTCTAAATGAATTAGAAACTAAAGTGTTCTTTACATCATCGTAGGTCTCTCAATACATTATCTTCGATGGTAATGAATTGTACCCCGATAGCAGGAGAATATCTATAAAACAACTTATTTCTCAAGATGTAATGCATGTGTCAGTTTGGTTTACAAATTGTGCATATTGTTGGGTTTCTTTCGCTAAGTAGTTTACTGTCTCATCATCAAAAAATATACTTAAGATACCAAGACATAATAGATTTTCATACCTAGAATAATCTTCTTCTAGAAACGAAAAACTTGCAGACTGTAAGTCTCCTTGCACCCAAGCACATTTTTGCATTATTACATCTTTTCTTTCATTTTGCCATAGTTGAAATGATGCTCTAGTTTCTCTTTTGGGTGTCTACACTACTGCTTGTGTCCACTCTATTTACATAAAAATAATAATACATGTTACTTTGTTAACAACTTTGAAAATTAAATTTCATTAAACCAATAGCAGTAAACAATGGGTTCAACGTACAAACGCTAAATCAAATTTTATATCAAATATTACATAAAGAAGCCCTGAAATTAGTATTTCCACCACCAGAGAAAAACCCAGTACCTAAGAGCCACAAGAAAAAGAACTTACACAGTAGTATATACAAACTAAAATGTGGCGACTCCACTAAAACTTACATCGGTCAAACGGGTAAAACCTCTAACAAACGAATAGCAGAACACAAAAGGGCTTTCAATAACAGAAAAACTTATTCTAATTACGCTCTGCACCTTCTAGATCACAATCATTCTTCTAATAACCAATTTCAAACTCTTCACATTTCAAATAAAGGCCTTAAGCTATCATTATTAGAATCTATGGATATTAACAAATTAAAAAATACAGATATAATTCTGAATGACCAACTTGCGAGAAACACTTCTTCCCTCCTCAACTTATTTAGTTAAAGACTATGAAGTGTTAGCCGCAAACAGAAATAGCTCACTTGAGAAAGGCACTTTGTCTAAACAGCTGTAGTGATAGTAAATTATAATAAAATTTGTGGAAGTGTTGAAAACAAAAGTTTTCAGTGTTTTATTTCCAGAGAATATCATTGCCTACATTTTTTTAAATAACTTTTTGTGATATTGTGTATCATAATGAAGTGTTTAATACTAATTTTTTTAACAGGTTATAAAACATTTACTGAAGAATGGGAACTAATCCAGAACGGCAACAAAATATCAGCAATAAACGGCAACGACGTATGTGGAATGGGAGAAAAATGTTGTAAATTACAAAATGGTATCAGCAAAGAAGAAGACGAAGAAGCACTTTACCAACCTAGCGAATTCGTTCCTTATCATCCATCGCAAGAACCCATATTTCCTCCAGAGCTAAAACTATGCGAAAAATATGATAAACAGTACTTAGTCTTTAAGGGCGAGAATATAACATGGTTTCGGCCTACAACCTTACATGAACTCCTCGATCTTAAAGATCGTTATCCTGCTGCTAAGCTTGTGGTAGGAAATACAGAAGTGGGTATTGAAACCAAGTTTAAGCAGATGATTTATCCTGTAATCATCCAACCAGTGCAGATACCGGAACTCAGGACTATAGAACCCACGCTTAAAGGTGTGAGAATAGGAGCATCAGCAACGCTTGTAGAAATCGAGCAATATTTAAAAAATCAGATTAAAATTCAACCTGAACACAAAACCAGAATATTCAAATCTATACTAGAGATGATGAATTGGTTTGGAGGTAAACAAATTCGAAGTGTAGGAGCTTTGGGTAGCAACATCATGACTGGTAGTCCTATATCAGATATGATTCCAATTTTAATGGCCGCAAAAGCAAAGTTGGAGCTTGTTAGCAAACAAAACGGAACTAGAAAAGTTATCTTGGACAACAATTTTTTTGTAGGCTATAGAAAAAGTATTCTTAAACCACAAGAAATATTATTATCCATCTATATTCCATACACAAAGGAATATCAGTATTTTGAGGCTTTCAAGCAAGCTAGACGAAGGGAAGATGATATAGCAATAGTTAATGAAGCAGTGAATGTTTCTTTCAAACCACAGTCTGATCTAATCGAGGAAATAAATTTTGGTATTGGTGGAATGTCTTTTAAAACAGTATCGGCACCAAAAACTGAAGGCAAACTAAACGGTTTACCTTGGAATAAAACTACTCTAGAATTAGCCTTTAACATACTACTACAAGATTTACCATTGGATCCTGATGCACCTGGTGGCATGGTTTCATATAGAAAATCGCTTGCTTTAAGTCTATTCTTCAAAGCATTTTTAAATATATCGTTACAGCTGAAAAAGTACCTTCCACATGTAGATTTAGAAAATAGAGAAGTCAGTGGTGCTTCTGGATTTCCCGAGTATGACTATAAAAGTTCGCAATACTTTCAACTAGTACCAGAAACTCAAAATAAAATTGATGGTCTTCAAAGACCAATTGTTCACATGTCTGCCTTGAAACAAGCAACCGGAGAAGCTGTATACAACGATGATATTCCTTATATAGAAGGAGAGTTGTACTGTGCTTTTATTCTGAGTACCAAAGCTCACGCAAATATTTTAAGTATAGATCCATCAGAAGCTTTAGCAATGAATGGAGTCCATGGCTTCATAAGCGACAAGGATGTAAAAAGAAATTTCCCTAACGTCAAAGGTCCTATTTTTCTCGACGAAAACATATTTTACTCCGATACCGTCACATCAGTGGGACAAAGAATAGGCCTTATAGTTGCTGAATCCCAAACACTTGCACACAAAGCAGCGAAAAAGGTTAAAGTAGTTTATGAAGAACTACAACCTGTCATAATCAGTACAGAAGACGCTATTAGACACAAATCTTTTTTCCAAGCTACTCCATTGATTGAGAAAGGAGATCTTACTGATGTGTTCAAAACAGCTCCACATAAACTGGAGGGAGAATGTAAAATGGGTGGCCAGGAACATTTTTATTTGGAAACTCAGTGCTGTATAGCTGTTCCTAAACCGGAAGATAATGAAATGGAGATCTTTTCGTCTACCCAAAATCCTACTCAAGTTTCGGTAAGTAAAGGTTTTGCAAAACTATCAAAGAACGTATGAAACATTGCTTTCTGATTTTGTAGGCAATGGTCTGTTAGATTTGTGGTTAAATCGATCACACATGTTTTTTGTAATACATTTTTAATGTGGTTTTAAAAGACGATTATGTAATGTATGGCTAATATTTTACCAATTTATTTGATATGTCAAATTTAAATATATTGTAAGAAAATCATTAGTTTCTGTTGGTTTTGAGTTATATTTAAACATCTTAAATGCAGCCTGTTTGTTTTCATTTATATCCATGGCGAACTAGATCTTCACTTTGGCTCCAAATTATAAAAGTGTCATCCAGATAATGCTGTCATCCATTTTTTTTTTCTTAACTAAGTTTTCCTTGAATTTCTTTTTCTTCTTCTTTGTTACACATACAGCTACAAATATAAATGACGAATAAAAGTACTATTGACTATGCAATATTCGTTTTTGTATCTTTATTTTACATTCTATTATTTTTAGAATAAATGTACGAAAGTTGTCGATCAATAAGACTGTGTCTAATTAATGATTTGGAGTATCTTTTGTAGAAACTAATAAGTCAGGTGCTTGGGCTTCCCCAAAATAAAGTTATAGCTAAAGTAAAACGTCTAGGTGGCGCTTTTGGAGGAAAGAGTCCTAAAGCAACTCTTGTTGCTGTACCAGTAGCAATAGCGGCTAAGATGTTTAATAGACCTATCAGATGTATGCTGAATAGAGATGAAGATATAATCACAACCGGAGGAAGACATCCGTACTATTTCAAGTACAAAGTAGCTTTTGATGATAATGGCAAAATTTTGGGCTGTGATGCGGAGCTGTATTCGAATGGAGGTTATTCAAGAGATTTATCTGAATCGGTAAGTATATTATTGTTTTTAGTTAAATATTTTTAATTATTATAATTTATAATCCGCTCATTAAATATATAAAATCTGCATGTAGCATTTTAATGGATTTTAAAATATTATCTATGTCTTCGTAAAAAGTTTTAATATCACTCTCTGGTTTGTCCGCAGTTGAAGTATAAACTTGTATAATGTTTAGTTTAGGTTTGTTCTGGTTTGTTCCACTTTGTTGATTAACCCTTTGACGCCGGAATTATTTTTTTTTAACTTTTAAGAAGTTTTTTGGTTTTTTTATATAAAATCATTATTTTTAATAACAATGTATTGTATTTTTTATTTTTTTATCAGCTAACAAAGGCTATAGACCGTGTAATAAGTATTAGGACACTAGGCGTCGGTTAATAAAATATTTTCAAAAGTAGAACTTTATTTTGAATGGTATAAAGAGAAACAAGTTTTTTTGTCGTTAAGGCACAGTCCTACATTACATGTTGAACAGCTCCAGGAAGATTTGTGTGGTCCTTTTCGAGTGCTGCAAAGGGCACATCTCCTTGGTTTCATGTGAATTGGCATATGTGCACATTTATTAAATCGGATTTCTAAGTGTACCGTGCGCTTGAAGTGGTTTATTTCAGTGTTATTAGCTCTTTTGCATCCTCTTCTTGGTACGTCAGGTTGGGTGCCAATAAGTCCTAAACTGCTAACCTGCTAACTAACTGACTGCTAACCTAAACATCTTCAACGTAAGCGATTGTCCATCGGATCTACTTTTGAAAATAATAAAGGCGTTTACTAGCGACACGTCCAAAAAATACCAAAAGATCCGGTGCTACCATTTCTTCGATTTTCTGTCAACTTCATAAATTGACTTTAGCATATCCATTTTGTCAACAAAATCCATGTTAGTATTATAGTCCTTGACTACTATTGGACAAACAATGTCCTCCATAGTACCATCTTTTCTCTTCCTAGACACTGTTCCAATATGTTCGGGATTATGATAATTACTTATAAACAAAACATCCTTTCGGTCTTTCCATTTCATAAAAACTGTACCATCTTTGCTAACTCGCTAATCCGACTCCCCTCTTGCTAATTGATTGTCTGCTATTATATCCATTGATGTGTTTTGTCTTCCCTTTCTTGCTGTTCCGCACGCGTAATTTATGTCTTCGCGTAAGTTTTTCACAGAATGTTCCACAGAATTGAAGAAATTGTCGAAATAAAGTTTATGACCCTTTCCTACCAATTTACGAGTAGGATCTTTTACGACTCTAACTCCTAATTTTTTTCTGTCGTATCAGCAACTTTTCCTGTATAAACGTCGAACTAGTATACAAATCCGGATTCGTCGGCCCTGATTCAGATCTTGTAGCCTTTTTTTACGGGCTTCATTGGTAAATATTGACGTAAGGAACTACGTCCTTTAAATTTTATCATTGACTCGTGCATTGCTTGATTTTCTGAGAGATTCTAACAAGCAAAACACGATTCTGATTGATGATTCAGTAAAGGCCTAAGTTTATATAGTTTGTCATAGTTGGCCTCATATCTTTTAGGTTGAAGAGAATTGTCGTTTAAATGCAACCACACAAACCGATCTCTAGGAATACAAGAACTAATATACACATCTCGAAGATCCGCTCTGGAAGACCAGTAGTAACTCAGACTAGGAAGTCTCTTTATTTCTATTAGTAAGTTCATTGCTAAGAATACTCGCATTTGTTCTGCATTGGTTTGTGTAAATCTATTCTCGTTCCGTCGCTATTTTGGACCGCTTATAGATTGGTTTGAAAGACAATAATATTAATAAGGTCCTTTGTAAAGAGTTGAAGAAATACATCCATAGGAGAATCAATATTGTCTGGTATATTGGGGCTGACTGGTTCATTAATTTTTTTTATAGGGAATGCAATTTTGGAACTCTCTAGTCCACATTGTATTTAAAAGGATACAAATTTATATCCAACGGAGTATTATCATCGTTACTCTCATCTGCTTCAATTTGATTTGTCTCTAAGACGTCCTCAAGTTGGTTTTCCACTGAAACGACGTCTATAAAGATAATCGGCAAAGACTCTATATCAAAAATACTTTGATTCATATTTATTGTTAAATCTGTTTTCTCATCGTCATCGGAGCTGTCATCAATATTTGAATCTACATCAGATGGAATGTCTTCAATAAGAGTAAAGATTTCCTCTTGAGACCTACTTTCCAAATCGGCATAGGAATGTTTATTTTTGCCTGGAACAAAAAAGCATATCTAGAGCAGAATATTTAGAGCAGACAGAATTAGAAACGATGAAATAAGAAATCGGATGGGGGTAGATGGATCACTGGCAACAGACATAGAAAGGAAACAACTTATATGGTATGGCCATGTTCAAAGAATGCCAGAAACAAGACTACCAAAAATCGCCATGAAATGGATACCACCAAATCGTGAGAAACGAGGAAGACCAAAAAGAACATGGAAGGAGGGAATAACAAAGGCAATGAGCTCCCGAGACTTAACCGAAGAACAATGGAATGATAGAAATTCGTGGAAATTAGGCATCGGACAACGACGCAAGACGTTTTGAAACCGATATATATGTATATACAAAAAAGCATGCATTTGCCTTGTGTCCCAGCACTGCCACCACCATAATTACAAGGTGTAAAATGTATGTAAATATACCATGCAATATATTTTTAGAAAAACTTACCGGCCATTTTATTAAAAATCTTGTAAAACTAACTTGAATAAATATTACAGCACCATCAACCACGTGCTAAACCACTGTAAACATACCACTATAAAAATATTACCCACGGTCAGCGAAACAAAATTTGATGTGCGAGTCGTTGGAGGAGATCTCGACAATCCACGTATTGACTGTGTCTAAGCGCAAGAAACACCAAGCTACAGCATAAAAATTGTTTAAAATGTGTCTTAACGCTAATCCCACCAGTACACAAAGGGTTAAGATTAAAATTTTCTTAATTTTTTTATTAATATTGGTATCTTTAAGGTAATGGATAGAGCAGTAACCCATTTTGAAAACGCGTACCACATACCAGCTTGCAAAGTAATCGGAATACCATGTAAGACAAATCTGCCATCCAATACAGCTTTCCGAGGATTCGGATGTCCCCAGGGTATGTTTTTGGCCGAAAATATTGCCCAACATATAGCCGATTATCTCAGAATAGATCCAGTGATAGTTAGTGAACTTAATATGTACCATGAAGGTGATATAACCTATTATAATCAAAAATTGGAGAACTGTACATTGCGTCAATGTTGGAGAGAATGTATGGAGTCTTCCAACTTTCATAAGCGAAGGAGAAATATTAGAGAATTTAATAGGTATGTTGAATTATTATCATAATTATTATCATATTGACACTAAATTATTTTCTTTTATTTTATTTTTTTTTTTCAGATTAAATAAGTACAAAAAGCGAGGTATTAGTATCATTCCAACAAAGTATGGCATCTGCTTTACAGGTACATACCTAAACCAAGCTGGCGTTCTAGTCTTAATTTATACCGACGGATCTGTATTAATTTCTCACGGAGGCATAGAAATGGGTCAAGGTCTGCACACGAAAATGATTCAAGTCGCTAGCCGAGCTTTGGGAGTCCCAGTTGAAAATATCCATATCAGTGAGACAGCCACCGATAAAGTTCCAAATACCTCTGCTACAGCAGCTAGTACTGGATCAGATTTGAATGGAATGGCCGTAGTGGTAAGTAGAGAAGTATATTACTCTCTATATAATAATAAACAATTTTACTGTTTTGTTGATTCCTTTTAGTATATTTTATTATATAATTTATATTATATATAATATTTATATAATTGATATTTCCAAATATGTATGTATATTTTTATTTACCTATTATACACTATCTATATTTTTAGAATGCATGTGATAAATTAAACGAGCGATTAAAACCTTACAAAGAGGCGAATCCAGAAGCTTCCTGGGAGGATTTGATTAAAACTGCATACTTGGATAGAGTAAGCCTAGCTGCTACTGGATTTCACAAAACTCCTGACCTGGGATACAACTTTGAAACTGGCGAAGGCCGCCTCTTTAACTACTTCACATATGGGGCGGCTTGCAGCGAAGCAGAAATTGATACGCTTACTGGTGATCATAAAGTGTTAAGGACAGACGTTGTTATGGATATAGGTAAAAAATTGGGTTGTATGGATATGGATATAAAGAATGAATGGGTTGTATGAATTAGGTTGTATGGATTGAAAATAATTAAGCTATGAATTAGTTTGTATGGATATATATATATATATATATATATATATATATATATATATATATATATGGTATACTATATATATGTATATATATATATATATATAATATATATATATATATATATATATATATATATATATATATATATATATATATATGGTATACTATATATATGTATATATATATATATATAATATATATATATATATATATATATATATATATATATATATATATATATATATATATATATACATCCTACTATCATTTTCGCATCGATACATTATGCTTTTACCATCAATTTAGCATCGTCTTGCAAAGTAGCATCTGTATATCGACGCTATTTTACAAGACCTTAATAACTGTTTTCCCGTACTTGTTACAAGAATTTTAACCATCTCATTGATTAGAGTCTTGATACCGTGTTGGTATTTTAAAATATCCGCTTTCTCTTTTTATCCCTTACTGAGTTATATAAGTTTATTCCAGAAAATGTTTGAGTCTAAAATGATGGTACAGTGAAAATATTATATATATTTAGTTCAGGGTTTTACCGTTTACTCGCTGCCATTATATACATGAAAATGTATATCCCACTTTCATTATCAATCATTTTAGCATCAGAAATTTGGCATCGTTGTTGAATATAATATTACCCACGACGAAATAGTAAATTTAAGAATATATATATATATATATTTTTCATCTACAAATCATTCTGGCATCATGTTTGGTTAAAAGTAACGGGTTATGATATATTGCAACTACCTATTGTATCTTCGCTCCAATTCATCCAGTCGCGACGTACAGCACCTCAAATGATAGGATTTAACCAATAAAATACAATAAGACAGAAAAATCAAATATAGCAGCATGTCAAAAAGGCCTTAATTATATATCTTCGTTTCTATAAGTCCAATCGTGACGTACAGTATCTCAAATGACAGGATTTAACCAATTAAAAACAATGAAATAAAAAAATTAAATACAGCAACATGTCCAAAGGGCCGTAGTCACGTATCTTCGGTCCTATTAGTCCAATCGTGACGTATAGTACCTCTAATGATAGGATTTAACATAAATAATACAATGGGATAGAAAAATCAAATGCAGAACAATGTCAAAAGGGCCTTAGTTGTGTATCTTTAGTTCTATTGGTCCAATCATGACGTGCAGTACCTCAAATGAAAGGATTTGACAAATAAAATACAATGAGGTATAAAAATTTAATGGAGTAGCATGTCAAAATGGCCTTAGTTATGTATCTTCGGTCCTATTAGTCCAATCGTGACGTACGATACCTCAAATGATAGCACTTAACCAATAGAATACAATGACATAGAAATCAAATACAGCATCACGTCAAAAGGGCCTTAGTTACGTATCTTTGTTTTTAGTGGCCCAATCGTGACGTACAGTACCTCAAATGATAGGATTTAACCAATCGAATACAATAAGATAGAAAAATAAAATACATCAGCTTGTCAAAAGGGCCTTAGTTATGTATCTGCGGTCCTATTAGTCCAATCATGACGTTTCGTACCTTAAATGATAGAATTTAAATAATATAATACAATGAGATATAAAAATTAAATAGAGTAGCTTGGCAAAAGGGCCTTAGTTATGTATCTTCGATCCTATTAGTCCAATCGTGACGTAAAGTACCTCAAATGGTACCATTTAACTAATAGAAGACTACGACGTACAAATCAAATACATCAACACTAAAAGGACTATAGGTATATATCTTTGCTCCTATATATGTTATGTCAAAAGAGGCTTAGTTGCGTAAACGAATTAACGCACAGAAGTGTGTGGCATATTACGTGACAGGATTATTAGCGAATACCATACGATTACGTCATACATCTCTTTGCATACGTCCACTTTTAGTTAACTACTTAGTATGTATTCAGTACTTTGCTTTACGGTTGTTGAGGCATTAACTCTTAAACAGAAGAATGTTAAAAATCTTGAAAGCTTTGAGATGTGGTGCTACCGCCGTATACTAAAAATAAGTTGGGTGGATAAAATTACAAATGAAGAGGTAATACGCAGAATAAATAACGATCCAGAAGTTATACTGAATATAAAAAAGAGAAAACTTGAATAGTTTGGCCACCTGATGAGAGGACAAAAGTACACATTCCTACAAAATATAATGCATGGAAAAATCCAAGGATGCAGAAATCCAGGCCGTAGAAGAATGTCCTGGATGAGAAATTTAAGAGAGTGGTTTGGCTGTACCACTAACGAATTATTCAAAACAGCAGTAAATAAAATTAGAATCGCCCTAATGACATCCAATCTCCGATAGCAGAGGCACGCAAAGAAGAAGATATGATAAACTCGAAAAATCTCCAACGTTCACTGTTAGACATATGCCTCCCGTTCAGTACACACATTTACTGCTCCTTGAGGCTGTGACGAGAATGAGATAGGATTTAACAAATAGAATGACAGAAAACTAAAAAAGACAATGTGTCAAACGTGGAATGCGTCGCAGAACGTGAAATATTAGCGTAAAATTATATGATGCCATAGACGGTTCTTTAATACCCAGCAAACTCGCTTTGTAAAGTTACATAGCAGGGATCTGTGCGAGAAAAAGTCGATCATTCGGTTTATAACCCAAAGGGGACCATAAAATATTCAACGTTAAAATTTGACATAATGTAACGGTATGACAAATCTTTTTTCTCCCGCATGTGCTTGCCTGTGTACCTATACAAGGGGAGTCGTGCATAACCTTTAAGTTGATCGTAATACATAACTGCAACAACAAGTATGTTGACGACTTGGGTTAGTATATACAGTGCATTCCGTACGTTTTTTAAACATGGTTAGGAAATTGTTGACTGGAGGCTATTAAAGAAGTTCTTAAAATAATTGCGGGTCACTGCCTTTTCTGTAAATGGAGTGAATATTGTTATCGATTTAATTTTTTTCTTCAGTTGAATAATTCCTGCTGGTATTTGGTCTAAGCTTACTTCTTTTTCTCATTCAAACTGTTTCATAGCTAATTTTACTTCCTCTTTATAGTGCACTGTTCACCTGTTTTGGTAATTTCGGACTATTTCATCTCTTATAACATAAAACAGTTGTTTCAGATATCTTTATCGCGTTTCCTTTTTTTATGGATGAATATGCTGCCGTTTTCATCTCCTACTATTTCATATGGAGCTACACGATTAACAATTCCAAATCAAGAAAAGACAAATAACACTCCGAATTATATTATACAACTAATAGTCGAAAAATAAAGAGCAAGAGGTAGATAATCAGACAATTAAGATGAGCGCTACATGATGTACGCAATGCCACATTTGAACACTACATTAGTACATTGTCTAAAGAAGATCATTCACTATGGATAGCAACAAAACACTTAAAGAGACCTGATCAATACAACCCACCAATTAAGAAAGATGACGTTAGTTGAGGGAGATCAGACCAGGAAAAAATGTCAACATTTTCAGAATACCAGATAATAATAATCAAGCAATAGAACATTGAAAACTTTTGTTTTTAACTGTACGCCCGTGAATGACTTATTATTTTAAAATAACACTTAATATTGCACTTTTTTATTGTATTTTTTTCATCTTTCAAGATAATTCTTATAGGAATATATTTATTTATAACATACGGTCTTATGGGAACAAGAGTTGCAGTAAAAGATTTTTCTAAATATAGAATGTAAACCATATTTCCAATATATTTGTGAAAAAGAACCAGTTTATAATATTCCGGACGACGTAATAAAACCTTATTTTAGACTATTGGTCGATGAATTGAAATCATTGTTCAAGAAACGAATTATTCATGTGCAGATGTTTTACTATAAAAACATGTAAAACCAAAATCTCGATTAAAAAAATTGCAACCAGTTACTTACAATGAAACTTAACCCCATTATTGATTTTACAAGTAATAAAATGGGTCGACAAAAGACCAGTTTTAATCCTTACAACATTTAAACATAATAGTTATATCTTGGTTTAATCAGATGAAAAGAAAAATTATACACAAGTACTAAAACCACAAACTATTCTCGATTATAACTTGGTGAAAAAGAGTGTTGATTTTAGTGATTAAGTGGCTTCTTACCAAAGCCCAATACGCAAAATTCTGAAGTGTTACCGGAAAGTGGCAGTGGAATTAATATTTAATACCGCATTTAATACCGCAGAAATATGTCTATAATCTATTTCTAATGAGTGTAGAGTAATAAAATCTCATGAAGTATTCAAAAGCGCTACAGGGTAATCCGTCAATAAATTCCGTCCGCATTGCAAAATTCTGTCGTTTCATAAAGAGCAGGTAGGTATCACCCTGTTTTAAGGGATTAGTCCATTGTTATCGACAGATAAACACTGAGCCAGAGGCGCGCTAGTGGGTTAATTGACAAAAGAATATGCATTCTTAAAAATCATATTAAAGGAAATAAAAATGTAATACAGCAGAACAGTGTTATTAAAAAAATATAAAATGTAACAATAAAATATATACGAACCGAAATCGGGAAATACTCACAAACACACACGAATGAACTTTACATATTGAAACACTTGTGGGGAGTTTAAATCAATTTATTCACAAAAACTACAAAAACTTTACTGGATACGTTATTACAATTCTACATCACTATAGTCTTCATCCGAAGAACTGTCATTATCCCCTGGTGTTATAATTATAGGGTCAACCACCTGATCGACCAAGTTGTCCAGTTCCCACATTTTATCTTCTTCTTTTAAAACATGCTGGATTGCTTTTTGCCAGTTTTCTGATGTGATTTCCATAATGGCTTGATCAAACAATACCTTGACATCTTTCATTTTTAATGTGGTATTGTGCCTTGCAACATATCCTTTAACTTGTACCCATATAAGTTCTATGGGATTTAATTCGCAATGATATGGCGGTAGGCGTAGCACAGTTACTTTATACTTTTCTGCTACATCTTCTACGGCATATTTTATGAAGCGAGATTTATGTTGTTTTACTACGGCTAGTAGTTCCTTCTTTATTGAATTCGTCTCAAACTGAATACCTTTATTTGACAGCCAGTTAATAATTTCTTGCTTTCTCCAAGCTGAAGTTGGTACCTTCTCTATGCGCCTTGAATGGTAGCTTGCATTATCCATAACCACGACCGAATCAGCTGGAAGAAATTTTAACATTTCCCCGAAGTAGTCTTCGAAGACATCCGAATTCATGTCCTCATGATAATCTCCCGTCCGACACGACTCAAAGCTTAACAAACCTTCTTTTAAAAATCCTTCTTCGCTTCCAATTTGAGCAATTATAAGCCTCTTCCCTTTTCCCGAAGGCACTTTAATACCCGTCGAAAGGCCTTCTATGAAAGCTTGGCGAGCACTTGTTACATTTTTATCTTGCCACATTTTTTGGACTATATAACCTTCGTTTATCCACGTCTCATCAAGATAAAAAATTTTCTTGTGCTCTCTGCGGTACTGTTTTATGGTTCTCAAATATTTTCGTCTCCGGCAAATGATTTCATCACTTTCCAGTAATAGTGCCTTTCGATTGTGCTTTTCCCAGGAAAAATTCATACTTTTTAAAGTTTTCCATAAAAGTTTTCTGGATATCAAAGGAATATCGTTATCTTGGCTTATCTCCATTAGTATTTTGTCAAGGGTGGGTATTTCCTTTTTAAAATAAAACGAATGAACTTTTCTTCGAATGTCACGTTTGGTGTCTTCACCTAAGATTTTTATTGGTCTTCCTGATTTTCTCTTGCATGGACTTAACTGGCCTGATATCTTTCTTTCTCGCAATAATTTAAAAATCGTGGACTGTCCAATTCCAGTCATTCGGGCACATCGCTCAACACTTTCTTGCACAGACAAACTAGGGTGATTGTGTTTTATGCAATCATATACATTTAAAATTATAACTTTTTCACTAACAGATAGCGGAGAATTTTTTACACCTCTTTTCTTTGGAGTAAATGTCGCCATTTTATAACTTTTTCACTATTTCTATATCACAATATTACTGTACGTTTAATTGGTGTAGTAACAATTACTAACTCGAATGTCGAATGTCGAATGATAATAATAAAATAAAAGAGGGATTATAATGAAAGTGTAAGTAAAACCTCATTACGCGTTATTAGTCTTCATGTTGATTTATTTTAGTTCTTAGTAATATTAGGAGGTGCGTCATACCCTTATCAGTTTCTTCTAATGCTTTTATTCGTTCAGTAAGGAAGTGAATTTGTTTTTATAAATAAAAATGTAATTAGCTTTAATGACCATATAATGGAATACGAGTTTGAAGAATAAGTTAATCGAAAAATTAAATAAAATTGGTTATCACAAAATATCCAAAATATGATATTTTGAGGTACATCAATTTTTGACGACGAAGTTGACATCCGTCCATTTGCCTACGCCCATGACGACACCGAAATTCAGGCAAATTTTATGACACTTCATAATTTATTACTCTACACTCATTTGAAACCAATTATAGTGTGCTTCAATGGAGCACATTAAAAAACAATTTTACTTATACAGGAACTATTATTGAGTAAAAACGTATTATACCTCAAGTGGCCTTATAGTATTGGAAGTCGTAAGTTGATAGTTTTAGTAGAACATTTTAATTGTTAATTACCTCCGTAAAAGTGAGTTATAGTATTTATAAAAAGATGGATGTAAATAATATGCCTTCGACATCTAAAAAATCTAAATGTGAATATAAACGTAGATTGACCACTGCTGAATTACAATCATTGTTAGAAGCATCTGGCGAGGACGATGTAGATTAAATGAATGGTGGAAGTGACTCCGATTGACTCTGACGAAATATTTGCACAAAGTCGTTCAGAAAAATCGAGAATTGCGTTTTGGAAAGAAACAACACAAACAGAATTTAAGACTTTTCTCGGACTTATGTTCCATATGGGGACAATTAAGATGAACCGTCTGAATGACTACTAAAAAAGTATGGGTAACTTCTATAATAGTGTTGACTTGACTAGATAATTGCTCATAGCCCATATTAAGAAATAAGCGAATAGATAATCCTCACTTGTCAAAGAAACTGAAAAAACGTGAAGTGGTCTAAAAACTAAAAAGTCCCCTATTCAAACTAGTTTTTAATAAAAAAATTAATAATATGTTAAAGTTTTTTTAATATACCCTAAAACTAAAAGCGAAAAGAATCGATTGCAAGTTACAAAATACTTGTAGAGTCATACTGTTTGGACAAGTACAGTTGTTTAAATAATCGCTTTCTGTCATAAACAAATTGAATAAATTGTAAAATATTTTTTGATCTGCTTGATATTTAGCACACTTTAATAACTCATCAATTGCCATAATTGCCTGTCGTTAGGCCAAAAACAAAGTTATTAACATTATTTATAAATTACTACAAACATAATATCATAGAGTTTACGGTTTTTTGGAATTATATCAATTATTTATGTATTTAAATTTGGTATTTCTCTACATAAAAAACTTTTTATGGTCTACAACTATTATTTGAATTATTTTTCTTTAGAATGTATACAAAACGTTTTATAAGCAAAAAATTATTTTTTTTTGCCTTTTAAGATTGTTTAAAAAAACAAAGCAAAATCAACTGTACGTCTTTACGAATTTTTCGTCAGCTACCCCTCATACTATTTAGAATTTAAATTTCTGTATAAGATTTTTTTAAATTATTTAGCGAGGTTCCGTGAACTACTTTCTTATGGCATGGTCAAAGTCAAATATTATTTTTTTATGTGATTAAGCCACAATTATTGGTCGTTATTAAGATGAAAATTACATTTTTAATTAACTAATATTTAATTTTTTTAAATTCCACTATTATTTTACAATAGCTTTGTTTATTGTACTAATTATGTAAACATGTGTATACACATTTTGTACAGAAAAACGTTGTTTGAGAACGATTTCCGGAATGGAAATCAAAATTTCAAACATTATCACAATCACAACCAATAATAAAGGCCTTAATCCCATAAAACCATAATATTTATCTCAAACTATTCATCGATAGCTTCGAATAAACAGGTTGTAAATTAAAATTTATGTAAAATATTCCCCTACACGATTCTCTGGGCAAAAATATCTAGGTTAAATAAATATAACATCTAAACCAAGAAAAAAACCTGTTGAGACTGCAACTTGTGAGCAGGTAGTTTCAATGTCGTTCTTTGAACTTGAACCCAAAGCGATCGATATTTAGGTATCTAAAATATTATTTTAAGGATTAATACCGGCAACATCTACTGGCTCTAAAATGATGCCAAATACAGTGATTTTACCGCTCGATGTTAAAACGTAGGTTTGATGTAAAAATTAAATATATAAAAAAAATCGGAATATTAAAAAACCGACAACAGTGCCAAGCCTACAAAGGTGCCCTAAACGAACATACACAATTTATAAATAGAAAATGATAGCAATTCTTGGTGATGTTAAATTACTGCAACGTGAAAAGAGTTCTAAAGGATAGCGGGATGTATATATATATATATATATATATATATATATATATATATATATATATATATATATATATTACTAAAGGTAGAATTAATATTACTACAAAAATTAATATCAAACCTCCTTAATATATTCACTACGCCGAGCTTTCGAAAAATTGTCTCTGATGTCTTCTTCAGTGCATCTGGGGTCTTAGTCTTCTGGAACGCAATTCACTATACTGTTCACTACTCACCACACTACTACATAAATAAGGCAGAAGTTTTATAAAATTCTCTCGATAACATGGAGCGTTAAAGCTTACAATAGTTCCCGTATTATATCAAACATTGCAAAACTACAAAAAATTTGAATATTTTTTAAAGTAACACCAAGGAAAAAATCTTTTTATTTTTATATAATAATTTAAAAAATCGATAAAATATTATTATATATTAATTACCAGAAAATTATTTTCCCTTCTAGGTCAAAGTATAAACCCAGCTATTGATATAGGACAAATTGAAGGAGCGTTTATGCAAGGTTATGGTTTGTTCGTTCTCGAAGAAATGGTATATTCATCCAATGGAGATACTTTAACCAGAGGCCCAGGTACCTATAAAATACCGAGTTTCGGAAATATCCCTGTAGAATTTAATGTCTCATTGCTGAAAGGCGTTGGAAATCCACGAGCAGTATATTCTTCCAAGGTAAATTCTTATTATCTTCTGTAAAAATATTTTGTCGCTCTCTTTCTTGCTTTCTCCTCTTCTCTTTTACTTGGAATTATAATTTTTTAAATTAAATACACATAACATAATTTTGTTTATGGTGTAATCATTAATTTTAGAAAAATTATTGCATAGAAGTTTATTAAATAGAAACACATTCTGAACGAGACATGGGCAGACTACTTACGATCCCTATTTGCTAAAGGTGGCATTACTGCACCACCAACACCAGAGGTGACAACAAACGAAGAAACAAATATTGAGAAGGAAGATGTAAACGAAGCAATAAGGAAATTAAAAATTAAAAAATCACCAGCAGAGGACAGAATATCGGACGAACTCCTAAAGTACGGAAGACCAGATCTGACCAATCAACTAGTAAAAAAGAATTCCTCAAGAATGGAGATTAAGCATCATAATACCTCTCTTCAAAAGGGAGACAAAATGAACCCGGAGAGGTACAGAGGAATTAATTTATTAAACACTAAAATTAACAACCAAAGTGATAATAAATAAACTGAATCAAATTATAACACTAGCAGAAGAACAACAAGGTTTTAGGTCGAGAAGACCATGCACTGACGCTATGTATATGAAGAGGCAAGTGCAGGAGAAATCATTAGAATACAAAAAACCGGCATATCTATGTTTCGTGGATCTTAAGAAGGCATTTAATCGGGTCAAATTAAAGTACGTAATCCACTTATTGTACGCAAGGAATAGAGAAAGAAACCTATACCTATAGAAATATTTAAAACGATTGAAAATATCTACCAAAACAACAAAATAAAACTAAAAGTAGAAGAAGAACTTACTGCCCCTGGTGAAGCTGGTGATGAGATAAGCCAGGGAGATTCCCTAGATTCTTCTATTGTTCAACTTGCTTATGGATAAAATAATAAAAAAAGAAGAACTAAAAAAGGATACCAAATGGAAAAATACAACTTAAAATAATCTATGCAGACGACGCAATACTACCATCTCAAAGTGAAGATAAAGTTAGAGACAGCAGAGATGAAAACACTTAGAAAAATTGATGGCAAGACACTATGGGATAGAGCTAGAAGTACAGATATACGTCGTAGATGCAAGGTGGACAACATCAAGAACTGGTTTCTTAATATTGTTCTGAAGCTATTTTCTTGTGGCATTTTAAAGTTATTACTATATACTAATGTTTTTATTTTGAGAATGATTTTCGAAGTGGAGATTGAAACGTCAATAAATAGAGTAGTAAAGATGGCAAGAGACTGTTCCCCAATAGGAAGACAATCAGAAGGAAGACCACAAAACGATAGAACGACAACTTACTGAAGGCACATTGAAAAACAGACAGAGACATGTCTACATAAAAAAAAAGAAGAAGAAGTTTATTGTCAAAATAACAAGTATGGTAGTTAATTAACCTTAATGGTGTGTTTATGGCTTTCTTATGAAGGAAATCGAAAATCTGGTATTTTGGATTATCTCCAGATTAAAAAGTCAGTTTTTTATTTTTGTTCACACCTAATTACTGCGCGAACGATCCAGATTCATAGATCACAAAAATGAGAATTTATCAAGACGTTTCTTCGACGATTAATGGCCGATTGTTCGAACTCTAATCAAAACTTGATTGTAATCAAATATTTAATTACAATCAAATTCTTCACAGCAGCCAGCAGCTGTAAAAATTATTAAAAATTCCTTATTATTATTATTGATTTGTAAATAAAAACATGAAATTAACATCAGAAACAGTTTAATTATGGTGTATTTTAAATTAAAACATAAAAATTGTGAATAATGATGTGAAATTAAATTGAACTGTGTAAAGTTAATTATTCTTCGTTGCAAAATTTCAGTAGCTAATTAGATAGCCAGCTAAATTACAAATTTAATAACTTTTATGTATTGGCACATAGTTTCAATATTTTTATTTAAAAATTTGGTATTTTAACGAGAATGTTAAAAGTTGCTTTACCATTCTTTTGGGCGAATTCACTTCTATGAGGAATACAAATTTATCCTATGTTCACCCGACAGACGATGTTGTAAAAGGCGATGTGAAAGATTTCCTTCGTGGTCTAAGAATGATCTTTAAATACGAATTCTTAAAAGGTGATATTTTGTCAATTATGTTATTCTTTTTGCCTTAATAATAATTCAAATTTCTTCTGCAACATACAAAAGCCACGTTTTGCTAGATGTGAACTTCAATATTTTTAGAATTTCTTTAAAACGGCACCTACATGAGAACAATTGGACGTTGTGGGTCATTTTAATCACCTATTATTTTTTTTAAGTATTCATATTATTTTATATCCATATGTAAATTTTTATTTTAGGCTGTTGGAGAACCACCTCTCTTCTTAGCAAGTTCTGTGATGTTCGCTATTAAAGATGCAATAAAAGCAGCAAGAGAAGAAAATAATGTACCGTCTGAGTATTTTAGATTAGATCCCCCAGTGACTGCAGCCAAAATTAGGATGGCATGTTTAGATGAAATAACGTCTAAGGTAAGATTACAGCAATGACTTAACTAAAACTAAAAATAAAAATTAAAGTACATTTATCATCATCATTGGAAGTTTTGTGTCCACTGCTGAACATGGGCCTCCCGTAAATAATTCCATTGCATCAATTGCCAGTGAATCTGGCAACATGTTATACCCAGTTCCGTTTCAGCATTGTAATTCTTTTAACAGCGTCCGTAAAACCAGTTTTCCTAACTATTTGATTTAAGATTTTGTCTTTAATCTTATTGATTATTTTTCTGGTAAGGGTCAATGTTTCTACTCGATACGCTAGAACTCAGAGTACAACAAACAACTACGTGAAAAAGAAAAGAAAATTCATTGAAGAAATAAGAGAGAAAATAGGAACAAAAAAATCGGTTGCCTGTAAAGTCGGTTTTACGGGCGAAGATTTTACGTGACAACGTCTTTTTCTCGGTAGAATATTTATTGATATGAATATTATTAAATTGCACAATAGGAACAAGGAATTGAATGAAAATAAGAATTGCACAAATTTTAACTATAGAAATATATTTTGTTTACTAAAACATTGTACATGTAAACTTAAACTTACCTAATTTCTATTTGAGTGATTTTGTTGAGGATAGGACGATGATAGGAGAAATATGAAATGAAAGGAAGTGTTTCTGCTGTAATGTGTCTTGCGAAAGTCAAGTCGATGGTTGTTCCTTTTAACGTAGTTGACAAGCACGCACCGAGTTCGACTCGAGCAGCCGAACAGTACGGACGTGAGAGAGAAGCGTGCTTAGGTGGGGGCGACTGACCTATTGTCAACGGAGCTTTTCAGCTCCCGGTGGGTAAGACACCGAGTGTGGCATAGGCACTTGTCCTACATATTAGCGAAAAGCGGATGCGAGGTTGTTACTAGTTAAACCGTCGAGGAGCTTTTTTTATAGGCTCCTCGCGGAGGCTATAATAGCTTCGCGTTTGCGAAGAATTCGGGATCACCTCAGTGTGTCGTCAGGGATGACACTGTAAGGCCTTGACATTTGACAAGGTCGGACAGAAACGGCCCCTGCTCCTGAGGTGTGAGAAACAGGAAGAGGATCCCTCACTGTGAATACAGGGAGTGAACTACCGCGAGGTACCTGGGACGGCACCCAGTAAGCCGTACTGACAGCGGTCAGTCGGTGGAAAAAAAACAGAGTCGTCTAAGTAGAATTTTCTTATATCTTATGAACTATTTGTTCACTGCCTTACGGCAATATGAGTGATATTCCCCCCCCCCCCCCAGAAAGTGTTGTCACGCAGGTGACAACACAAGAAGAAGAAGAGAATGATTTAGCCGAATCATTAAACCCCTCTGTTGACAGCTCGGTCGAGCTATATAATAAATTTATTAAATCGACTAATCCCGCGATCGACGACATAGAAATCGTAATATCTGACGATGACTCCTATCTGCCCGAGTCGGAGGAAGAAAAAAGCGAAATCGACACCGATGACGATATCAATACGATGGACGCCATCGACGAAGAGCCGAGCCCAGCTGCAGAATCGCGCGAAGCCCCACCCCCAACTGTAGTAGAGACACAACCCGCCGTGGACAACGTCTCCAAAAATGAAGCCGAGCCCGAAATCGGCAAGAAAATGAAAAGGCTAAGGCCCAAAGAAGACTCTTCGGAAGACGAAGAAGTAAAGAAAAAGGCCAGAGAAATGGCGGAAAGGGAAAAAGCCAATGAGCTTTTAAGGTCGGTCAATGTACTGACGGAACAGATCAAATCCCTTAAAGAAGAAAGCCGTATCCGCGAGGAAAAGGCAAATAAACAAATCCAAGACCTTCTCGCTCAGATGACTGAGCTGAGAAACGAAAACAAAGAAAAGGACAAGGAGATACAAAAACTTGTACAACATATAATGGCATTAACAGCAGCCAAGGAGAAAGAAGAGTCAATAATGGAAATCGACCCGTGGAAAGCCTCCCTCGATAATGACGTTGTAAAGCTAGTGGAACTAGGAATCGGTTCACCTCCCCCCGTAAAGCCATCCGGTAGCAAAGGCAAGCCTAAAGAGCCGGAAAGAATCATAACAACCAAAGAACCTGCAGGTTGGACACAAGTCCAAAACAAAAAAGGAAAAAAGACAGGCACCACTACTGAGAAATCAGACAGTAGTGTGAAAACAAAAATAAGCGTCGCCGAAAAGCAGACGCAGATAATAAATCAGCGGAAAGAAATCGAATTTAACAAGGCTGCGAAAGAGGCTCATGAAAGAAGCCAGAAAAAGAAAACTGCCCAAAATAACTTGAGCAAAAATAGCCAAGTTGAAAAAGAAAACGACGTACCAAAAGACTCACCGCAAACAAGCGAGGAGCCTATAGTAAAAGAGCCGAAACCACCGGCGATAATCCTAAAAACTGTAGGAGAACACCAAAAAATCCTGCAGAGAGCAGCCAACCAAGGCATAATATCAGTCAATAAGTTTGCACGATCAGGCAGATCGATTGTTATTAACACAAAAACCAGAAAAGATTACCTAGGAATGGTACACATCCTAGAAGAACACAGTCCAAAAATAGAATTCATCGCATATCCCATAGATAGCGATAAACTAAAAAGAGTCATTATAAAAGGGCTATCTGCTACTACTAGCACAGTAGCAATTAAAGACGAACTATACAATAAAGGAATAGAAGCAACAAGGGTGATCAATATGATCTCCAAAAAAGCTGATAAAAAAGTACTGCCACATTTCATCGTCACCCTCAAAGAGGAAGACGTTGCAAAAATTAAAAAAATATCTGATATATGCTACATGCGAATCTATGTGGAGGATGAATTCAAAATCACAAAAGACACCCTACAGTGTTATAACTGTCAAGGGTTCTATCACAGCTCAAAGGCTTGCCATTGCGGATCCAGATGTGTAAAATGCGGAGAAAACCACATCAGTAACGACTGTGAGAAAAGCCGGGAAACCGACCCCAAATGTGCAAACTGTGGTGAAGCGCACACAGCAAATTATAGAGGATGCTCTAAGGCCCCCAAAAAGAAAACACCTGCCCCAACAAGACCGGTAGGAAGACCCATAAACAGCGCTCCAAACACAAAGGAGTCAGCTACGCACAGGCAGCGAAAAAATCCGCTGAAACCACCTCAGAATCTCCAGCACAACCACAAGAAGTGTCGGTACAGGACGCAGCTACCCTCATCGCAAACTTCCATACAGAGTATAATAACAAAATGATGGAAATGATGTCCATGATGGACAAAGCAACAAAAATGATGACTGCATTTGGAGAAGCCGTCCGAAAATGTTAGCAAACCAAAACGAAGATCTACGCATTGGGTCATGGAATTCCGGCGGAATATTCAAAAAGATCAACCTTCTGGATGAAATAATAAACAGATTAGAGCTCGATATCGTAGCTCTTCAAGAAACCAAACTAGTGGAAAGGAAAAAAACAAAATTTCCAGGCTACGATATCTATAGAACGGATCATAGAGCATTATCAGGAGGAACAGCTATATTAGTCAAAAGGGGACTCGAACACGAGCACATCCTAACACCAGACGGACTGGTGACAATGGAAGCCACAATTATTCGACTTAAGGCCAACAACGAAACACTAAAAATAGTGTCAGCTTACGTTAGACCACATGATCCGATTTTCAACGAAGATTTGAGCCTAATACTGAACTCAGAAGAGCCAACTATAATTATTGGAGACCTAAATGCTAGATCTCCCAATTGGTTTGACAGGACGACCAACCGAAACGGAAGATATCTCTGCAACCATCTCGAGAACAGACCGAACACATATGTCATCGGACCAACAGAACCGACATGTTTCCACGGAGAACTCCCTACGTATCTCGACATTGCAATCCTACACAACGTGGGTCAACAATACGAGATACACTCTCTAAATGAAGGCGATTCGACACATAACCTAATCGTCCTGACCCTGGGCGCAACAGAATTGAACTATTTGCAGCCCCACAACAGAAAGAAAACAAGTTGGCCAAACTTTAGAAGAATTGTGAGCGAGAACATCGGTAACATCCCAACAATTAATAATATTACAGAACTAGAAGACAGTGTAATAAAACTAGAACAAGCAATAAACAATGCTATCGATGCCAGCTCCAAAACCGAAACAATCACAAGACAAAAAGGAAGATTCAGGGATATAAGTATAGAACTTCAAAACCTAATCAAAGAGAAAAACCGGAAAAGAAGAAGAGCCTACCGCACAAGAATGGTAGAAGACAAAAGGATTGCAAATGAGCTAGACAGGGAAGTGAAAAAACAACTTCAAAATCATAGAAATGAAAGCTGGGACTCCTATATCGATGAGCTAAATCCTAACAAATCCGCCTTCTGGAAGTTATCTAAAATCCTTCGAAAGGACAAGAAACCCATACCTCCCCTACACGGAGTAAACGGGATTGTCCATACGGAAATCGACAAAGCCGAAGTCATGAAGGACGAACTAGAAAGGGCGTGTAGAAACAACGAAGACCCCGACGATGACATAGACTTTGAAGAAGAGGTAGAAAGAACAGCGAGAAGACTTAGAAGGAAAAAGGGCAGAATAGGTATTACACATACATCTCCCGAAGAAATAAAGGAACTTATAAAAATGACAAATGCCAAAAAAGCCCCAGGACCCGACAACATCACAAATAGGGCGCTGAAAAATCTACCAACAAAAGCTATTGTTTATATCACTAACATAATAAACAACATGCTAAAACTACGATATTTCCCAGATAGGTGGAAAGAGGCACACGTAATAATGATTGCAAAACCTGGTAAAAA
Source organism: Diabrotica undecimpunctata (assembly GCF_040954645.1). Classification (NCBI taxonomy): domain Eukaryota; kingdom Metazoa; phylum Arthropoda; class Insecta; order Coleoptera; family Chrysomelidae; genus Diabrotica; species Diabrotica undecimpunctata. The sequence goes on along the minus strand of NC_092807.1, from coordinate 94,644,560 downwards.
CGGCACATTTCCGCAAAATTACAGACCTATCAGCTTATTATCATCTATAAGCAAGATAGCGGAAAGAGTTATACTAAAAAGACTCAATGAAGAATCACAAATGCTAGGAACCATACCAGAGGCTCAATTCGGGTTCAGAAGCGAACACTCCTGTGAATTACAGGTACTACGACTTACAGAATTCATCACCAAAGGATTTAATGAAAAAATGTACACAGCTACAGCTTTTCTGGACGTCAGCAAAGCCTTCGACAGAGTCTGGCACCATGGACTCATCTATAAAATGAATGAATTTGGTTACAGTGAGGCGATGACATGCCTCCTTGCGTCATATCTTGCCAACAGGAGGTTCAGAGTTCGAATAGGGGCAACCCTATCCGAAGTCGGGACCCTGGAGGCGGGTGTGCCTCAGGGAGCGGTGCTGTCGCCGTACCTGTACACCATCTATACGGCCGACACGCCAAAAGAGCCAGGCTCTCTATTGAGTCTTTACGCTGACGACACAGCAATAGCTGTTAGCTGGAGAAACCCGGATCATGCAGCTAATCATCTGCAAAGAGCACTAAACAGATTCCAAAGATGGTGCATAAAATGGAAAATAGCCCTAAATCCAGATAAAACACAGGCTGTAATGTTTAGTCACAGAAGAAGTGTACCAAATCGCGAAATTACAATCGAAAACACCCCAGTAGACTGGACCAACCAGGCTAAATACCTAGGGGTACATCTAGATAAGAAGCTAACGTTCACTGAGCACATCAATCAGCAAATACGCAAAGCCAAAGCGTTGAAAAGTCAGCTCTCAACACTTATTGGAAGGAAAAGTAAACTACGATTTAAAACCAAAATCAGGGTTGCGAATAGTATTATCCTGCCAGTCCTAACATATGCATCCGCTGCGTGGGGACACACCTGTAAAACAAACAGGAAAAAGATACAGACTACTCAAAATCAAATAGTCAGAGATGCCCTTAAGATACCAAGGTACGTACCCTTGAGATATGTATATAGAGACTCAGGACAAACAAGAATCCTACGCACGCTAGACGAGAGAGCATATGAAATTTTTAACGGACTAAGAAACCACCCCAGCAGAAGGTTAAGAGAGCTGACTAACTACAATGAAAACACAAGGACGGTACACAGAAGACCAAAACAACAGATAGCTCGATATAGGGAGAACCCGAACGAATAAATAAAGAATGAGATGGTTGCAAGAAGAACGAACAAAGAAATGCAGTCAATCAGAAAACACACCAAAAAAAAAAACTCTGGCGAGAGGGTACGCTTTTCTTTTTTAGGTTTTTAGGTAATTATAAGTCCAATATACACCGGGGTGTGTGAGAGCATTATACACTTGGGAATGCACACCCCAATACACGCACACAAATAGGATTAAGGAAAAAAGGAAAGAATTGTTGCCCAGGCATTTTATAGTCCCGACGCCACAAGGAAGTCCACAAAAAAAAAAAAAAAAAAAAAAAAAAAAAAAAAAAGTGTTTTCTGATTAAATAACGTAAATTCATATTGATACATTCATACTTTTCATTAAACCGTTTAACGTAAATTTACCTTATATAGCAAATATAGAAGGGGCCCGCCAGGCCTTCTATATACCGCTCCGCGGACTAGGCCCTTAAGGCAGATCGAAATGAAAGATCTACTCGCGAAATCCGAGCACTGAGGTCATGTGCGGCATGCATGGGCTTGGTGGCCGGACCCCTCTCGGGTGCTCAGCCGGCGAGGAGAACAAAATTTATTTTGCCAAATCGGCGGCTGAGTGACCGAGCACACACTCTTTTCCGGACATAGAGTCATCAGCTCAGGCTGATGGCTCTATGGTCGGAACACACGCTCCTTTTTCTTTTTTTAGGGACTCAAGTCCCGACGTAAAGCTAGAGTAAAATCAATTGAGTCAGTAAAGTAAATAGGGAGAAAAGCCTAGATGTGGCTACCCCTACATTTAGGTGGCATAACCACATTCACTAAAAACCGAGGATGTCCTATTACCCAGGGCATCTTAAGTAAATTTCAGATCATAAGCCTCCTCACGTAAGTCACACGATGAGGAGGGGTGGTGGAAAAGCCTGGGGGTCAGATAGGTACCACTTCGACTAGCGAGGTGTGACCGGTTTGATCTTCGGACATGTGGATCCCATTCTTACATTGGTATACACATGTTCCTAGGGGCAGGGTTGATCACTGCGTGTGTGTGTGTGTGAAGCACGCACCGATTCAACGCGCCTAATTCTCTAGTGCTGCGCGCGCAGCGGACCGATCATGTTTGAGTGGGAGAGAGACGCAAGGCATTCGCCGGTCCGGCGGGCCTCTCTCTCGTTCGGTGACTCATCGTAACAGACGTGAGCGGGCGTTACACTTTTTCATGAGTGACTCCGAGCCACAACCTAATTTAAGACGTTGTCACGTCAAAAGATCAAGATTTACAAGAATTAAGTAAGCCAATAGCGACAAGAAAATTTTACCAGTAACCGAACAAAAGCAGAAAGCATTCAAATTGAAAACAACGGTGTGTAAAGAGAAAAAAGGTAATATATTTACAGAAGAGCAAGAAAGACTAATAAGTTGGACAGAACATTTTAAGAAAAAGCTTAAGGGACATAGGAGAGAAGGGAATCCTGGTATACCCTGATATAGACCAAGCAGAGAACAGGGAAAAGAGTTTACCAATAACAGCTGTAGAAAAATTAAAGAACAATAAATCACTTGGATCTGGTCAATTAACATTGGAGCTACTATAGGAAGGAACAGATAGACTACTAGAGACAGACATACATATATTAGCTAATAACAAATATATGGTTGAATAAGCAGGTACCAGCGGAGTGGAATAGCGGTATTATTGTACCATTACATATTTATGCATGCAAGTAAAAGTGCAGAAATAAGGCAGCTACACAATTAAACAATAGGAAGATACAACATTGAGGTAATAAAAAACTTTGCATATTTAGGATCCCAACGTCTGCCAATAACGTTGCAGAGGAAGTGAGGCAGAGAATATTTATTATCAATAAATATTATCATGGCTTAATTACGTACCTAAGAACAGATAAAAAATTTTGAGACATATATACTAAGACACACAAGAAAATGAAATTTGACGATACAACTTTAAACTACCCAAAATATACAACGATCAGGATATCGTAACATCCATTCAAATAGTACTGCTGCGTTGGATGGAACATGTGGAAAAAATGGAAGAAGGCGAAATACCAAACAAGATAAGCAAAAGTGCCAGAAGGACAAAGAACTACAGGAAGACCGAAACAGCTATATAGAACAAACAGAAAATGATATAAAAACAATAAAAATAAAAAATTGGAAAAAAAGCACGAAACAGATCAAAATAAAGAAGAATCCTGGAACAGACCAAGACTCAAAAAGAGTTGTCGAGCCAGTGATGATGGTGATGATCATCTCACGTATGGTGTTTTGTGTCTTACTGAGATCGTAAAAACTTCTCACATTCCATAGCCTATTCTGATGCCTGATTTTATTCTTTTTTGTTATCACAGGGATTTCGTTAGATAACGGCTTGGGAAGCTTGTCTTATCCTGACGAATCCTGGTGTCGGAGGACCATGATCAGTATATATTTTCTTATCATATCTCAGTGCCATAGTAAATGAACTACGGAATATTAATGGGGTAATTTCCCGTTGCCTTTCCCATCGCAGTACCACAGCCATTTAAACTGATGCAATCATGCTTGTGGTGGTCCAGTTCCAAGTCGATCCAGGATCATTATTATATTTTATATAATATTCAATTCAATTCAATATTCAATTTGCCATTTGTTGAGATGGATTTGTTGGTGGACCGTATGTTGAGTATTATGTAAAATTTAGTTTATTTTTTAATAGTTGTCATTAGAAAGGAGTTGCTGTGAGCCGGACAGCGTATGTCATAAGAGCTTCTAGCTAAACTATAGTCACAATATGTATTTTTCGACAGGAAGGGTCTAGATATTACTAAGAGAACATCATTTAACTAAAGGCAGTACACAGTATAGTGGTCTTCTTGTGGTGTAAACTCGGTTCATTTCAATAAGTCACTCGGTGCCATTTAAGTCAGAAACAATTTTTATTGTTTATTGTAATAAATAAGCTTGTACTGAATAAACATCAATACAATCATCAATAAAAAAAGTATAAGTTTTAATCTTTGTCTGAATATTCATAAATTTTATCTTTTACAGATTCAAGAACCAGAACCTGAAAGTTATACACCGTGGAATATAGTAGCTTAACATAGAATATATGAAAATATGTTGTTTATTTTTAACATATTAAGTTTATGACATCTGCAAAAATTGGTTTAAGAAAATAAATTAGTATAAATCATATATCTTAATTTAAAAAACTTATAACTATTTTTAAGTTTGTAATTAACACTGTAAATATTTTAATAAAAAATATAAAACTTCTAAATTTTGCTACTAGAGTATATTTTGTGCTTTCCTATATATTATTTATTTAATATGAGAGATTTTCATTACTGTAAAACAAACACGATCAGGTAGGTAATACAAAAGAGATTCCCAATCTTTTGCAGTTCTCGGTTTCCTTTTTTGGAAGGACACATCAATTTTTTTCTTCATTCGTTATACTCCTATAATGAAGCAAAGGATCCACAAAATTAAAAAATAAAAAAACCTAAAAATAAAAAAATAGATTTATTGGAATTCACGTTTTACGTTTCAGAAGCTTTAGCTTTCTCTAAAGCTCTACTGAGAACACCGAAAAGAGGTCGTCCTTTATGGGAGTTCTCCGAGAGATTCCCCTGGAGGACCAGGGGAATATAACCCTCCAAACTTATAACCTTCCAAACGAATGAAACAGCAACAACCTGTCAGCGAAGTGAGATATGATGAAATTTATCACTGGCCAATTCCTACAAAAGGTCACGAACAGCGTTACGCTTTTCAAGGATGCAGCGAAAGATCACGCACGATGTGTGAAAAGTGTAACGTCTTTCTGTGCTTGTTGAAAGACAGAAATTGTTTCAAAAGTTATCATACAAGACGTCAATAAATCAATACATTTTATACATGCTTATTCTGTAATAAAATATTTATAATTTTATGTTTATTTATGCCTTACTAACCTCTTGATGGCAGCCACCAATTTGTAAAATGAAAAGTCGGGGGTCAAAAATTTTATAAAAAGTATTTTCAGTATTATTTAGGGTAAAATGCCAGTTATTGGACACGAGACAGTTATTGGACATTACAGTGTTAACTTACGAGAATAAGATGTCCGCAGGTGCCAACAAGAGTATATTTCACTAGGTGGCACTACTCGTTTCTATATTACGTTCATTCTTATGTCTATGTTCTGCCTTTAACGGGTTCTGTGATTTTGGCGGTAAATATTTTTAGGTTATGTGAGTGAAGTGACATTTAAGCATTGTGTTAAGCAACTGCTCTGACTTTTTTTTAAAACTACGTGGTATTTTTAAGGTAAGATTGTATTTTTATTTAAAAGGGTGTAGTAAAGGCACTTATAGTCCCTAAGGTAGATCTGGTACAGTAATAGGGATTTTAATTCAGATTTAATTACATCTGTCCAATAACTAAACTAGAAAACTTGCTTAATTCTATTATGGGACACCTGTCCAATCACTAGAGAACTACACTTACCACATATTTCTACAATTTTCAACGGATTTACGTATAATTAACTGAAGATAGCAGTAAAATTAATTTAGTAATTCACAAGGAAACAAAGTTCCTGTATTTGGCTGTATACCATATATTAAAAATTTTGAATAAAATCCTTTATAAAAAGGTATATAAAAAACCCAGTTGGGCTATGTTGCATTGACAAAACGTTTTCGGAATAAATATTCCATCATCAGTGTCAAGTTAATACATGGATGTAGCCACTAAATATGTGGGTAAAAACCCTTTAAAAATTATTAAATAAGATTTGATCTACATTATGTCTAATTTACAGTTAAGATGTTAAAGTTACCGTTGGATTGGTAACAGGGCGACATATGACTCTACATTAGTTGCGAGTCCTGAGACGGTATGTCTACGAGGACTTTGTCAAAGCAACTCTGCTTGCTCTGAAGCAACCTTTTTATAAAGGATTTTATTCAAAAATTTAGTAATTGATTTGACAGTTATTGGACAGCTGTCCAATAACTAAATTTGACCGTCCAATCACTAAAAATGGATTTTTTAGGATTGTAGTAAAATGCCTAAACTTAGAAAATATTATAAGATGAAACTTATAGAAGCTGTTAAGGATGTCCAAAATGGCACTGCATCATATAGAACAGCTGAAAAAAAATATGGAATTCCGAAGTCCACTATAGAATTTAAATTAAAACATCCGGAACATAAAGATACACTTGGACCGTCTCCTATTTTAGCTTGCGAGGAGGAGAATACTCTGGTTAGGTAAATTCATTTAATTTATCTTAACCCTTTCAGTCACTGTGTCGTCAATTGACGACACAAGGATTTTAACTTCGTTTAAGTAAATATTACAGTTAGTCACAATTTTGTCAATTGACAACATCAAAAACAGACCCTATTTTATTAAAAAAAAAAATGCTAATATTCCTACTAAAAGACATTACCTTACAAAAGAGTACCATAACTGGGAATAATTTGGAATTATTAACAAAATATATTTCATTACACTAAAAAAAAATGTGACCGAAAGGGTTAACCCATAGCATTATTTTATTTTACATTCAATATTCCAGATGGATACAAGAAACTGCTTCAAAAGGTTTCCCCAAAAAGGCTAACGATTTAAAAAGCAGCGTGCAAAAATTTTTAATCGAAAATCCGCGCCCCAATAACTTTAAAGATAATCGACCTGGAGATGGATGGTTAAAAGTAAGTCACCAAAAAAATGTATTTTAATCTGTATTCATCGTTTGATTTTTTTTAGGGACTTTTGAAGCGACATCCAGGGGTTTCTAGAAGGACAAGTGAAGGTGTGACGGCAGCTAGCGCTTGTGTATCTGAACGAGACATCAAAAACTGGTTTAAAAATATTGAAACCTATGTTAAAGAAAAACATTTAGAAGAAGTTCTAACTGATCCATCAAGAATTTTCAATGGAGATGAGTCAGGATTTCAAATATGCCCATCTACTGGAAAAGTATTTGCTATGAAAGGTTTCAAAAATGTTTATAACGTTGAAAAAAGCTCTTCAAAAGAAAACGTCACTGTGATGTTTACGTTTTCAGCAGACGGTAAAATTTGCGTGCCTATGGTTATTTATCCTTATCAACGTATTCCTGAAAAGGTTGCTAAAGGTATTAATCCTAAATGGGGTGTGGGCAGAAGCGATAATGGTTGGATGACGGCAGAGACATTCTATCAGTATATTGCGAATGTTTTTTACCCACACTTAATTGAAAATAATATTAAGCTTCCAGTTATTCTTTTTGTAGATGGGCACAAGAGTCACTTAAGTTACCAATTAAGTCTATTGTGTAATGAACTGCAGATTGAAGTGATTGCACTTTATCCTAACGCCACAAGGATTTTACAACCCTGTGACGTTTATATTTTCCGTCCATTAAAAGAAGCTTGGCGGCAATCAGTGAGAGAATACGAAGAACAGCATCCAGGAGGGGTAGTGAATAAAGTTGTATTTGCTTCTATATTGGAGCAAGCTATAAAAAAAAGCTGTAAAACTGAAACAGTAGTAAATGGTTTCAAGGCTTGCGGATTGTTTCCATTTAATGCAGATGCTATTGACTACACAAAATGTTTAGGCAAAGAAGTAGTAAAAAATTTAATCATTTCAGATCATCAAAAGAAACCCAAGATGGACTATAATACTTTTGTAAATATCTTAGGTCCTGAAAAAGTTCATAGCTTAGAGAATTTAAAAGAAAATCCAAAGAATAATCTACCTAGCGATGATAATTTGAATTTGTTGTTCAAAATTTGGAATTTTTTTGAACATGATCCAAAACATTCGGATAACCCAATGGTTCTAAAAAATAGAGACACAAACATTAATATTATTCAAAATGTGGTTATCATATCTCCCGTTAAAAATACTGAAATAAAAACATCAGAACAGAGTGGTATTGAAAATGTAAATATTTCTGAGAGTAGCAGTACCAATGATATCCATTTTCAACAATATAAAACTAATGTTTATGACTTACCCTCTACAAGTAAAATTATTGTTAAACACGAATTGTTGGGTAACTTTTTAACTTCTCCTACTGTACCGGAAAGAAAAAATAAACGTAACACGGAACGACTTCCTTTTGCTATTACATCTGCACGATATCAAGAAATGTTACGGAAAAAGGAGGAGATAAAAGAAGAGCAGGAAAAACAAAAACAAGAAAGGAAACGGAAAAGAGAAGAAAAATTAACCATAAACCAGTGTAGCAAGAAAAAAAATTCAAAAAAAGTCAAATGTTTTATTTCTTCAAATGATATTCAATTGAACAAATTAAAATGCGATGACTGTAATCTTTATTATCACGAATCTTGTATTCCTGTTAATCATAGACAGCATATACCTAACGATGGTGATCTATTTATATGTCACAACTGTTTCAATCTCCAGAATAGTGATTCTGATGCTAATAACAGTAACCAAGACAGTGAGGATGAAGACATTGACGAACTTTTCACTCAATACAAAGAAGCACAAAAGCATTTATAAAATTTAATTGTGTCAACTGTATATAGGTACCCCATACCGCACAGAAATCTTGGGTTTTTCCTGTAATTTTCATTTGTTTCTAGTTTTTTATTGTGTTAAAGCAGTCGTCCAATAACTAATTTTGAGTGTCCTGTAACTAAATAAACTGTCCAATAACTATAATTTTTGTAACTATTTTTAATAAATATATATTGACAAAAAATATTTAACACCTTCTTTAAATCCTTTTATCCATATTGTAATAAACTGTTTAGACTACCTTTTGTATAAATTTCAATTCAATCTGCAGAGAACAATGTGAATTACGAATTTTTAAAGTTGAAATTTTCTTAAGTGTCCAATAACTGTATGGTTTACCCTAGGTGTCCAATTAGAGAAAATATCAACAGAAAAATTTTACCTTTGAAAAAAAGTCAGCGCTGAATGGGCTAAAAATATTTAAAATTAAATTATCTGCTTCAAAGTATTTTTCGAACTTTTTAAATTTTCGAAAAATGGATTTTATATTGTGTACCATAGCTAGTGATGTAGAATCTGATGAATTGGTCTTAGAACACCGGTACACAATTGGCTCGACTCGAAAGCTCCGTTGCTCTTTACTGAAAGATTATGGGCGGTGTCGTTCATAAAGGTGAGAAACACAAAAAAGAATAGATATCTACAAAAGAAAACAAAAGGAAGAGAATAACTTTAAAAGAACAACTCGGCAAAAAAGGGCGTGTAAAGAGGTTATAGGTACAACCCTTTTTACAATAATTCCTGCACAGGCATGTACGTACTATTCATGTAGTTCCTTAAACCATACTATAGGATTGTGTAGGATTGCATTCGTCATCAAATAAACTTATTACAAAATATTATTTCCGTTACCAATAACTTCCATTTATCACGAAACGCGAGCCGAAGGTCAGAGTTAAGTAGCATTGCTGAATAAACATAAAACCACAGAATACTCCATGAGTATTCTGTGATAAAACGCTGCAAACGCTGTAGATAATAGGTCGAAGGGGGCTCGACGCGACGGTCGAGTCACGTCGAGTACTTGTAATATAAGTAGAGCACGCAAGACGAAGAGTTGATATGCGTATGACGGCATCTTATCTCTAGACGACGTACCACGAAGGCTGAAGGCTGTATTCATATTTTTGCTATTAAGGTTATAATTCGAATGGACCCGTGGCCTATAATTATTAAACCCTAGACAAGAGAAAAACCCTACAATACATAATACATAACTAATATTGGCACTTTTTGCAACACACCTGATAGAACTCTTTTAGTTATGATAGCTATGTAATTGTTTCGGCAATTTAGTTTAACTTTTACGGAGATTTAAAGACAGCCAGAAAATTGTAGTGATCCAAACCGATCGCCCTAGCTAAATAAAATAGATTGAGTAAATTTATTTCTACAAACCTGTTTGAAATGGACTTACATATTATGCAACCAATTCATTTATTTATGTCAATATTTTCATTTAAAAGGGCTTCAAAAAGTTAAATTTAAGCTGATTATAAAATATTCCATTTGCACTCAAAGTATAATCATTTTACACAATCTTATATTATTTGGTTGTACGGTATATCACTTGCATTAATTCTTATAAGGTTAAAAGTTTTTAAAGATATTCAAGAAAGTATAAGGACGTATTTCACCTATGAGTGCATAAAATAAGAATTCCAAACACGAATAGACGTTAATTGAAAACTGTTGCAATTGAATGAACGTATTCTATAACGACGTACGAACAAAAATACGTTAGTCATCTATTTATAAACATTTGAGTATTCGCGAGATTATTTTTATATAAGCGCCGGTTGCTCCGTTGCCAGTTATTGCTTCCTTCTATCAAATTTTGTTCGGTTACTCCCATTATCTGTTACAGAGGGTGATCCGCTGAAACATGGTTTTTAACGAAGACATACAAAAAAAGATTTAATACATTTGAATAACAATGATAAGTGGGTTGTATAGATATACTAGGGACGGAATATTGGAACTCCAGAAATATCATTAAATGAATTAATGCAAATAACAAAAACTATGATAAGGGAAACGACAACAATTATTAATAAAAATAATAACACATAAGCTAACAAAAATGTATATCGGACGAACAATAAGGTCTCCTTAGCGGAAGATCCTGTAACGATATTAGTATTCAACCAAATGGCAGAAAGAAAGATTTAGAAAAGACTTTTGATATAGTGAGGCTATCGGTTGCGATACACCTATTATACAACAAGAAAATGCCATTGGCTATCACAAAAATAATAGAGAATATTTACGCAAGAAACAAGCGAAGTAAAAATTCAAAAAGAAACGACGGAACCAATAAACATTAGTACTGGAATCAGACAAGGGGATTCATTGAGATCACTTAAATTGAATCTCGTACTTTACGAGGTTGTAAAACAAGTAAAAGCAAAAAAAAGATACCAAACAGGAAACAAAAAGATAAAGATAATATGCTACGCTGACGACGCAGTTCTAATAGCAGAGAATGAAAATGATTTAAAAGAGTAGATTGTGAGTTACATTTAAAATTTCGTCACATAAAACAAAAAGGTTAGAAAAATCAAAGGAGCCAGTAAGAAGCAAGATTTAAATTGAAAAGCAAATGACACACCAAGTAATGAAATGTAAATATCCGGAAATAAACTTATCGAGCAACAATAATATTGGAGAAAAAATGAGGAAACAAGTAGCAAAACAAGCAGAGCAATAAGTTGTCTTAACGACGAAGAAACTCAATACGAAGAAACAGACACATGAAAATAAAACCGGAAACAAAAGCGTGCATATACAAGTCTGTAATCCTACCTGTCGTAACATATATGGCAGAAACAATACCAGACACAAACACGACAAGAAGGTGTTTGGAGACAAAGTAAATAATGATCCTAAGAAGAATAACCGGGAAAAACACTTCTAGATAGAACAACCAGTAGTCAGATTAGAGACCTATGCAGAATAAACCACATTAATTAATGGGTGCAAGGAAAAAAAGGATAATGGAACAATAAGTCAAATGGCAGAGAACGGAGTAGTTAGAAGTAGTAGCAGTATTTGCTATATCTATTATATGCTTTCACAGTAATATAGCCATCAGCTAAATATGGTTGTAGAATTACAGTGTTCATTCAATAGGATCTATATCCTTAATAATGTCAGGACTCTTAGTAGCTTCTTGATTGTATCTATATGTATTACTAACTACCCTAAAATAATTGTCTGCTCAAAGAACCGTTCAAGAAAAACTAGACAGGAGTTAAAATAACGAGATATTGTCGTATGTAGAAGGATGTATTAGATGTATCTGAGATAAAAATAATGAAATATTAGTTCACAAAAAGAATATCAAAAAGCGATGAAAAAAGTATTTTTTTAGTTTATTAAATCAAGAATTTGACAGAAAACCAGTTGAGCTAACCGAGGCAGTAACAGCAATGGTCACCAAAATATCAAACGGGGTTCGTTATTTTGGTAACAAAAAACAAACTGTTTCAAGCAATTACAATAATAAAGAGTGGTAGCACAAAAACAGATAATAATTCTGGAGAAGTATGAACGGCTTTAGAAGTGATGGGAACAAGTTGACTAACAGGTTTATTTAATAGAATTATAGCATTATATATAATAGTGGAAGAGTCTGATACATTTTATGTAAAAATAGGAATACGCCTGAACTCGTTGCTTAGTTTTTATTTATCCAATAGTGTGTGATCTGATAATAGCAAACTGCAGGGTAACATTTCCTGATGCTTAGTGTATGCTGATAATGATGCTAAGAGGAATTTAGAACAGATGCTGGAACAGTGGAGACAAGCTCTAAAGAAACTGAGCGAGATAAAACAGAGTTTTCGGAATGTTTATTTAAAAATGAAGTAAGTATAAATAAAATAAATAATAACCGTTTATAGTAAAATGATTGTGAAAAGAAATAGTTATAAGCACCTAAGATCAGCAGTATCTAAAACGACTAAAAATAGACGGAGTTACACGCAATAGAGTCAGGGTGGGATGGGTTATGTGGAAGGAAGCAAGTGGTTTTGTTGTGCAAAAAAAAACTGAAAGAAAAATTCTGCAATAAGACCAGCTATGATGGGCCAGTTAAAAAAAAGAGGAGCAACGAACGCATATGGCGGAAATGAGAATGCTTAGATGTATGGGTGAGGAAAAATTAAGAATGAATATATAAGGGAGAATCTAGGTGTGGCATCAAGTGACAGTCCTTGATTTTTCAGTATTTATATTTTAATAACTTTCCTTTGGTTTAATAGTCTTGTACACTTGATTTTACTGTTATAGAGTATGTGGATTAAATTATTATTTTTTTGGTTTCAGTATAAGACTCCTTAATTTTGTACCCTTCTTTGCACCCGTAAGATATTTGGGTTTTAAAACTTCTCATTGGTTTAATATATCGCTTAAAATAATTATTGAGAAAATGGTTCCCTTACGCCCTTGCACCCATGAGGCACAAATCTTATCAATCGTAAAGGTGCAAAAATCTAAATTCTATATCAAAATCACCCTCAAGATCCATGACTACCCCCCGCCCCCGACAAAAATTTCTGGATCCACCACTGAAGGTGCATAAAAAACGAGGTCCAGGAAGAAGAAGAATATCCTGGCTTCATAACCTACGAAAATGATTTAAAATAGAGACAGCCAACCAAAATATGCATGGTAATGTCGAATATCCGTAACTTATAGGCACTATATGAAGAAGAAGAATACGTAAGGGACGAGACGATTTTGGAATAGAGTCACGGAGTGTTAAAAATTGAGATCACACTTGAAGAAGATGAACACACGAAGGTAAAGAGAAATGTAACGAGAAATGAGAAATTTTATTGGCACCAGATAAATCTTTTAAAAATCCTCACTCATTTATGGTGCTTAATACCACATTGAAACTATCAAAACACGGGGATTAAATAAATTTTACGTTATCTTTGCTAGTGTATATATCCCTGTATGTTTTATAACACGTCTCATGTTTAGGATACTATCTTGGGTAGAGTTCTAAACCAGTGACAACGTGGTAATATTTTACGTCAGGGACATAAGCACGTGATGTTATATTTACTCATTTCTTGCTTAGTTTAAAAAACAGAAGTATAACAAAGTTAGAAAATGAGTTAATGGCTAACAAGAACAGTTTTTTAGAAAGCAAAAAGAAAAATGATTGTTTTTACGGAAACGACCAATATTGGTAAGCGATATGTTCGTATTAAATATATATCTACAGGACAAAAAATAACTTTGCGCTATTAAATGTTGTATGTTTAATTTAGTGTGTAGGTGTTGTATTAATGTTTGTTTATTAATTTGCTTGATAAGTATATGCGGTAATTTTATATCGTGGAAAATAAATCGCTGGAAAATCCCGGTACTTCATATTTGTGGGGAACACTTTTTTAAACAGCTATTCGTTTTTGGGAAGACTGCTACACAAATCAATTCTAGCAACCCTAATAGATATATATTTTAGCTAAACATGTTGAAAGAACTATATCATATATATATATATATATATATATATATATATATATATATATATATATATATATATATATATATATATATATAATGTTTTGGATGGGTTGGAGTCAATAAAAGGGCTATTGGTTAACTATTTATTATCTGGAGCTTTCAATTGTGTTTACAATTATTATCAAGAGATGCTAAGAAAGACAAAATATCTTACAAACTTGAACTAGAAAGAAAAATAATTTTTTGTTAACTCACCAAATAAAATTAGTATGGTTAATAAAATTGCTGCTAACATATTTCAAAAGAATTACTATATAAATGTCCTTATCTAATAAATATTTCTCTAAAATTTTAATATAATTTTGAAATATTTTTTTCCTAACACAAAAACAATTGAATTTATAAATAAGTTAGAATAGCGACCAATTACAATTAAGCCTCAATGTCAAATGCCAACTTAAAATTTTTATTTTTGACAATTATATTGCCAAAAATAAAATTTTGTTTAAAAATTCTTTTTTGTTTAGTAACAAAAAAGAAGAAGATTTATTCACCATTGATGTCTGAAAAAATGTAACAAATCTATGTAAAATTAAATCAAAATGTGATATTTTACAGGTTCCATATATAAAATACAAAGAAATAATATAATTATAAATTTTGCTTAGATTTTGAATTTCTGATCTTTTGTTTAAATTATGATCACTTTTGCTAATACAAACCATTTCCAAAAAAAGTCCTTTTGAATTTATTACTTTCACTACATAAAATTTTAATGCTATCAAAATCCATAATATGGTCTTTATCGATTACAGGCTCTGCTAAAGCACAACAATTAATCTTAGCTTAATTCTGCAATCACTTTTGTGAGAAATAATGCGATTTGAAAGATTTCTTCCGGTCTCACCACATACTCAGCTTCACACTGAGTACAACTAATGCTGCATACTACATTTGTTTTTTCTAATTTGTCTATAGGATACTTAGTTTTGGAATATAAAGATGAAATAGTTTTGAAGTTCTTTGTTGCTATTTTTATATTGTCAGTAACCTTTAGTGTTTGTATTAATTTAGGTGTTAATGATGGTATAAAAGGTAGTGAATGATAATAGATGTTCTGGTTATTGGTTACCATGTTCTGAGATTTAGCAAAAAATGGTTTTAAGTTATTTATATTAACAATATTAGAAAAAAGCATCCTATATAGCATATCTGGAGGATAAGAGTTTTCAATTAAAATATTTTTTAAGAATTGAAGATCTTCTTGTGTAGATAATCTGGATGAGAAAGCTTTAAAACACGTTATTTTAATCCTGTTATAAGGTTCATTTTCATCTTATTTGGATGATGAGAGTAATAGCTTATAAATCTATTACTACATATGGGTTTTCTGAACCATTTGGGTTTCAACATATTGTCTGTATTTCTTACAATTCCCATGTCAAAGAATGGTAGAGAATTATTTACCTCTTCCTCAACTGTAAATTGTATATGTTGATTATGATTGTTGAAAATGTTGACTGTTTCATGAATTTTCATTAATTTCATGAATATGAATGTGCTTGATTTTGATGTATAAAAGTATTTCACTAATTGCTCCGAAATCCATGATTTTAATTCTTAGGTTTTTACTTATCATTCCATTGTTTCCTGCTTATTTTCTCCGGAATTGTACAGTGTGAAGTTTTTCTTTTCTATTTTTTCATCCTTTTTCCATCTTTTTTCGTGAAGTGCATAGATATCTAGGTCACATTTTTTCATTTACTGGGCTAAATCCTGCATTTCCCTACTACTAGCATGTTTTTCACATTCCAAGTTGCTATTTTCACTGTATCTTTTTTTCTTGTTTTTACATCTTACTTAAAAAACTAACAAAGAAAATACTAATAGTGTGTCTAAAATAAAGATATTTTAACATTTTCCAGGGAGAATTTAAACTTATACTCTTCCAACAGAATCCGCATTCTTTTATTTAAAGAATGTCGTTTAAGAGATCGAGAATTGATTTTTGACTCTTATCGTGAAACTAAAGATGAAAATGGGTCATCGAAAGAGGAAAAAAACAAACCTGAAGAATTTTCCCATCTGACAGAAATGATCTTTGGTTCTACAGCGATGAAATATCATGACACTTACTTTAAAATCCATGATGTTTCTTCTCCAGATCGTTTAATTTTTACACAGGTAAGTAATAATAGGTATACATTTTTTTTGAGAATTCTCAATATGAAATTGTTTTTTTTTTCTTTGTTTTAATTTGGTTAAGATCAATGGCGTTTCAATAAATAATATTCATCACGCAGACGATACCACAATACTAGTTAATAACATTGAAGACGTTCAAGCAATTCTGAACAAAATTAACGAAACTGGTGAACAGTTTAAGCTTCTTATTAATTTTCCGAGACAAAATGAATGGTGATTAGTCTAACAACAGCACAACAAGCTTCTCAGAGTTAGCTGAAGAGCGAATAGACCAAAACATTTTTTTTTTAATTAGAAGAATCTTCTTTGTACTCGTTTACCATTAAGAACCAGAATACATGTCCTCAATGTTATGTGTTACCATTGTGCTGTATGGAATTGAAACTTGGTCAGTTAACCCTTTTATCTTCTTTTTTCACGTGTCATATTATAATTATCTGACGTTGGCGAGCACCATTGCAAAGGCTTTTCGATCTTCAACCACATGGAATAATTATTCGTCGGCTTAGTGACACAAAAATGTAACTACATTTTTTCCCGTTTTGAGATATCTACACCATTGAACTTACTTTAGTGAGTTCTATTGAGTGACACAAAACTGTATCTCTCCGAACACCCAAAACCCCAGTAAGGAGTTTTCGTAACTACATTTCTTAGCAATCTTTTAGTGTCACAGAAATGTAAGTGCTGTTACATTTCTGTGATACTATGTTTTAGTACTATAAATAAGCTAATATTGAGTTACATTTTTGTGGCAATAATTTTATTGCACTGAATGGAGATTGCAGGTAGCAACTGTGGATTTGATAATTTGTTTATTATGTTTAGCAGGGTGGTCCGTTGTATTTGCAGTTCTGTTACAGTTGTGAAACACGTGAATCAGTTGATAATTTGTTTATTATATTTTTTAGCAGGGTGGTCCGTTGCATTTCCAGTTCTGTTACAACTGTGAAGACGTAAATACGTTGAATCAGTTTTAAGTTAATTGTTGTAGAGATTGTTATAATAATCGTTATAATACTTTTTTTTAATTTTATTATTACACAATAATGGATGCAAGAGGGAAGAAGTTAGTTTTGTTAGCTCTTAACAAATCGGTACGAGATGATACAACACATAGTCATAATTTACCGCTCTCATTACAACAAGTGACATATTCAGACAGTGCCTCACATGTTTCTGCAAGTGAACCTAATGGATCAGGATATGAACAATGTGAGGATATATTTTTTGGTGACGATTTAGAATAAGCGACCATTGCTTTTTTGAACCTGGCCATTCGATGGTGAAGTGTGGCTCGGTCCATGGTAATATTGAGAAAGCATAAAAAAGTGTGGATATATTTAACCCCAATGGGTGGTACTCCATTGTAAGAATGGCGTCAAAGAAATCAAAATACACTGTACACGAGATTGAACAGGAAGAAATTTATGACTTCAAAGCTTTTGCCACAATTCTAATAAAAAACAAAAAAGTGGACATCGATGGTAGTAGTATAAATTGACTAAAATTAACATGGCTACAAGGAAAATGAAAATTTCGGGTCTTTTGAGGTTGTCCGAAAAGAAACTAGGAAATTTTCCATGCCAAACTTAACAACGGTATATTAAGGACAAGGGCCAATAAAAGAGGAAAAATATAAGGATTTAGGAGAGCTGTGCAATAAAGGCATTATTCCTTCCCAGTATCATCTCTTCTATAAGTCGTTGCTCACCAACAATAAAGTCAAACAATCAGATGTGCAAAGTGATTGACACAATTAAATTTATTGTTTGAAAATGTTTTCAAAGTTTATATTTGATTAAAAAAAATATTTTGTGATTTTAAATAAAGTTATAAACGTTTCAATGGGAATAACCACAATATATTTATTAAAAAATAAACTTTATTGACGTTTCGACTTCTAATTCAGAAATCGTTGTCTAAACATTTTATAAAGTTTCTTTTATTAATAAATATATCGTGATTATTCCCATCGAGACTTTTAAATAGTATTCATTGCCACAAGAAAATAGCTTCAGAACAATATAACAAAAGTTATAAAATGAATTATGATTATTATTTTAATTATTATTATTAGTAAATTGGGTAACCCTCGGTTGTCAAATTAGATTATAATGCTACAGCAACAAAGAATTACAAGTAGGTACCATTTCATTTTAGAAAAGCTTAATCCAACTACAAAGTCATTAATTTGTATTTAAATTGCGTGGTTAAGTTTTCGGACCAGGTAGAGATTAATAAATTTTAATCCATTGTACTTTTAATAGACTTTTAAATACAAATGACTTTGTAACAGTTTCTAAAATAAAATGATATCTACGTATGTCTCTATAATCATAGACTTTTCAGTAGGGACACGAAAATGTATCTCCGCTACTTTATCTAATCGTTGATATTTTGAAAACACAATTTATCCAATGTTGCGTATGATTGTATTACCGTAAAGAATACATTTCTAAGATTAATATCCATTACAAAATGCAAAACATTTTTTTAAAAACCCCAAATAAGCTCTCCTGAAAAGTAGTCATTTTTGAGATACATTTTTGTGTCACTAAGCCGGCGAATTGTCCTGCATTTGATATCTGAGTCCATTCACGAATGTTTTTTAACCAAGTTCTTCCTACACCTCTAAGGCCTTCTATTTTGCCTTTAAGGTTTAAAAAGACAAGACAATTTTGGTGTTTAATAGTCTTTAATAATTCAATCTGTGTTGACCCTGTTTAGTCCTTCCTCATTGGTTTTTCTTACTGTAAAGATATCTTTTTAAGATCTAAAGCAAAGGAGTATTCTTTTGTACTTAAGAATACAAATAGTAGAACAAAAAATGATTAATTAAGTTTTAAACTAAATTTGGCAAAACAACTCATTTGTTGATACATATACATCTAGAAAGAACCGAAACAGACCTGTATTGATCATATAAAACAAGCGAGTGGTTCCAGAAGTCAGACTTACTGATTTCGGTAGCACTAATACTGTCTGACTTACTCTGTATCACAAAAGTTGCAAAAAAGAACCAAATATAAATGTTCGTCATGCCAGATACCTTTGTGCATTCGTCCTTGCTTTAGGTGCTTTTATGGAAAGTAGATTATTTCTCTGAATGTTTATTTTCAGTAAAATAATTACAAGAAACCACTCTGTTATTAGTTTTTAGTATTGTTCTGAAGCTATTTTCTTGTGGCATTTTAAATTAATTTATATTTAAATGGGAATAAATATACGTATTTTAACCTTTAATTGTGGCTTATTCCCATTTAAATATAAATTAATTAGTTTTTAGGTATAGCAATATGTTCAGATTTTGGAGGATGGAAAAAATATTTTCCATCTGTAAAAATTTTGAACTAAATAAAAAGTTAAAAAATAAATTGTTATAAAATTTACCTTTCAAATTAACTTTAAGCAGAAATATTAAACGTAGTAATACTTTGTTCGTGTTCATGAAAGGGTTAAAGTAAATACTTTGAATACGATCGAAGCATTCGAACTATGATTGATGAGCATTTCGTTAGACTTCTTATCTCACACATGATGAAGTTTTGGGAAGGATCAGTAATCACTTTTTAAAATGCAATTAAAATTGCTAAACATACTAGAAAAATGTTATGTTCCTTAGACATTTTTCATTAGTTTATATTCTTTTTGATTATTCTAAGACTGATTGAGTATTTATATATTTTAGGTATTTTCCACTCCTCTTGTGAAGAAATTATCCAACAGTAAATCTTCGTTAAATAACTCAACCAAAAATTTTTCCAGCAATTCATTTCTAGAATCTTGCAATTCTTTTGCTAGTTCTGGATCTGATCCATCGTTTGGTTCAAATTCTGATTCATTCTCCTGTAAGTATTTTTTATATGATTTAACTTTTTATTTTATAAAAGCAAAGACAGTTAAGGTTTTATTTCACGTACAGTGCGTCTGTATATCCGCTTATACGTATTTCGCCCTAATAGGGCTCTTCAGAGACGGATATTCACAGTCGCTCTGAACGTGAAAATAAATCTTTTCTTAGGAAGCAACCCTAACATGGCTTCGTATAGACGCAAATAGCGACATCTGATATTAAAATCAGTAAACTAATTGTCGAAATCAAATTCAGATTTCTACTTTAATCTCTGCCTTCTAAGAATTGTAAGGCAAAACAGACGTTGATGAAGATGTAATTAGAGACATGGGGAAAAATGTTAGAGATTTGGGAAAGGAAAATCCTGAGAAAAGTTTTTGGAATGATAAAGAAGGCTAATGGGAAATGACGCATAAGAACAAATCAGGAGTTAATGGAGATCAATAAGAGACCTAAAATAATGCAGAAAATCAGAGCACAGAAAGCCAGATGGTTGGGTCATGTTTTACGAATGCCAAAAGAAGCAAAAAACAAAAAAGGAAAGAAAAGAAGAGAAAGACCACGAAGGAAGTGGTTTGACGTCTTTTGGACTGACATAGAAGAAATGAGAACAAGAGGCTGGAAAGTACAATTGAAAGACCGTAAAAAGTGCAGAAAACTAGTTAAGACTATTGGAGGCCAAGAGCCTCTAAGACCTGTAGTGCTGTAGTACATGCCACTTACATTTTACTTTTATTATTCACTCGCATTAGGTATGGCCGATTATTACTCAGCAATCTGCACTTTTAACCAAAGCTATTCATTTTTCTATCATTCCTTGTTAACATACAATGTAGAAAAAAAGTTTTTTGTGTGAAATAATGTATTATAGCCGTTTATTTTTCCTCGGCCAACCTTCTGACTGCAACCCTAACAAACTGGTGGTTTTGTTTATATCGACAGTCACGAATATCCTGTATTTCTTGTATGAGAAATACAGGATGCTGACTCTCTCAGTTGGACATACAGAAAAACAGCCAGTGGATGTTTACAAAAGTAAGAGTAAAACAAAAGTAGGAAATAGTACCATGCACTGAGCTAGATATTATGCAAACCAGTTCGGGTATCAAAGTTCGTTCCATCTCTTCACGGGACGTCCTACACATCTGCTTTTTGGTTTATAATTTAGTTTTTGTTTAGTAGTTCTATAGATTTATTTATGAGAACTGATTCAATTTTCAATGCGTTCATAAATGTGTTTTTTTAGTGATAAGAAACGCCAACTGGATATCTCCAAGTTCCACAAGCACAACAATCGATTCAGGATTCTCAGAGTCCAGCATTTCCAGAAACTCATCGTTTACTCAGTACTCTGGAGGCTTTTTAACAAGTAAGTAATAACTAATACTTCTTCTTCTTCTTTTTCCTCTGCTTTTTATATAGACATAACTCTGTCTGCTTTTCAATGTGCCTCCAGTAAGTTGTCGTTCCATCGTTTTCGTGGTCTTCCTACTGATCGTCTTCCTATTCCCGAGACGGGGAACCGTCTCTTGCCGTTTCTATTTGTTGTCATTCGGCTTATATAATCGTTCCATTCTACTCTTCTATTTCTTATCCAGTTCTTAATGTTCTCCACCTTTCATCTATGTCGTGTACTTCTAGCTCTGTCCCATAGTGTCTTACCATCAATTTTTCTAAGTGTTTTCATCTCTGCTGTTTCTAACATCCTTTTTGTCCTTTCTGTGTCGTACTTGTTTCTGCCGCGTATGTCATTATTGGTCTGATGACTGTTTTGTAAATTCTGCCTTTCGTTTCTTTCCCGATATACTTATACCGAACTAATACTTAATGGTCGAATTTAACTATGGAAAAATACTTATTTTCTTTTTTTTTTTTAGGAAGAAGCACTACCTCTTGTACATCGTTAGATACATTTGGATCATTCCTCAGCGAAGCAGATTCAGCTAAAAATTTTAGAATGAGCGTTAGCTACTCGAAACTGGGACTGGCTTTAATAGTACCAAAGCCTGTAGTAGAGAAGTACGTTGTTTAAATATTATATACACGCCATGTAGATTAAGCGCCTACTAACATTTTGCTAATTCGTCCTGGGCTCGGTTTCACCACCGTCTTGCCCTTAGCAGGCTGGGATCATCTCTTACGTAATATGAGCTTTTCTATTAGTCCTTTCTTTATCCTCTTCAGTTTTTCTCGTGGGGTTTTTATTGAAATCATCGAGTAATAAAGTGTTTTTGATTGTCATAAGAACACGCATAATTACTTAGATATTAATTTGAAGAATCAGTCCAATTTGTCTAAATAAAAACAGTTTATTTGGACTTTGGACTATTAGGTTTGCTTCTATATAATCCAAGCATAGGTTTACTAGTCGCTGATTGACTGAGAGGTTTTGAATTACCCACCGATTTACGAGTGGATATGTTTATCATCTCATTTAAATCAGCAAATTGTATCTGATGGTCTCGTAAGGGTGAAATATACATAATACAATGGCAGGTAGACGAAATGTAAATATTTTTGTTAGTATATTATTTGCATAAAACAGTTTATTTACATATCTTATACATTTTTTAGTCTTCTTTAGATATAAAGGATATCAGCATCAACATTCTATTGCACATATTATTCGAAAAGACTTTTTGCTCCTTCATTTTAAGACTTGGTAAGAATCAGTGTGAATAATCAATTAATAAAAAGAGTAAAAACATATAACTACCTTGGTACCAACGTCAATGAAAATTGGGACTATTCTTTATAAATTAAATATAGAATAGAGAAAGCAATTTCTCTATTCTAGAATAGAGAAAGCAACAAAATTAAGGCTTTCGAAATGTGGTCTATCGTCGAATTCTAAAGATTTATTATAGCGCCCACGTTACTCATCATGAAGTTTTATTAAGAATACAAAAAGGAAAAGAGCTGTTAACCACAATAAAAACATCCAAAATCGAATACCTCGGTAACATCGTAAGCAACAGCGAAAGATATGGGTTGCTGCAATTTATTTTACAAGGAAAAGTAGAAGAAAAACGAAGACCAGAAAGGCGAAGGGTTTCCTGGCTGAAAAAATTTCCATAATGGTCGCCAACATCTGCCACTACAAAAAGAAAAAGGTATATAGAGACCTGGGCTCTGACAAAAAGTAATGAAAACATGTTAGGATGTTTTGACAGAATAGTTCTAAGGCGAATCTATAGAGCGAATATAAGGCGAATCTATAGAGCAGTGAATGACAATGGACTGTTGAGAAGACGATACAACTTTCGAACTTTATAGAATATATCAGGAACCTGATATCGTAAAATATATTAAGGTAAAACGTCTGAGGTAGATAGGGCATGTAATGCGGATGGAACAAAATGACTCAGCTAGAAAAACGCTTCTTGATACACCCATTGGTCAGAGAAGAAGAGGAAGACCCAGAACCGGGTTCGTTTATAACATCGATGAAAACATAAGAAATATGGGAACCCGTACTTGGCGGAGGAAGGCGATGGATAGAGATCACTGGAGAGACATTTTTGAGGAGGCTAGGACCCATGCAAGGTTGTAAAGCAAGAATAATGATGATGAGTTATATAGAGACTTTTAGGTATATAAGCAACTGAAGAGCAGTTTTAACCATGTAGTTAAGATTACTATTTTTTTTTCTGGCATAATTTTACTGGTATGCCCCTGTGTTAATTTATTTCCCCTAGTTAATATTTTAGTTAATGTTAGGTCCTTTAACTGTCGATGAACTCTCGTATGCGCATATATTCATTGTACGCCAAGTTCAGTCAGAAAACTTTTATAAAGAATTTTTACTTCTGACTAGCAATAAACCTATAGATAACAAACAACTACCCTCGCTAAAGTAAATATATATTGAAATACCTTGTTTTATTTTTGTAAACAAAAAAAATCACAAAAATTGAAAATTTGTATACATCTAATAAAATAGTTGATAGCGGATAACGGAACCAATTTTGTTGGCGCTAATAGTCAGCTTCGTGACTTATATGATTTTTTTAAGTCTCAATTAAATTTCGATAGCATACGCTCCTATTTAGCCCAAAAGGGAATACGTTGGAAGTTTATTCCTCCCCACTCTCTCCACTGGGGTGGATTGTGGGAATCAGCCATTTGGAGTGCTAAATATCATTTAGTTCGCTTGGTTGGAAACTCACGGTTCACATTCGAAGAGATGTATACCATTCTAACTCAGATAGAAGCTGTGTTGAATTCTCGCCCACTAAATCCGCTGTCAAATGATCTGCAGCCGCTTACCCCAGGACATTTTTTAATAGGCAGTTCTTTGACTGTATACCCTGATTTTGATTTAACTTGTACAAATACTAATCGACTAACTGCTTGGCAACAATGCCAGCAAATCCAGCAATCCTTTTGGAAGCGTTGGTCAGTCGATTATCTAAATAATTTGCAAAATCGTCCTAAATGGCTACGTTCATTGCCGAATATTCAAGTTAATGATTTAGTCTTAGTGAAGAGTGAGGACACAATTCCAATGCTCTGGCCTCTTGGACGAGTGATTGCCACCATACCCGGCAAAGACGGTAAAGTAAGAGTTTTACGAATAAAAACTGCTGATGGAGAATATAAGCGTTCTATCGCCAAAGTTATCGTTTTATCTATAGGCGATAAAGTTAGTTGTTAGCCCATTTGTTCGGCGCCGCCCCCCATAATGGTGAAATTCCATTCCACTCGATATAAATTTTCAACCATGCCGATATTGAAATTCTTAGAAGGAATAAAGGAAGATATTTAACGGTACCTCTTGGGGTAAGAGCCCGTTGCTACTTGCCTATATAATGTGGATGTTATCAGAGTTAGTTGAGAATAAGCTATTACCAAAGTCGGTCGCAAAATCCCGTAAGCTGAAATCGCTAGCTCGCTAAATACTCGCTTCGCTTATTAATATATTACATTTGTAACTAAGTAGTTCGCATCGCATTATTATTCATAAATATTATCAAGCCAATAATTTATAGTAATGAGTGTTTCCTAAAACCGCAGTTATAATTTTCATATAAACACTTCATTTATTCAAACCAGCAGTGTTGCCAGTAGTTCGTTTTGAACATAGAAACGATATTTTGCTAAGCAATCCTACCTACTTGTAATAATATGTAATAGCGAAAATAGCCTAAGTGAAAATTATAGTGAAATATCCCATATCACAGTGTTTTCGGACAGCTATCAGAAATTGCTATTTAATCTTACCATTGAATATAAGTTAGTGTTTAATCTGTTTTTCATTCCAGCCTTTAGCTGGTGGTCCTTCGTCCTTCAATTCTTTAAATGAGTTATTGTTAAACCACTCACTGTATATTCCGATCTCCTTTGTCTACTTAAGCGTTAAAATTATTGGATATTTAGTTTACAAATGACTTATTAAACTCATTATTTATAGATAATTTATTTTAATTATCATTAGATTTGTTTAAGTAAAAATACAATACATTGATTAAAATAATTACCGTTATTTTCCAGTAATGAAGACAACACGTACCTACAACATATACCATTGATTGAATCCATACTATGGCGTGTTCGTCAATACGTGGAAATAGCTCTCAACTCTCCACGATTATTTTTATCAACTATGCTTGAAATATCTCTTCTCAGCGCTAAATGGTTATCGCACGAACTAAATGTTTGGATCAAACCAGGGAATGAACCTCAAAGTAAATTTTACTTGAACTTTGCTGTAAGCTTGAAAAACAGTCTCAGTAAACTTACGTTTCCAAGCAATATATTTAAGAGTAACATTAGAGAAGAAAGATTTGAAAACTTTTGTCAAGTTTTGGAAAAACTGGAAACCAAAGAAACTAAATTGTAAGTTATTGAATATTTAACTATATTTATATATTTTAAGTAAAATTTTGTAAATAATTGCATAATAGGAGTTTGCAACCTTTATGTTTGTCAAAAGTTGTGGCGACAATTTCAACAAAAATAATACATATTGAAAAATCCTATCCACTAAAAATGTCTGGTATAAAAATTCGTCAACCTTAACTCTAATCAGAAGGCGCCACACCTCCTTTATTAGGCTTTTTAAATCAACATTTTTTAATATCATAATACATATTAATTAAATGAATATTATTTGTATAAGTTTTTTAGCCAAGATAAGTTTCTCACTGTTCCTTGTTTTCCGTTATACTCTGTCATACTCCATGATAGTCCAGAAATTTTTAAAAAGCGTGAGTAATTTTTAAACTTCTTCTACAGAAGAATTTACTTATATAAAAAATTTGAGAAATCATGTTGATGGTGATCAATAGAATTATTTTTCCTTTTCCTTAATATTGTTTATTCGTCTTAAAAATATAAAATCTTACTCACATCAAATATTCACAAAACCTTTATATTAAAATTAAAATTATGTTATAAATATTCCTGAATTAAATAAAAGGAATTTTTTATTTAATAAAAAATTATATCAATAAAATAAAATACCTCACAACGGAAACGAAAACCAGGATATATAAATCAACAATAAGACCGATAATGACGTACACAGCGGAAACAAGAGCAGATACGGCGAAAACACAAAGACTACTGAAAACAACAAAAATAAAAGTCTTACGAAAAATAACAAACCAAACTCTAAGAGACAGAGTAAGAAGTGAGGAAATACGACCGAGATGTGGTATAGAGGAAATAAACGCGTGGACCAAAAATAGAATAGTACGAATAGCAAGAGACAAATCGCCAAATGGAAGAAGATCATTGGGACGACCGAGGAAAAGATGGTCAGACAACGTCAATTGAGGCTAAAAACCGAAGTAAAACAGGCATTAATTAAGCCTATTTATAAAGTAGAAAGAAGAAGATGATTTTCTCTGGGGTATCACCGGGTGCTTTCCATGTATAAAGCTGTCTTGGGTGTAATTTAAAAAGTGTTTTCGTTACAATCCTATCCGTTTTTTGGTAGAATTGGATCAGTCTTTCTCCTCTTTCGTTTCTTATGCCAAGACCATATGACCCCACGACATTCTCGACTGTAGCTTGTCCTATTTTGGCATTGAAATCGCCCATGATAATAGTGTGTTCATGTTTTTGGCCAGTTTTAGAAAGTCTTCTAGAGTCTGATAGAAATTGTCTATTTCTTCTTCAGTGGACTCTGATATCGGTGCGTAGACCTGAATGATGTTTATATTAGAGGGACTTGAGTTAATTTTCAATAGCACAACTATGTCTGAGATTAGCGTAAATCCTATTACTGCTTTAGCTATTTCCCTTTTTACTATTATAGCTACGCCATTTATGTTTCTTGTATCGTCTCCAGAATAATAGATATGGTATTCATCCATAATTATCATTCCAGAATTTGGTCATCGAACTTCACTGCATTCTAAAATATCTATGTTCAGGCGAGTCATTTCTTAAATACTATTTGCTGCTTTGCCTGCTTGGTACATATTTCGAATGTTCCATGTACCGATCCTTTTAACTTTTAGGACATTATTGGCTGACTGGGGGATTCTTAGCACCCTCTCACCACTTAAGGGGTGCCCGGGACTGAGGGTCATTTGTTTTGGATTTTCAGCCATTGTGGTGTCCTGGGGATTTTCTTACGGATCTTTAATGTGGTAGTCATCCCGTGGCTGTCCACATCTCAATGCCGTTGGCTAATTTAGCTCTTCCGCCTGTGGAATCAATTTCTCAGCTCCAGGGCAATAAAATGCCCTACCACATGTTAGTTCTTCCACCCTTAGCTGTTGACCAACAAAATGCGGGATTATTTTTACTGGTAATCATTCAGTTGCGGTATCACAACCGGTTAAATCTACATAAATATTAAATAGAAGAGAGGATAAAAAACTGCCCCGACGTATTTACTATTTTTGTTGCCACAATTTTACTTTAAAACAAGTTTATTTGACGTTTCGATTTCCACTTCGGAAATCCTTCTCAAAATACCAAAACAAAACAATTTCCTTACGTTGGTTATAAACTAACTATTTTATTTTATATTTTCAGTTTTATGAGTACACTTTTGACAGCAATACTCACTCACCACACCGGCTGGATAGCCGCATGCCATCCACTGGAAGAAATTTCCCTAGACGATTCTTACCATGCAATTTGGAGTCAACTTACCAACCTATTTGGAGCCACTGGATACTTAACAAAAACATCAAAAACTGTAATATACGGTTTGAAAGATGACGAACTAGTTAAGAAAGTATTGGACTTTCTATTATATTTTCTGCGATATTTTAAAGTGCAAAGAAGATACGTAGAACGTAGCAACGTTGAAGGGGAAAACAGGATCGTGAATGATATATTTAATAGTATTACTTGTAATAATGTAGAGCGCGACACAGTGTCGAAGCCAAAAAGTTTGAGTCGAACAAAAACCAGTAGCTTCAGCCTGTCTACGCTCACAAATTTCGATGACGAAACTATTGCAAATGAGACAAATAATAATTACATACAAAAACCATATTTACAAAATAACCAAATAGAAATAGTACATAAAAATGAAGAAAGTGGTTTAAAACGCGCAGGTTTAAGCAAGTCAAAGGCTTGTGGAAATGATCTATGTAAACTAAGTGCATTAGCGGAAGAAACCGGCTTAGAATTTGGCGGTGAAACTGAAGAAAGTACTGTGTTGTTTATTTTGGGTGATAACGAGAAACTAGAAGACCTGAAAAAGACCAATGAAGTTAGGAAAACAGAAAGAACATTATCAAGTAATACACTAGATATATCTGAACCTGACAATGCAGCTAAATTGAATGTTATTAAATTTCCCCTGCCCGAGTAAGTATAATGCAATAATATATTTAAAAACATTCAATATTATTGTTAGAAAATCAAAACCATAAAATAGTACCGTACAAGAGGGTAACTTTGGAACGGGGGTGAAACTTTGGTACAGCGTGTAAATTTAAGCTTATAAATTTTTCATCACCGCTACTCGTTTTGAATTAGCATATACTTGCCACTACCCTAACTACTATTTCCACCTTGTGACACCGTTGGGAAGCTTTCACATTTTCAATCTTCTTTGCTTTTCTGAATACTTTGTTTCCGAAATTGTAAGCAGTCAGCCCTGACTAGGGTACCTTTGCGACTGTCTTCATCAGGTGTGTTAACACTAAAAGCACCAAAGCAATTTGACCCTCTGTATTACGTATTGTATTGTATCTTAAAAACTTAATAATTTATTAACCTTTTCCGTGTCCTGTGCATTGCATGTGATACACAGGCATTATTTTTAAAACGTCTGTGCATCGTATGTGATGCTCAATTAATAGTTTATTTATAGTGAAATATTTCTTCAAAGCGTATCTCTGTTATTTTATCACTATTTTTATGTATTGAACATATTTAATGTTATATTTTTATTTATATTTATATAAATATATCACAGAAAATGTGATATATTCGTCTTGATTATAAAAAGTTCTTTTAATTTAATAATCTAGGTATTTTTAGAGAGAAACCTATTGGTGATCCAATAGAGGTGATACCAACATCTTTTCTTCCCGACCATAATAATTTAGAAGAATTAGTACCTGATAAAATAGTTCAAGGATTAAATGTTCCTACGGCCAAGTGGGAGAGCATTTTAACTAATGACCTATTACTGAAGAAATCATGTTTGTTTACAGATAGAATAGAAGAAAATGTGGCTATTATAGCAGATGTTGATTCTTGGTAATTAAATCATTTATTATTAATAATTTGTCTTGAGTTGATGATCTGTGTTGAGGGTAGAATGGGGCCGAAAAACTGTCAGTTTTACTGTCAGTTTTAGGGCCCAATTATAAATTTTTAAATAGATACTAGGTCTGTCCAAAAAATACCTGAATTTTTAAAATTGGCTGGTTTGGAGAGTCCACTCGTCAAATTTTTTTTAATATGTCGGTAAACATGCTGCTAAAGTATAAAAAAATTTGCATCTATATTGATTGTTTATATATGCCTGTGGCAGCCGCTAAGGTTCGACGGTTTATATCAGCTCGGCGATTTCCATTCGTTTAAGAAAATGTAACAAAGAATTTGTATTTAATTTTGCGTAAAAAATAATATAAAGTGTAATAAAGGATGTTAGCAAAGACCTGTGATAAATATGGTATGAAAAAACAAGTGTTTACAAGTGGTATAAGCGTTTCCAAGATGGCCGTGAACACGATGAAGATGATGATTGCTCCGGACGCCCCAGCACATCATAATGAAAACCTAAAAAAGTGACAGAAATAGAAGTCGCTGATGAAGTTGCTATATCATCAAAATGCCATGGCATTTTTGCAAACGTTTTGGGTATGAAACGAGTGTCTTTTGTAGAGCAAAATTTGTTCCAAAATTGTTGAAATTTGAACAAAAACAGCAGTGAATGGAAGTTGCTCAGGAGTCACTAAATGACATAAACGACACCCTAGATTTGCTCAAAAGAGTTATAACAGGTGGCGAAACATAGGTTTATGCATATGACGTCGAAACTAAGGTGCAATCGTCCCAGTGGAACATTCTGGTTCGCCAAGATAAAAAAAAAGGCTAGAAGTCCGGTCGAACGTGAAGGTTATGCTCACTGTGTTCTTTGATTTTAATGGCATAGTGCACGATGAATTTTTGCCATGAGATCAAACGGTCAATAAAGAGTACTACCAACAAGTTTAATTTGAAAAAAGACCAGATTTGTGGAAAAACAACTCATGGCATTTGCATCACGATAATGCACCAGTTTAAATTTAATTGCTTGTTCGTAAATTTTTGGCCAAAAACAATACTGTAATGATGCCACAGTGTCCATATTCGCCAAACATGGCCCCGTGTGATTTTCCTATTTCCAAAAATAAAGAAATCTTTAAAAGGCCGTCGTTTCACAAGCATAGATCACATTAAAAGCGCATCGCTGATAGGTCATCCCAAAGATCGAGCTTGAGAAGTTTTTCAAGGATTGACAGAAGCGTTGGTACAAGTGCATAATATCTGATGGAGACTACTTTGAAGGAGACAACATTAATGTAGACAAATGTAATAAGGATTTTTTTCAAAAAACAAAATTACAGGTATTTTTTGAACATACCCCGTATATGCCCGATGATTTTTGTTTTATGTTGTTTAGTTCTCGGATTACGAATGCTGTTTGGTTTTTTCTGTGTTATTCGAACGTGGCGTAAAAAGCTTGTAAATGAGTAGCTTTTGGAGATACTTAATAAACATATTTACGATTTCAGCCATTTTGCAAATCATAATCATATAAACAAAGTTTATGGTTCTTGTCAGAGCCTTCTTTCCTTCGTGACGTATTCTTTTGTTTTAGGCATGTAATTAATGTAAGTGGTTAAAAAATTTCCCCAGTTCAAAAAGACAACTACAGGTTATAGTAATAATTAAATACAACGTTCATTTTTGAAAGTCCCAGTTGTAAGACCTTAGCTAAGAGCCAAAAGAATAAACTCGAATTAAAGAAAGACTCGAACCGTAAATTGGAAACATTGAAAAAGATAATACTGAATCCAACGATTATCTTAAAGAGAAAGAACAACACTAATAAAGCAAAATCAGGGATGACTGATGAGATGTTGCAATATTGATGGAAAAGTGAAGATTATATAAGAACATAGATTTAAACGTATATAGGCATATATTATAATATAATTAGAACAAAAAGAAAAGTGAAGGGAAAATGGTACTCAAGTGTGAGGAAATAAAATCATTACTGGATATATATTGCGACTTCACATAGAAAGGTGACAAAACTGATCGGTATTAGAAAAACAAACCACAGAAGTATCATATAAGATAAAAGGGGTAAAACTATTCTTAACAAAAGCGAAAAAATAGAAAGATATAATCAATATATATAGGAATTACTAAAAGATAACAGACAAATACGAGAAATAACTATACACCAGTCGAGAAATTGGGCCACTAACACTGCAGATCCTTAAGAAAAAATAAAAAATAAAGACCTGTACAACACCAAATATAATTTAATTATTGCGTGAGATAATTGACTATCTGACAATTCCAATCTGTCCATTTCACTTTATATCAATATACATATTTCAGCATCTTCGGAAGGTAACCTGAGATGGCTTCTTCAGTTTGACAGATAATTTAACATTCCTTAAAGCCTGTCGAGATCAGAACGTCATTCCCAAATTTCTAAAACTCAGATACCATACGTCTTCTTCTATCTCCAAAATCTCTAGATGAAAATATCTAGACGAAAACTAGATGTCACAAATACCAGTATTTTTAATATTTGGTCATCTACTCATTGATGGTCTGGTCATAGACAGCTCTACACACTTTCGAATCTAAGACTGAAACTCAGAAGCGAAAATTAGTTCATCAAATTGCCAAACAAATTCCAAAACAACAACGTTGAAACCTACTACAGTAGTTCATAACTTTTTCGATACTTCCATTTCGGCCATTACCACTCAAGCTCTAGCCAAAGGGTTTTATTACTCTGTTACCCCAAGTCACATTCCAATTGAGACAATCATCTGTCAAACTGAAGAAGCCATCTCCAGTTTACCTTCCGAAGATGCTAAAATAACTAGGGAAGACATCGTTACAGTTCTCAGAAACTCAAAGCCTCCTACTCCGAACATTACCCAATCCAAGAAAAAAGCCCTGAAAGAACTTCAATCAAATACAAATCTAATCATTCTTCCTACCGATAAAGGCAATGCCACCGTCATCCTAAACACTTATTTTTATATTAATCACCTCTCAAATCTCATTAATACTCCAAATTACTGATCAATTCCTAATAATCCAACAACCTATCTAGAGAAAACAACAAAAGCCATTATAAATAAAACCTCTCTTCCAGTTGATATAAAACAATATCTTGATTGCAGATAATACTGTTGAAAATATCGGTAGATATGCTCCTTTTATTTTTATATATTTCAGCTCAATTTATTAAAACGTCTCGATGCCTCTGCATCTGCTAGAATATCAATTTTGTCAATTACGTCGTTAGTTTTATCACTTGTACTAAATATAGATTTTTATCTACTTTTTCTGAGTTTATGCCAATGATTTAGAAAGTATTTTATAAATTATTAATATAAATCTATATTTTAAATTTACAGGGATGTACAAGTTTTATCTAGTGTGAGAAAAAGGATGGCAAAAAGAGAAATGGGTGGAGATGTAGATGCTTCTCCTATAGTAGCAAG
The DNA here is from genome assembly GCF_040954645.1 of Diabrotica undecimpunctata. NCBI lineage: Eukaryota > Metazoa > Arthropoda > Insecta > Coleoptera > Chrysomelidae > Diabrotica > Diabrotica undecimpunctata. The sequence goes on along the minus strand of NC_092807.1, from coordinate 94,611,148 downwards.
TATGTTGGATACTGTGCTGCAGATGTGGAAACAAAATATGTCAAAGGAGCAGGTAATGATTAATAATAATTTATACTTTTTGGCGGGTAGCGGGTAGGAACTGGGTAGGAACTCCTTTGGATAGTGCTATCGGGGAAAATGAATCAATCTCTGCCCTCCGCTGATTCCAGGTGTTTCCTGACCCGGTAAACTAGTACCTACTTAGGGTCCCTTGTACAGGGTTACAGATGAAGCCCACAACGGCAGCCACGGCGACAAAGAATACCTTCGGTACAGTGTGGATGACGGAAGTGGCAATCCCTTAATTTTAGGGATTGTATAAAATCTCTTACCAACCCGTCTAGCCAGCGTGGGGTTTTAAAGCTAAAACCCTCCTAACAGGAATATGGCGATATCTAAAACAAAATGAATGAGTCCCCAGGTGGGTAATACAGTAATTGCAATTCCCACTCCTTTGGAAAGAAAGGAAGAAAGTTTAATGGAATCTGGAAGAAGGCAGAAATCGCTAAAAACCACACCATTGAACATGGCAACTCTAAATATAAGGTCCTTAAGCAAAGATGAAACATTCTATGAACTCGAAGAAGACATCAAGGACTTAAAATGGGACATAATTGGTCTAGCAGAGGTAAAAATAAAAGGGTAAGAGTGCGTAACACTAGAGTCCGATAGCGTCCTATATTACAAAGGGCGAGAAGAACAAAGCCTAGATGGCGTATGATTTCTAATTTCCAAGAAATATGCACATAAAGTAGGGCAATTCCTAAGAATATCTGAAAGAATTACAATAATTAGGCTAAATCCAGAACACGAAAAATCTCCCTGAAAATGATTCAAGTATACGCTCCAACCGCAGCACATCCCGATGAAGAGATAGACGAATTTTATGAGAAAATTGCAGAAACTAGCACCAATTATCGCAGCACGTACACGATGATAATAGGAGACTTTAAAGCTAAGATCGGATAGCGACATGAGAAACTCGAAAACTATATAGGACAATTCGGCTCTGGAGTTAGAAATAAGAAAGGAGAAACCTTGGCTAACTTCCTACAAGCTCACAAGTACTATGCAATGAATACATTCTACAATAAAAAACCACAAAGAAAGTGGACGTGGCTATCCCCAGGTAGAAAAACTTGGAACAAAATAGATTACATACTGTGTAACAAAACAGATATAATACAGGACGTAACAGTAATAAATACGGCGTCAGTAAATAGCGATCACCGAATGGTTAGAGCCAAATTAGAGATAAAACATAATAAAAATAGAAATAAATTTAGAAAAACTTGGAATATAGACACAGAAACTAAAATCTAATACAGAACAATATAAAAGCAAGTTAAAACCCGCGAAAGTATTAAATCTAGGTAAACTTAGCTTAAATGAAATCAATGAAGTCATAACAAAAGAACTATTAAACGCAAGCTCAGAAGTGGCAACCGCTAACAGAAAACGAAAATCCAAAATAAGTGTAGAATCACAAAACATGCTGAAACAAAGAAAAGATCTTCTGAGACAAAACAAAACAGACACTGAAAAGAATCAGACACTAAACAGACAGAATAACAAGTCATAAAGAAAAACCGAAGTCTCAAATCCACCAAACCAAAACTAGGAAAGAAAAACATAATAACCATTAAAAATGAACAAGGACAACTAGAAAAAAGTAAATCTGATATAGCAAACTCAATTGAAAAGTTCTACGCCGATCTGTACCGTTCCAGAAACGATCCCCCTAACTCCTCAAAGCAGAACTTGAAAAGGCAGATAACAAATGTCAACTCAGAAGTGATGCCCGAAATAAGACACTAAAAAATAGAAAAAGCAGAAAAAAAAAATAAAGAGGAATAAAGCTCCAGGAAGCGATGGAATCCTAGCAGAAATGCTGAAGGAAGGCGGAGAAGAAGCCATCACATATCTAAAAATACTATTTAATAGATGTCTATTCGAAGGCAACATACCCGAACAATGGAATACTGCTAAAATAATACTAATACACAAAAAGGGAGACACCACAGACCTGAAAAATTATCGACCAATTTCACTACTTTCACAACTTTACAACACATTTACAAAGATTATTACAAACAGGTTAACAATTAAATTTGACGGATATTAACCAGTAGAACAAACCGGATTTAGAAAAGGGTACAGCACCTGTGACCATCTATATACTTTGAAAATCCTAATAGAAAAGACTAACGAATAGAATCTCCCATTATGTCTGGCTTTTATAGATTATGAAAAAGCTTTTGATAGCGTAGAACTGTGGGCAATAGAAGAAGCATTAGTCAATAACCGGATCGACTCCAGGAACAGAATATTAATACATAATATTTACGAACAAGCTGAAATGATAGTGACGTTGGGTAATGGAATCGAAACAAGACCAGTAAAAATCAACCGAGGCGTAAGGCAAGGAGACACAATATCTCCAAAATTATTTACAGCTGCCCTAAAAGATACATAAGTCAATAGACTAAGAAAATAAGGGAATCCCTATTTACGGAAGATACTTGAACTATCTTAGATACGCAGAAAAAAAATTCATATCTCACCAATGTAGTGGTTAATTTTAATATATTTAACATAATTTTAATCTTAGCCAAATGTATCTCTCTTTTTTTTAAATAAAAAAAAACAATATTTGTTTAATTTACTAACAAATGTATCTCATTACTTTGTATTTTTTAGTGCTCTACCTTCTTGGAACAAAAACTAACAGAAATTTGTCTAAAGGCGAATGCGTTATGTCAATTTTTGTTAACGACAGATTTTTGTACGATGGACAATTTGGTCAAAACGCTGAAGATAAATCTAGTTGATGTGCCCCTTTTAATGGCTGTGGGTTCTCATATTAATCCAAAGGTTTTACAAAAATACGGGCTGAGCTACCAATGAGTGATTTTATACGTTGTGAATTTATTATTTATATGTGTGTTTTTATTTTATTTATTGTATTTTACGTGAATCTCGAATAAAATATTTATTTAATAAAAGTAGAATTTAATATATCAAAGAATTTAATAGAAGATCAGTGCCCACTGAAGAGTGTTGATCGCTATAAAACATATTTGGAGGTAAGCTGTTATATTTATGTTCATCAAAATTGTTGTTACAAAATTCTAAAATTGTTTGACATTATTATCAATAACTATTGAAAGCTGAAAACGTTGTATATAATCTTTAAAATATTTTTTTTTGGTAAGTTTTTACATGCCGAACGCAATCTAGCAAAAAATTGAAATAATTCTTATGACCCTGTTTTTTCTAAATTCCAACGAAAAATATTGTTTTGAATCTATTTTCTTGTGGCATCCTAAAGTAATTACTATTTTAATGGAAATAAGGCACGATTGAAGTATAAAATAAGTTTATTGACGTTTCAATTTCTACTTCGGAAATCGTTCTCAAAATACAAACAATAATAAATTAAACAAATTTTGTTTTTATGTTACTTGGTGAAAAATTATTCTAATATTTAATTTTATCTGACTCTTTTGTATTGACAATTCAAACATACATTATACATTTTAAAGTAGACGACTTTAAAATGATATTGCCAATATTGCTGAGTTGCGTTTCTGGGACGACCTATAGTAGGATAGTTCATTTGATTACATGAAATCAACTTTAACTTGAGAATATCCGTTAGAAAGATCATAGCATGTGATTCGTCTTTACAAAGACAACCACGTGCGATGATGACAGTAAAATTCTCCTGTTAGTGATTCCATAGTAAATTATGAGAAAAAAAACCAGGAAAAAACCTCATAATACTATCCCGAAATGCGTCACAATTGGTCTCATTTAGCATCATTAGAACTGCTTCTTCGATTTTTCTCTTATTACCATTTGTTTCTTTTAGTAATATATTTGAATCATTCCCATGCGTGTTTAGATATTTGAGATCGGAGGCAAGTGACTTACAACCCTATATAAACTCGTTTAAAGAAATCCTCCTAAACATGCTGCATCTCACATTTAACTCCTCTTCACACTGATCATTATATATTTTACTTAGTTTACCAATACTTAACTCACTACTCAGATATAATATTTTAGACTTGTTTCTGCTGTCATATGATTCAGTTCCTCTGAGCTTTTTTTATGTACTTCATTTTATGTAACACTTTCCTTCTTCAGATAGTTCTTATTTTTGGTAGTGTCACCTCCTCTTTTCTCTTCAACAATAAACTCAAAATGCACTTTTTTGGCTATGTTTTTTATTCTACTAGTTTCTCCAACACCATTAACAGTGCGAAAATTTAAATATACAGAAGTTTTAGCACCAGGGACAGTTGGAAAGAAATTTTGTCTTGATTACTTTCGCGCAGGTCCAGGTTTTTTCTTTTTGTTTTTGTTTACCGGCCTAGGTATATGTCTTTTGATGTGTGTTGTATGAATCAGACTGGCAATTGTATTGTTTTGCCTTTTCTTGTCTGGAACTTTATAAATAAAACTTTACGCACGTGAAACTTTCATTATTGTGCTTACACGGTACAAAAACTAGGGCTCCATAACTGGAAATTTGTTGACTTTTTCTTTTTCATCTGGTAACTCTTCTCTTTCTAGTCCCTTTATTTCGTTCACCAACACTTACACTTCCATCTGCACCATCCATTCTGCTTTAAATAATAACGTAATTACTAATTGTTTCTGAATACGTTGTCAATCTTAAGTCAAGCTTTTAATACAAAATCCTTACATAACCTCAAATTTGCAAGACTCACTGAGTCAACTCAGTGACAGTTACAGCGCTTTTATTGGTTGGTTGGAAATAAGCTGGTTTGAATGGACCAATTCAGTGGAAATAATTTGAATGTAAAGGTGGTTTTAACATGCTGTTACCATTGGAAATATTTTTTTGCATCAACCAGATAGAATAAACCACTTTGGCTACAACAGAACAATACATTGGCAAATCTAACTCAACTTTGATTTTTGTGTGACTTAAGACTGTTTACATGTTATCTCCTCCACGGTCTGATTGTTTAAGACTATAGACTTCCCAGAAAAGATTACATTAGTAAGTACCTATTATATTTTGAATACATATTACAAATACTATCAGTACTTTCTGCTTTATGAACTATTCCAGGAAAACAAACAAAATTAAATTTTAAGGGTAGAGTAGGTATCTTCAATTATTATAATAATAAAACAGTTTAAGATAGCCAAAAGTTGTCGACAATGAAAATATGTTTTGCACTATTTGTAATAAAAAGGAAAGTTCTCTTTTTCAATAGATTTTTAAACTTCTCAAACTTCTTTACACATCTATGTATCTGTCGCTATTCAGGCGTGAAAAACAGTCTCGGAACATCGGGACTGTCCTACTTTCTCAATGATACTTCCACCATTTAATATAGGTTTTCAAAGTAAATACCCAAATTAAATTGTTTCTATTTAAAGTTTGATGATTTTAATTTCGCTTTGAGAAGTAAGAAATAAAAAATATATTTCACATTGCACGCCAAAAGAAATTCCAAGCAGTTCACAACATCAAGACTTCACTTTACCAAAACAAGCTATCAAATAATGATAATAAATCTCAGCGGCAGATTCTACAGAAGTCTGTCCAGATTCAGAATACGTCAGCTAAGCAACAACATTTTGCAAAGAATTTATGCAATTTCTTTTTGAACTGGAATATCCCTCTTCGCAAGTTAGAAAATAAATCGTGTCTAAACGTTTTAAGAACTTATTGCAAGATTGATAATAAATCATTACGTAAAATCTTAAAATGCAATAATATACAGGGTGTTCCATTTAAAATACCATAGTTCTTGTTTATTTCCGGTATAAGTTCCTCATTACTTTTTTTTATAAATATCCTGTAAGTACTTTCCAATATATAGATACTGTAAGATCTTCGTGAAACACCCTGTACATAGAACTCCCGATAGTCCGTTTTGCGAATCATAAATACAATTACTTAGTTTCATTACAGTTTATTATCTAAAAAACTATTACAAATAAAATATCACTCATATATTAATTTAATAGAAATTACAGTGGGAACAGTTCGTCATAAGTAAACATCCTACACACTTTATTCGCTGTCTCGGTGAATTTTTCGGATAAAGAGTTCACTAGAGCAGGTCGTATTTCTCTTAAAAATATATCAGCATTGTCGTTAACTACCTGATTGGTTGCATCACCTAAACCTCGTTGATTAAGGAAAAGATTCCCCAGTTTTAAGTGCGAACTTCCAACTTTCAGCTCTATTCCAATTTTTTTAAACGTCTGATAATTTTTACCATCAATTTTCTTTATCTGACCTTTTAATTCAACTTGTACGTCCAGGTTTGCTAAAAAATAACAAATAAATACAGAAAAATATACTGAAAAAAATTAGTTCTCCTTCAAGCGTTAACTATCCGCATGATATTGTTATTAAATCTTCCTCGATCGTTTGCTGCAAAGAAAGTTGCTCTATATTTCGTAACAATGAGAGCGTTTCACAACCAATTCATAGTGCTTAGGTTGGGCCTAACTTTTTCGAATAATTCTCTCCGTTGATTTCTATTTCTATCTCCCTATTATATCTTATCTTTTATATTTTTTCTTCTATTCTAATATATTTCTATACTTGGTCCACATATATTATTAGCCATCCTTTAGGTCTACCATTTGTTGTTGGGGTATAACTTTTACTAATTCAGAGGGTTCCATGTACCCCAACTGGCCTATATTTCCGTCTTCCAAGCTTAATTTACTTTATGACATAGGGTTATCCGTAAATTTTAACAATTCGAAAATGGATCGTTTCTTTCATATCTCCATAAAACGAGGAGTCAGACAACGTTACATTTTGTCCCCAATATTGTTCAATGTTTACTCAGATCAGTTATTTAAAAAAGCAGTTTAGAGACAGCCACATTGAACAAAAATTAACAAGAAACTACTTAATGTAAGTAGATAAGAGGACGATACAGTAGGTCTATCAGAAAATATTGAAGTAGGAGAGGAAATGGGCATTAAAAGAAACCTAAGAAACATCAAATTTATAGTCTTTGTTCGTAACCCAAATCCAGTTGCAGGACTTCAATTAAATGAAGTTTAACTTGAAAAAGTTCACAAAATTACATATTTGGGAACTGTCATAAGGGGTCAACCTGATCTAGATATAGAAATAAAATGCAGAATAACAGTGACTATAACTATTTATTTTACGAAAATAAAGATATCATCTTAGTTTAGAAATAAGACAAAGAATGGTTAAGTGCTACATCTGCTCTGTATGGACCAAAAATTTTGTTTTGTATGAACCAAAGTGTGAACACTAAAAGAAGCAATCAATAAACAAAATTAAAGCATTGGAAATGTGGATTCGTAGACGGATGCTGAATATACCTTTGACAGCAAAAAAAGTAGTGGCAGCAAGAAGTACTAAGGTGGGTCAACAAAGATAACGAATTGCTAATGACTATTAAATACAGGAAAATGTTTTTTCTGAGACGTATAGTAAAGCTAAATCGATATAGAATACAACAACTGATCCTTAAAGGCAAAATAAAAGGCCGTAGATGTGTAGGAAGAAAGCAGGTTTTTCATTAAAAAACATTCGTGAATGGAATTATCATGGATATGGATATTAAGATATCAAATTCAGGACAATTATTCCATATAGCAGAATATCGAGAAGCCTTCGCAATAGTGATCGCCAAGATTGGATAATTCTGATATGGCACGTGAAGAAGAAGATCGTCCATTCCGCGTGTGCATATACCACTATATATGCGCCGGAAGGTTGTTTCAATTATTCTTCTTCATGTACCATGTCCTTTCAGAACGTTGGATACCATCATAGCTATCTTAATTTTATGCCACCCTAAATAGCATGCTTGTATCAATACCATACCAATCTCGCAAGTTCTTCAAACCCGTAAGACCCCGTTCAAACCTGTAAGACCCCGTGTTGTTCAAATGAACAACACGGGGTCTTACATTTGTTAAACCAATCGAAGAATGTAAAAGTCGATTTCAGTTCTGGGCCAACAGCATCTCTATATAGGTCACAAAATTGATTTTGAATATTCTTGAACTATGGCTCCCATCCCTCTCTATAAACCAAGAATTATCCAAGAAGCCATAGAGACCGAAAAATGTCTGAATTGTCTCAATAAAAGAGATGATGGCTCACGGTTACCTACAACATGTAGACCTCTTCTAAATCACGGAACATCGTGCGTTTTATCAACAAATCCAATTCCTGCTGTCACGAATTTTTGCGCCAAATCCCACCCAAACAGGTTTTGTAATAATATTAATTAGGTTTAATTGTACTAATCGCAGAAACCTTTCCGAACAATGTTGACGTTAGTGTTTTCTATGAGTATTTTAAAAGAAAGTTTTAAAAGGTATTGTAGATCCTATCAAAAGGTCCATTATATTTTCGAAATGTAAAATCTCGTTCGGTCATATTAAACAAATCACTTAACAATATCTTAATACTTACAAAAGTTTCCGGAAATGGGCCCGCTACCTTTGTATTTTAAAACCAAAACATTCATATCGATATCGTAATCACCATTGAATTCTAAATGAGGTATTTTGAGCTTAAATAAAAATACATTTTTGGGTATATCGCACCTAAAAATAAAATTTTAAATGGTTTGAAAAATGGCGCCTTTTTAGACGAAAATTAAGTAGATCATTTTTTGTTCATAATATTCCTTCTTTTATGTCTCATCATTCCAGTGAAGGATTAAAATGTTCCCTTTTAATTTATTTTTTAATTATCTAAACCTTACGACTAAAATGTTACAAGTGCTAATAAATGAGAGTTTAGCAGATGAACAATAGGGTTTTCGTAGTGGAAGATCGTGTACAGATGCAATATTTGTTATAAATCAAATTACTGAAAAATTACTGGAGTATAATAGACCAGCATTTCTGTGAATGATTGACCTAAAGAAAGAGTTTGACAGAGTAAGACTCAAAGATGTAATGCATCTTCTGTATAGTAGAGAAGTTCCCCTAAATATTATAAAAACTACTGAAAACATCTACCAAAACAACAACATAGAAGTCAGAATAGATGGACAATTTACAGAACCTATAGAAATAGGCATCGAAATAAGACAAGAGGATTCATTGAGCCCCATATTCTTCAATTTAATCATGGATGAAATCATCAAAAGCGTTAACAAAGGAAGACGATACAGAATGGGAAACAAAGAAATAAAAATACTCTGTTGCGCAGACGACGCAATATTGATATCCCAAGATGAAGATAGTCTGCAAAGGCTGGTCCACAGATTTAACATAAGATCAAAAGAATTTAATATGACAATCTCATCTCAGAAAACCAAAACAATAGTAGTCAGGAAAGAACCAACCCGATGTAAAATAGAAATTCATATCAGTATTGAATCGGTATTGGACCAGATGAAATCCCGTCAGAAATACTCAAATTACTGGATGAAAGGGGAATTTCAGCACTACACAAAATATTTAACTTAATTTATGAAACTGGCTGCTATCCTCAACAGTGGTTACGCTCTACCTTTATTCCCCTGCCCAAGAAAGTCAATGCAAAAAGATGTGAGGATCACAGACTCATTAGCCTGATGAGTCACACTTTAAAGATATTCTTAAAAATACTAAATCAAAGAGTATACAAAAAATGTGAATGGGACATCAGTGACTCCCAGTTCGGGTTTAGGCAAGGTTTAGGAACACGAGAAGCAATAGTAGCAACACAGGTGCTGGTCCAAAATTGTTCCTATGCTTTTTAGATTACCAAAAAGCGTTTGATCGTGTCCAACACCACAAGTTAATGCAGATCCTCAAGAAAGTTGATATAGACCAAAAAGACATAAGATGCATTGAAAACTTGTACTGGCATCAAACGGCACAGTTAAAAATAGACAATTCTATATCCAAACCCATACATATAAGAAGTTCGACAGGGATGTGTGCTTTCCCCTCTTTTATTTAACATTTATTCGGAAGCCATATTTCAAGAGTCTCTGGAGGATGCAAAGATGGGAATCAAAGTGAATGGAGTACTGATCAACAACATACGATATGCTGATGATGGTGTCTTAATTTGTGACAACATAGTCGATCTTCAACAACTTGTCACTATAATCGGAGAATACAGTAAGCAAATGGGATTAGAGATTAATACCAAAAAAACCAAATTTATGATCATCTCCAGAAACTTGGATGCACTTGAAAACTCCACCATAACACTGAATACTAAGTCCATTGAAAGACCTGGGATCGTGGCTTTTTGAAGACTGGGCATCGGACAGGGAAGTAAAATGTCGCATTGAGCAAGCTCGACAAGCTTTCGTAAAATTCAAGAAGGTACTGACTTGTTCAGAGTTCGATCTTCAACTGAGACTAAGGTTTACTAAGTGCTACGTGTGGTCAGTGCTGCTATATGGCGTAGAGGGCTGGACACTCAAAACGAGGGATATAAACAGATTAGAAGCTTTCGAAATGTGGCTCTATCGCCGTATCCTAAAAATACCATGGACAGAGAAAATCACAAATATAGATGTCCTTAAAAGAATAAACCAAGAACGCCAACTTTTCGAAACCATCAAGAAAAGGAAAACGGCGTATCTAGGTCACATCATGCGAAATGAAAAATACCAGTTCCTCCAACTTATAATCGAGGGTAAAATTGAAGGCAAGAGAGGAATGGGACGCAAGAAAATGTCCTGGCTCCGAAACATAAGGCAATGGACAGGGATTAACGACATACAATCTCTGATACATATTGCAAGAAATAGAGAATTAATGGAAAATGTGATCGCTAACATCCATTAGTGGATTTGCATCTAAAGAAGAAGAATTGAATAAGTAATGGAAATAAAATACCTGGGAATTACACCGTTTAGCTATGGAGACCTGGACAAAGAAGTGAGAGATCAAGTACAAAAAGCAAATAGACTGGCAGGATGTCTTAATAACACTATATGGCAAAATAGACACATTAACACTGCGATGAAGTCAAGAATTTATAAAGCCAGTGTAAGACCAATAATAGCATATGCTTCAGAAACAAGACCCTACACAGCCACAAGGCAAAGGCTACTGGAAACGGCAGAGATGAGAGTACTGAGAAGAATTACAGGAAATACGCTAAAAGATTGAAAGAAAAGAGAAGATATTTGAAAAAAATATAACGTGTATAAATGAATGGGCACAAAATAGAAAAAAAAAATGAAATAACCACATAAGCAGAATAGAGAAGACCCGTATCGTGAAAATAGTAAGAGATAAGTCACCAATCGGCAGAAGAAGTATCAGACGACGCGCAAAAGATGGAGTGACAAACTTCCATAGAGGTATTAATCCGCCAATAAACAAGCAGAATTGCTTATAAAGAGGAAGAAGAAGAAGAAGAGAGAATTATCGAAAATATCTCATTAATGTGAAACCAAATATTTTCTGTCAAAAGAAGTAATAATAAAATAACTTCCTAAAGACGCATACGGAGACATCTAAGAAGAAAACAAAAAGTAAAAAATCCGAAGATTTCTACTTGTTCGAAACCAAAATTCAGATTTTAACCTAAATCTGTGTCTTCTACAATTTACAAAGCAAGTAGACGATCAATGTATCGAAATGGCGAATCTAGAATTGCATTCCACATTATATCGATTCATCTAAGGAAGATCCTTTCATGAACAGGCTTTTTCTAATACAAGTGAGAGTACGCTTCGGCGAGGCCTGGCCTATACCTGCCTACATAAGGGAGACGTCTACTGGTAACTTGTCCACCTTCCTGGAAATGGCAGGATGGACAATTAAAGGACGACAGCTCTCTGAGAGGATGCACAAAGGGTCAATTAACTCGCCCTCGCAACTCTACAGATACAGATACATCCCTTGATCAACTAGATACGTACTCTTCCATTTTTACCCTATTTCGGTTTTTTTTCATCTATATTGAAAATAGCCACTTAAAGTTCGTTTTTAATCTAAAAGATTTTATGATTTTGATCCATCTGATCGATATTTTTCAAGATTATTTTGAAAACAATAGATCCACTTTTGATCATAAACCGTTTTTATAAGTGTGTCTTAAAATTAGGATACTGAGCATTGAAAGACATAAATTGCTTACTTCAGATCATATACTTCAAATCCAGAAGCTCCGGTGGCTACGAGGTTAGTAAAATTTGCATCAATTCTGACTCCAGAATTTCCACTCTTTAAAATTATTGTATCTAAAATGAACGGTTCTAATGGCGGGATTTGTAGCTCTGGTATCCCTTTTGAAAGTTGAGGTTTAAGAGTCATAACTGCATCCGTAACGCATTTGTCTATATTGGGGTCCGTGCGTTTGCAGACGTGGAAGTATGAAGCTGAAAGAAAAGAGAACAAAGTAAAGTTAGATACGATCAAAATCTCTTCTGCAATTTTTAAATCTTAGCCTAACTAAATCATATAACAAGATTGTGACCAGATAAATGGTTATATTTTGGTACTTTTAATACAGTTACAAAAACCCCTTTCGATCATAAAGTAATTGATTTGATTCCTGATTCTGTTGATCTAATTTATCCATTTGTAGATACAAATATAAATGTATCCATTACTGAAAATTCTTCTTCCTGAAAAAGTGAGACTACATCGTCTCTACAATTATCAGCTACATGAATATCCTATATACCACCAAACATTTTCTATTTTATGATATTCTTTTGTCATCATCAATTTTGACATCCAGACGTTTCTAATGTCTTTGTATAATATGCAAAATATACACTACGTAACTTCTGCGTACCAAAGTATTTTCTCGACACAAGCAACAGTAGCAAATCTGTCTGTTTAATATCACAGAGGAATATTTTTAGGAATAAACCAAGTCTATCTTCGGGATGTCCTCTTAAAAACTTAACATTTCTAAAGGTAGTTTAGTGCCCATTTTACTAATGTATATTAACCTCATGTCACCAAACATTGCATACTCAAAAAAGACAAGCATAGTCCTCGACAGAAAACTCCGGTCCTCCAGGGGGCAGATACTAGTTCGCTCCGGCGTGGCGGTCAGATTTTAATATCCTCTCTACAGATAAGGGTCACAGGCAAATTCGTTCCGGCCATATACTTCTTAGAAAAGATCGTTTAAAAATGGCTTTAGTAGGTACGCAATTAATAATAGTGAATAGCCACGGTCAGCGTAAATAGAGAATGTTGTCTTAATAAAGCAGATACTATGATATATTTTATTAATAAAATTTTTAATAACTATTTTTCAAACTTACTAAATACAACAGTATTTTTGTATTTAGTTACCTAAATACAAAACTACTTCTTACTTAAAATTTTATAACGATATTATCATTAAAGTATTTTGATGTTAATAGCCTATGTTAATAGCTAATAAAGCGATCCGTTCAGCTGTAAATGAAGTGTTTCCATCTGCGAAAATAAAAGGATGTAGTGATACGATTAAGGTTTATAGAAAATAATTTATAAGTTATATACTACATAATATTAGATATTAAAAGTATTTGGTTATTTTAATAAGTTATATACTAGAAAATTTTATAAAAATATATTTATGTGAGGGCATTTTTAAGAAATTAGCATATAATAATTGTAAAAAGTTGTAGTTTAATGTTGTAAATATATTTAAGTGAGCCATGTGCATAGGCAACCAACTATACATGTGAGTGATAGACAGATATACATACTCTCCAAGTGACATTTTAAATTATTGCGAATTATAAAGTGGGGTTATAATAATATGTATATTCTTTAAAATGTGTATTTTATTAAATTAGAGTGTTAGTTACTAATTTAAATGTTTATTCTGATCTGAAAAGCCTAAATGTAAACAAAATTATCAATAGAACATTAACGAATTCTCCAGAATGCAGAATTTGACCTTTGTTTATGTTGGAACATTCTGGAATAATGAGTATGTCGGTGGATCGAACAGATACTTTTTTCGAGAACATCCATATAGAAGAAATAGAACTAAATCGAACATGATTTCTTACCAGATGGTTCTGGAACATCCGAAAAGATATAAATACCCGTGATTTGGATTCAAGATGGCCAGTTTATTATGAAAGTTAGTAGAAGATAGACTCATTTAGTTAGTGAAGTCAATTGTTCAGAATTTTCAAGTCAGGCAGTTTAGTAAGAAATATGAAAGTTAGTTGGAGTCAGTCAATCAGTTACAAATAGTCCAATTGTTTAATATAATTAAAAAAGTATATTAGAAGAATATTGGAAGAAATTAAAATTATATTATGATTGGAGATTAGTATAAATCAACTTATAATAATTGGATATTGGTATATTGAAAAGAAGAATAAATATAAATGCTGTTTGCTGGTTTGCTTGGTGGTTTATAAATGGTGGTGAAGAAAAATATATCTTAAATTGGTAGAAGCTGATAATTGGAAAAAGTAATTTCACAAAAACAAGGATAACCGAAGTACGAAGACATTTAGTGGTGATTAGAATCTATATAGTGGAAAACAGTTCATTTAGGCATTCAGTGAAAGAAAGGTACAACATTTTGTTAATATAATTTAGTTAGTGTCATAACAGTTTCAATTTTGAAGATAGTTTGTTTAAATTTTACATTGTCTATAGAATTTAATTAGTTTTATAAGAATTTCAATTTAAAGATAGTTTATTTTAAATTTACATTGGCTATGTTAGATATATATGTGTCTATCATAGTAGTTATAATAAAGATAATTTAAAAAAGTACTTACAAACTAATTCTTTGAGAACCGCGATAAAAACCCTATATTATTAAAAAACACTCATTGCTCATCATTCAAACAAACAATACATCATAACAGTAGATTTTCATCTCGGACAAACCTGGTGAAGAAAAATTCAAAAACTTAAACTGGCTACTGAGTACTCAAAGGACAATGACGTCGGGCAATACCTTAGATATATGTTTGGTCTACCTTTCCTAGATCCATTAGACGTAGGTGAGTATTATGCTGACTTTAGTGAGATGTTACCAGCACAACACCAAGCCGTACAACAATTTGCTGACTACTTGGTGGACAACTATATTTCTGAAGAGGCCGACTTTCCTCGTGAGATGTGGGCGGAAAACAATTCATCACAACTAATGCCTGTGAAAGTTTTTATTTTAAGTTTAATACATTTTACAATCCGTACCCTATTATATTTCAATTTTTGTAAGTTTTAACAGATATTCAAATTAACACTTACAAAAATACGATGTTATGTGCCACTAAAAAAATTGTACCTATCGAAAAGTTCTTCAAGAGTGTACATTTTTTAAAATATGGACGAAAATAAAGTGAATATAATCTAAATAATATACATAATGCCACTGTCTTGTATATAAATATGTAATAACCAATATTTTATATAATTTCTATATACTACTATATATAATTTCTATATAAAATTTTTAGCACAGGTGGGACGGTTGGACTTAGGGCTAACAACACTATCCTATAAAAAGGCTGTTACGAGAGGAGCTTATTAAAATTTACGCAATGAATTAGATGTATAAACTGGATATAACAGCTCTGCAAGAAATTAGATGGACCGGGACTGGCACTATAGAAAAAAAAACGACCACATAATATTTTATAGTTGCGATACTAAAAACCACGCATTAGGCACTGGCTTCATAGTAAATAAAAAATCAAACATCTTAAACAGCTGCTTTCGTGCAAAGAACCCCAGAATGTGTATTCTGAGACTAAAAGAAACTCTGAAATGTACATATTTCAACGAAAGAAAAGGAAGATGGACTTTTATGTAGAATTAGAAACTATATACTATACGTGTCCAAAGAATGACATTAAAATTATTTATGGTGACCTCAACGCAAAAATCGGAAAAGGGCAACAATTCCTATCAAACATAGGAAATCATATTCTCATATTCTAAACTTAAACCAAGTCTTTTTTGTATGTAAACTGATAATACTATGATGATACGGATGATACAGATTATCTACCGAAACATAAACAAATAATTTTGTAGTGAATTAGCAGGTACGCAGTCTATTGTTTATTTGTAAATAAAACTACTTTTTCTACGTATCTCTATTTCGCTAATTGTTTTTTAGCGTTATCAGAAGAAACTACGATACAATTTTAAATAAAATTAATAAAAATTAGAAAACTAAAAGCCTATCATAGTATGTTACATAGATTAACAGAAATTCTGATGTCAAAATACAACTTTGAGTCAGAATTAAATATCATTAAGCAAATAGCAGTAAACAATGGATACAACGAACAAACAATTAATAAAATTTTAAATTAAAAACTACACAAGAAGTTATCTACACAATTAGTATTAGTATTAGTAGTTAACTACACAATTAGTATTTCCACCACCAGAGAAAAAACCTAGTACCTTCTGCTCGATTACATATACAGGCAAAATATCAACAAAAATAGTCAAATACATAAAAAAGAAAGGAATAACACTTTTAGAACAAACAACAACTTAGCAAACATATTAAAAACAACAAGAGCCAAAATAAAAAGCACTTACACAGTGGTGTATATAAACTTAATTGTGGCGACTGCTCAAAAACTTACATCGATCAAACTGGTAGAAATTTTAATAGACGAATAGCAGAACATCAAATAGCTTTCAATAATAGAAAAACAGATTCTACATACGCATTTCACCTTATAGATCATAATCATTCTTTTAATGACGAATTTCAAATTCTTCTCATTCGAAATAAAGGCCTTAAGCTTTTTAGTAAACAGTAAAGTTTGTGACAAGATGAATTGTATATAGTTCGTTTTTTGGCATATTCTTGATTTATATCTAAGTTATTTCTCATATCTTTAATAAGTTCATTGTAAGAAGTTTGAATCGTAGTGGTTGGATCTTTTTTTAGCTGAAGATATGTAATTTTATCATTTAATAAAGCTTTTGTTTTTTTAATGTATTTAGTTTTGTTCATGGATACTGTACACCCTATCTTATGTGATTGCAATTATGTGTGGGATAAAATCAAAAATGTCTATAGTTCAGTGGTAGATAATAAACTTAAACCAGAAAAAAATATAAAGAAACAGCCTTGGATGAGACAAGAAATATTAGAGATAATGGAAGAACGAATAAAACATAGAAATAAGAATGAGGAAAGGTACAAAGAAATTTACAAAACCATTAAGAAAAAGATTAAAGAAGCAAAAGAATCATGGCTACAAGATCAATGCATAGAAATAGAATCCCTAGAACAGAAGCATGACCCTTTTAACCTACATAAAAAGATCAAAAACTTAGCGGGAGGAAACGGATCACGAAGTCATAACTTAATACTAGACGACGACACAACAGTCTGCTCTACGAAAATGAGAGAATACTTGAGAGATGGAGGCAATACATGGAAGCATTATTCAAGAAAGAGCAAGAGACAGAAGTCAGTGTTTGTGTATGTTCAGCACCAGAAATAACGCTCAGTGAAGTAACATATGCAATAAAAAGACTAAAAACCAACAAAGCACCTAGACCTGATAACATATAAGCTGAAATATTAAAACAACCAACTCAAACTCCTAACGAGTCTACTGAACAAAATCTATGAAACTGCAGAATTTCCTACAGGTTGGTTGGTTTCCACCTTCATCCCTCTCCCCAAAAAGACTAATACCACCAGATGCTCTGATTACAGAATTATAAGCTTAATGAGCCATGCACTCAAAATACTTCTTTCTGTTATTCACTCTCGCATATATAAAAAAATTGAAAAAAACATTAGCAGTGTTTAGTTTGGGTTTAGAAGCGGACTGGGAACGCGAGAGGCCCTATTTTCCATACAAGTATTGATACAAAGAGCTCGAGACGTAAATTGCGAAGTCTACACATGCTTTATAGAATTTGAAAAAGCATTTGACAAGGTGCAACATCAAAAATTATTTCAGATACTGAAAGAATCTAGTATTGATGACAAAGATTTATGCCTAATTAAAAATTTATAGTTACAGCAAAGGCCAACTGTACAAGTAGACAACGAAACCACACAAGAATTCACGATAAAACGAGGAGTACGTCAGGGCTGCATTTTATCACCGACGTTGTTCAATATTTACTCGGAAATGCTGTTCAGGGAAGCTATTGATGGTTTAAGAGAAGGTAGAAAAATCAATGGTGAAATCATAAACAATTTAAGATATGCGGACAATACGGTTTTGATTGCTGATAATGCAGAGGATCTGCAAACATTAATAGACCGTGTAGTGGAAGCCTGTGACAGATACGGCATAAAATTAAACTGTAAGTAGACCAAAATTCTTGTAGTAAGTAAAAACGACGTAATACAGCACTAATTCACAGTTAATAATCAACCCTTAAAAATAATCGACAAAATTACATACCTAAGATACAGCCTAAATAAGAAATGGGACCACTCACAGGAAATAAGATGTCGTATAGAAAAGCGAGAGCTGTCTTCAATCGCCTCAGGAAGATTTTATGTAATATGCACCTTAACATTGATATAAGAACACGAGTCTTGAGATGCTATGTATTTTATACCCTTTTATATGGAGTCGAAGCCTGGACCTTGGCGGAGGCAACATCCAAACGATTAGAAGCCTTCGAAATGTGGTGCTACCGCCGCATGCTCAGAATTTCGTATATCCATCATATTACAAACAACAGGGTGATTCAACGTATGAATAAAGATCTGGAAATTATGCGTATCGTGAAAATCAGAAATATGACATACTTAAGGCATGTGATGCGCAATGAGAAGTATCAACTAATTCAACTAATTTTACAAAGCGAGATAGAAGGCAAAACCTCTCAAGGTCGCAGAAGGACATCGTGGCTGAAGAAAATCAGACAGTGGGCAGAAATGACTACCGTACATCTATTTAGAGTAGCTGTCAACAAAGTTGTATGGACCAACGTGATTGCCAGCATCCACATAGGATAGGCACCAAAAGAAGAAGAACAAAATTAGTAACTTTTGCTGGTAATAAATCTTTAGATGTGTCCGATATTTCATCTATTATATTCTCTGCATCTGCCAAAAAAATATCCAACTTAAAATTTGATTTAGGACAAGAAACACCAAATTTTGGACCCAGAAGATATATTTTTAAACCATTAACTGTTTTTATTCAATAACTTATTTACTTCAGAAGTGTTGTTAAAGTGTGTAAAATGTGTCACATCAATAAAGGAAAATAGTAAATAAATTACACTGTAATATTCTAAATACCTAATTTAAATTAACTTTACTGTATGTATAAACAGTAAAACATTCATAATGCATATTTTTAACATGTATAAAACAGACTATTTCTATTGTCTGTTAAATATGTATTTCTGTTTTTCTGTTTTTTGTGTTTTTAATCACTAATTATAATTATACACTTAAGTGATATTGTGTGTCAGTACTGTTTTGATCATGGAACTGTTTTTAAAAATACTTTTAATTCTGAAGTTTAATAATTTATAAGATTGTTCTTTTTATTAATTTTATTTAAAATTATATCGTAGTTTCTCCTGATAAATCTAACAAACAATTAGCGAAGTATAGAGACGTAAAGAAAAAAAATAAGTTTTATTTCCAAATATACAACAGACCGCCTATAATATATATATATATATATATATATATATATATATATATATATATATATATATATATATATACAATATATATTATACCAATTTCATGTTTCTCAACCACGAGCATATAAATTTTTAACGCCCTGTATATGACAAGTTTTGTAAAAAGAATTATAGCTAGTTTTAAGAGAGTGTTTCGCAGAATTGTTTACTAGCCCAATGAACAATGTATTTCAAGCAAACAATTAGAGACGATTAGGGTTCACGGACAATATGTTTTAGTTAAACAAAGGAAAGACCATTAAGTTTTCGAGATATGCGGGTAGGAAACTCATTAGCCCGTACGATACATAGTAGATAGTTAAAATCTACCTTTGTATTAAGATTCTCAAAGATAGATAAGAATTTGATTATTTGTAGAAAATAGAATAAGGATACGGAATTTTATTTCTTTCTTGGAACTCCATAAAGACAAAAAAATACGTAAATTTGAAAATTTGTTTAGATTAAGGAGAGAGGTAGTTTTGGGTAAATAATGCGACATGATTGAAAGTTGGTTTTGATTGGATGGAAAATTAATTGTGGGTGAACAATTTGGAAGTAAGAAAATGAATGGGGAGAGTATGGCAGTGTGTTTTATTCAATCGAAAGGAGAAGTCCAGTTTTGAGTGCAGTGTACTAAGAATGAAAAAAGGTCGGTTTGTGTTTGAAAAGTTACAAGCATCATCAAAAAAATCGTGGAACGAGTAATAGGCCAAGTCGAGAGATGATATAAATTCTTGAGTCTAAAGTATCCAGTATTATGTTAAGTGATTCAAAAATTTGAAAGATTGCATCAGGAGAAAGCCGGAAGGGTACGGTACGAAGCAGTGAAAGGAAAGGAGAACAAAATTTAGCAGAGGAGTAGAGACATTCTTGGGGGACGTGGACGAGTTTTCCTTTGATCGAAATACCAGCAAGTAAGGAAACGTGTTATGGGTGACGACAGTGTATAATCATCAGCAAAGGTCAGTCGTTTTCTGTTACGATAATGAATGTATTGTTTTTCGTGTTAAATACCACAGGGCATATGGAACTACATATTTCACTATTATAAAATCATCAAATTTCAATCCGATTTGTTTAAAGTAAATCATTGTAGTTAACTTTTTTTATGATACAATAATATTGATAAATAAAAATTGTTTCTATATCAAGAAAATTGAACATCAAGAACATTCTTTAAAATCAAAACACTAGCGACAAATCGAATTCGCTGGAGACAATTCGTGAAAGCCCTATGTTACTCTTAAGTGGGCGATCGACAAGCGAGCCATAATACCGCGGTTTTAAGAACGACGGTTTTACTCGCGGCTCGTTAGTGCTGATCGACTAGCGAGCAAAACAGTCATTGTCAACCGTCCACAGCTAACATGTCGTGTTCAACTGAAAGTGAAGTTTTATGTTACCTCGCTATAGCATACTAGGAAATTACAAAAAAAAAGCGGAGACGTCCTAGACGTTGGGTATTTAAAAGTTTAACATAATATGCGTTAAGTCGAGTTGTTTTGTTTTTGTATTCTGGCGATGTACATTTCCATAAACAAACACATTCTCGTAAACAATATATAAAATCTAATAAAAAGTCGTGGCTGAGAATATGCATCAGAGTGATACACTCGCGGTTTTAAATGACGAGCCAAGTAAAAAATAAAACAAACTGACGAGCCGCGAG
Organism: Diabrotica undecimpunctata; assembly: GCF_040954645.1. Taxonomy (NCBI): domain Eukaryota; kingdom Metazoa; phylum Arthropoda; class Insecta; order Coleoptera; family Chrysomelidae; genus Diabrotica; species Diabrotica undecimpunctata. The sequence goes on along the minus strand of NC_092807.1, from coordinate 94,589,889 downwards.
CCAGGCTCGTAGGTATATAAAACCGCGGTATTGCAATGATACACTGACGAGCTTTACCGACGAGCCACAAAACCGCAGTTTTACTCGCTGTAATTAATTAATTAATTAATTATTTTAGTAATTAAACAAATCACTTACTTACTTTTGTGGCTTTAAATGTTTCTTAGTGGTTTCCTTATACGGATAGACAAATGAGGATCAAAATAATACACATTAGATTTCAATTAAAAATTATAAAAATCGTTTATTTTATCAAAAACGGAAATCGATATTCAATATTGCAAATTTTATTTATTCTCCTATCTTTATTTCATATAACAATTACAAAAAAAAAGAATCTTATTTCTTTTTATCTCCAAAATTTTTTAAATAAATAATTGTGAATCTCTCTACTTCTGCTTTAAGCCAGGATTTTTCCACTTTTTCCCTTCGTCCATTACTATCATTTTTCAAGTTATTTAGGTCTGCCTACTTTCTGTCGGTCTTGAGGATTCCAATCCGGTAAAGAGACATGGTATAAGCACTTAATTTGATGAAAGAGAGCCACAAAATAGTACCCCAAAAATGAATGAAATGAAAACTAAATACATGAATGTTAGATAATCAAAAGGAATAAAGACTTAGAGAATCTAACCATAAAAGATTAAAACGTTGTCACCGTAGACAACAAACAATATCCGTAAAGATGTAAAAAGAAGGATACATGTTGTAATAAAACATATAACGCCGGTGTTTATAATGGGTCAGAGACATGTGATGGCTAGCTAGCTAAAAGATTAGCTACACTTGCACGAAAAATATTAAGGCGTTTATATAGAGGAATAAAAAAATATAATGTATGGCGTAGAAAATATAATTTTTTAGTTATACATGGTTATACACAGCACACATAGAACCTGGCATCATAAAATGTATAAATATTAGACATCTGTGCTGGATAGGACATATCGAATGAATGCGGTAGAATGAAATACCAAAGAAAATAATAAGATATATAGCAGTACGGGTAAAGTCAAAGGGAAGATTAAACTTAGATACATGGAACAAATAAATATTGCTAACAGGGAAAACAAACCAAGCAATCTAGATTAGAATGGCGGAAAATCATAGAACAAAGTAAGACCCACAAAGGGCTGTCGAGTTAATGTTGATGATAAAATATTTTCAATTTTACTAATAAACGTTTCCTAGAATTTCTGATAATGTGTTTTTTTTTAATCTTCTCTCCTTTGTTCTGAGCTTCTGCATCTTATTTTCCTTTTCTTACTTTTTCAATACATGTCTTCCATTTCTCCCATTCATGATTTAAATCTGAATTCGTAGACTGATTCTAGATATAGAAACAATCTCTTACACTGTTCATATATAAACTACACTACAATTATTGTAAAAATAACAAGATACTTAAAATTTCCAATTAAAAGTGAGACAAATACTACCAAGTGCAATAAAATTATTATTCCATGATTAATTATATTGAAGGTACTATACAATTACGTATACTTGTATATTGTTTACTTGATAACAGGAATTATGGGAATTAAAAACATATTAATTATTTTTATTAATTATAGTTGATTCTTTTATATTTTATAAGAAATTGTATTCTAATTTGCAATTACACCGTATAATTGATTTAATGGTCTGAATTCAAAATAATTTGTAACAGTAGACGTCCTTAAACTTGAAATAAATGGCTCACCAAAGGTTTATGTTGTAAATAAACTTTTTTATTCCAATAAAAAGTGAAGGACTTAATTTTGGTGATTAATCAAATATGTTATTTTATACTACTTATTGAAGTTGTTTTTGTCTGTACTTGTAGCGCTGATGGATTTTATTTTAAGAAGGGAAGCAAAGTCGTGACATGATTATAATCAGATGAAATTATTTTCTTCTGGCATTTTTTGCAGTAAATACCACATTTTATGGAAATAAACCTCTAAAATACAATATTTTTTCAAATTGGTACATACGTATAACTCCTATTAATTGCGGATTCTTCTTCAAATATGTGCCTTTTAAACAAATCTAAAGAGTGCCAGGCGAAATTATTGGACAGAAATTGATTAAACAATTTTTTAAATAAAATTCCAAAAATCCCTTTTTTTTTCTTCAGAATTTTTCTCTAAAGTTGGTAGTTTTCGAGTTATAAGCGATTTAAAATCTGAAAAATGCAAATACGCATTTTCGTGGCTTGAAAACTCGTATGTAAATGATTATTTTTAAGATTACCAAATGCATACAAATGCCTATGCAATTTTAAGATTCTGAAGAGCAATCGGAGCATATTTTAATTTAGGTCCACACAGGTCCACTCACTCGATTTTTTAGCCGCGCTCACTATATGGTGCGTCTCTACTCTTTGTCTCTGTGGTTCTCTCCGCCAGAGTTTTGATGATACCTTGTTTTTGGCCTAGATGATGATTTGAGTTCCTGTTTAGGTATCTGTCCGTGTGTGTAGGTTTTCGATACACTTTATGTCATAAGTAACCTTCCTTTCGATTTACTAGTACATCAAGGAACGCCAGTTATTGATCTTTCTCTGTTTCTATCGTAAATTGAATATTTGGATGTAGTGTGTTTATATAAGATAGGAAATCGTTAAGTTTTTCTACTCCGTAACCCCAACTCACAAAAGTGTCATCGACGTATCTAAACAATACCCTTGGCTTAGATAGAGGATATAAAGCCAAGAATATGCAACAGCGAAGCAGTCCCACCACGCTTGTATGGCTTACCGAAAATACACAACAACGATGTACCCCTATGCCCTATTGTGAGCTCCATAGGATCTCCATCTTACAGCATTGCTTAACATCTGGCCGATATTTTACAACCACATATAGGAAAAAGCGATGCCTTTGTAAAAGTCCCATTTCATCAAGAAGATCAAAGGAATAACTTTACAGAAATCTGATATTCTTGTTAGCTTTGATGTTGTTTCCCTATTCACAAGAGTTCCCCTAGAAGACGTTCTAAATTAAATTGAGGGACTAATTTTCAAGGATATGGTGAAATTATACCGTATTTGCCTTACTACCACCTACTTTTCATGGGAAGACCAGATTTATGAACAGATAGATGGAGTAGCAATGGGAAGCCCACTAAGCCCACTGCCAACCTTTTCATGGAGCATCTAGAGAAGAGGGTAATGGATTCAGCATATAAGCCAAGGGTATGGTTTAGATACTTCGATGACACTTTTGTGATTTGGGGTCACGGAGTAGAAAAACTTAACGATTTCCTATCTTATATAAACACGCTACATCCAAATATTCAATTTACGATGGAAACAGAGAAAGATTAACAACTGACGTTCCTTGATGTATTAGTAAATCGAAATGAAGGTTACTTAGGACATAAAGTGTATCGAAAACCTACGCACACGGACAGATACCTAAACAGGAATTCAAATCGTGATCCAGGTCAAAAACAAGGTATCATCAAAACTCTGGCGGAGAGGGCGAAGAGAATTTGTGAACCACAGCATCTGCAAAATGAACTTCTTCATATTGAAACAGCGCTCACCTCTAATGGTTATACCAGAAGAGAAATACATAAAGCGATGAGCAAGATCTCTAGAAGAAAGGACGAAGAAATAGAATGTATAGGCAAAGCGTTCTTGCCCTATATTTCGGGGGTAACGGATAGAATTGGACGAATACTTAAAAAAGCCAATGTAAAGACCATTTTCAAACCTACAAAGAAACTCAAGGACTCTTTAAGATCGGTGAAGGACAAACGCGACCGATTAGCATCGGCCAAAGTATACCGAATACCATGCACATGTGAAATGGTATATGTGGGAACCACGAAAAGACACACAAACACAAGGATAAACGAACATAAAAGCCATTGTAGTTTAAGATATATCGACAAATCTGCCGTTGTCGAACACGATTTGGGAAGCGGAGAACATCGGATACTGTTTGAAGAAACGCAGATGCTGGATAAAACATCACAGTACTACCCACGGTTGTATCGGGAAGCGGTGGAGATATATAAGCACACAAATAATTTTAATCGGATAGAAGAAGGACTAAAAATCAACAAGACATGGATACCAATATTAAAATCCACAAAAACCCTTCCCGCAAAACACTAAGGAATAAAAGTTACTACAAACGACGACACACCAGTGAAGGAGAGGCGAGTAGAAAATATAAATATGGCCTTCGCAGTACAACGCGGAGTCAGTTTCAGCTTACAAGCGAAGCAGTAACATCTCCAGAAGATGCCAATACCTAGTTTTGGCGAAACGTCGAGAACTAATCTCAGAAAACAACGGCCTAACAGACCGAACAAACTGTTTAATAAGTTAGACGATGGCCGTGAAAGCCTAACGCATTTTTAAGTAAATGAAGTAAGTGAAAGATTTGAACTACAAATAAACGTATCAAAAACTAAATTTATGGTCATTAGCAAAAATAAAATTAGAGACGTCCAACTGCTTATCAAGAATACACCAGTGGACCGAGTAAAACAGTTTACCTATCAATAGTAAACGAACAATGTCATCACTCACAAGAAGTCAAATGTAGAATAGAGAAGGCTAGGAGTGCATTCAACAACATGGCCAAACTCTTTAAAAGCCACAACCTTAATCTGGAGATAAAAGTAAGGCTCCTACGATGTTATATCTTCTCGATATTAAACTACGGAGTTGGATCCTGGACACTCACTGAAGCGATGGAGAAAAACCTTGAACCCTTCGAGATGTGGCTATACAGAAGAATCCTATGGATATCATGGACAGACAAGATAACCAACGAGACTGTGATACGAAGAATGGGGAAAGAAAGAGAAGTAATGTAATTAAAATGAGAAAGTTGGAATATCTCGGACACATAAGAAACGGCACTAAATACAAATTACTGAAAATAATCCTTCAAAGAAAAGTATTCGGAAAGCGAAGAATTGGGAGAAGAAGAATATCATGGTTAAAAAACCTGAGGAAATGGTTCTTCACAACAACAACTAATCTATTTAAAGCATCAGTTAATAAAATAATTATAGCCAGAATGATCGCCAATATTCGACCCGAATAGGCACCAAAAGAAGAAGAAGACACATACTTACGAGAAAAACTCCCAACAAATATTTACATTTATTAAAATTTTGTAATTTATTATTACCATAGTTGATTTTGAAGTGTATTGTGGACTAATGTTACAAAATTTGAATAATGACACAATTTTATTGAAAAAAAAAACAGAAAATCATTTACAAAGAGTTTGTAAAGTCATTTTTGTTAATTTGTTACTTAAATATTGCAAAACTAGCTTCAAAGTCGATTTTTTTAATTGAAAAACTTCGTTCCTATTGGCCATATAAGGTTTTTTTTTTAAAATGTGAGTTTTTTACGAGCTATCCAATGGTTGTACGTACAAGTCTGTAGCTTGAAAAATATAGAAGTTATTACAATTGTTTATAAGTAAAAAACATACCCCTTTTCAAACGTTTATTTTGTAAATAATTTCGATGAAAACGCAATATGCATTTAACTTAAGTCTTAAAGAATCCTATGAAATTTGCTAAATCTGTCTAACACCAGTAATAGAGCAAGTTCAATAGTTTAAATATTTAGCCTCAGAGATAAATAAATTAAATAACTTTTAAACTATTTAACCGATCGGGAGGAAATTTTGAACAAATTTAAAAGCCGGTAATTCCTCAATGTTCAAATGTTATAATAACATTTTATTTTGTTAATAAAAAAATAATAAAATTTATAAATTAGTGCAAAAAAGTGCTTTTTTGCAAATACCTCCGTAAATTATTTATCAATTTTAATTTAAAAAACGAGACAATAAAGATATTCTTGATATAAAAAAATGATATAAATATTGTTTATTTAAAGTATAAGAGAAAGTGTGGTAACACATTTTAAAGTTTCTCCACATTTTAAAGTTTAATTCGAGATTCCAACCCTGCGTTTAGTTGATAAAGTGCCGATTAAAATCTGCTCTTACTAAAACTAACTTTTCATTGGTTTATAATCAAGAAACGTAAAATATTGTTAGCTAAATAGAGTATTTAAACAACAAAGTTTCTTCACACAAAAAAATAAACTGTGAGTACATTACCAATTTAATACAAATTCAATATTATTAAATATTATACATAACCCATAATTCAATACAACACATCAATTAATCCAGTCTCTGGTTTTTTGGCAACTTCCACAAGTCCGGCCTAACTAATTAGCCGATACAAGACCGGCTCTAGAAAAATTTTATCAAATGAAGAAAACAAAAATTAAAAATGGATAATTCTGAAAATATTAGTATACCTACTACATCATCAACATCGACATACTCCAATGCAGTAAGCAACTTCAATTTTCCTTCAAAAGAACAAGCCATTATTCTGTCAGCTATCCAAGGTATTAAAATACATGAATACATAGTAGCCATAGGGTCTCTACTCACACCAAAAAATGTTATCTTTGCATCACGAATAGCTAACAACAGAGTTTGTATTTACTTGAACAATACTAGCATAGTAGATACCTTACTAAACAACCATAAAACAGTACTCATCCAAGGCAATGAGATAGAAATTCGAAGACTTATTACGCCAGCAAGGAGACTAGTAATATCAAACATCTGCCCCAGCATTCCGAACAGTATTTTAGAAGAAGAACTGAAACAACTAGAAATAACTGCAGTATCCAAATTAACGTTTTTAAAAGTTGGCATGCCCGAGTCTGAGTATAGTCATGTCTTAAGCTTTAGGCGGCAAATATTTGTCTCTCCGATAATCACCAAACCAATTCCAAATACAATCTTAATAACCTATGACAACACTCCTTACAGAATCTTCCTATCCCTAGATGGTTTAAATTGCTCTAGATGTAATACTACTGGCCACAAAGAAGAAAACTGCACATCAACATCAACTGGTACAGAAACACTTAAAGATCCTTATACCTCAGAACTCGAACTCATGGAAATAAATCAGAATAATTCAGCAACAAATATTTCAGATGATACAACCAACTGTTTCAACCCTATTTCTGCAGATATCCCAACGACAAATGATTCGCTTATAGTACACAGCATACCTTCAACTAAAGCTAACAGCAATAATAGTAAAACAACCAATCAAGCAAAAAGGCAAATTTCAACCTCTCCTGAAATCTCAGAAACTAAAAACCTAAACGAAACTTTCATAACTCCAAAAAAATCCGCACACAAAAAAAAGAAAAAGGCTTTAGATGTCGAAGCCACATTAAAACCAATTGAAAACATTTTAATGACAGCATCTCCTTCATATACGCTAAATTTCTCTGAATTATGCGACTTCGTTATAAACGCAATAGGATCAAAATTTCCTGAAGTCACAGCTAAAAACTATACAGAAGATTTTGACGGCTTATACACCTTATTAAAAATGGTTCACTCAAAATTAAATGATAGACGCATGAAAAATAATATCACAAGAATTATAAAGAAAATAAATCCAACAAATGAATCTTCCCTCACTGAAGAAAGCGACTACGATTTATCTCAATAGTCCAATTATATTCATTCTTCAATGGAACTTGAATGGCTATTATAGCCACATTGAAAACATTAAAATGCTAATCAATGAACTGTCACCACTAATAATATGTCTTCAAGAAACTCGTCTTTCCAACAATCAAGCAAAACTAAAAAATTATATGCCCTATACAAAAAATCGAGCAGTACAGCAAATATCCAGTGGTGGAGTCGGAATTTTTGTACATTCAACCATCCAATCCCAAGAAATTCCGTTAAATACAAATCTGGAAGCAGTAGCAGTTTCGGTAATACATCATTTTAAAATCAACATATGCAACGTATATTTACCACATCCTGACGAAACTACTCTATTAGAACTTCAAAATGTAATTAAACAAATTCCATCTCCAAAATTAATTTTGGGTGACACAAACTGTCACAACATCGCATGGGGATCACAAAGAACAGATAAAAATGGACGAATATTATTAGAAGCAATTAATAACATAAAACTAGTTTTATTAAATACAGGAGCACCTACTAGATTCAATGCACATAATGGCACTTTTTCCTCCATAGACTTATCTATCAGTGATTCAACTTTAGCTCCATTTTTACAGTGGAATACATTGGACCACCTATACGACAGTGATCATTTTCCGATAATAATTACTCATGACAAAGATGAAAAAACCTGTACAACACCATATGAAACTTGGAAATTAAAGTCAGCCGATTGGGAAAAATACTCGAACTTAGTAAGCATACGTATACCAAATCTCGTTATATCAGATAATATAGACACTACTCTATCATCTTTCAATGGTATAATTTTAGACGCAGCCAGAGATTCTATAGGAAAAACCAAAAATATCACAAAAGCTCCTCTTCCTTGGTGGAACACTGAAATCGCATCCGCTTTAAAGCAAACAAAACATGCTTTTAATATATACAAAAAGTTTAACACACCTAATAACTTAAACAATTTTAGATCTTTAAGGGCCAGATCTAGATTTTTAATAAAACAAGCAAAAAAAGAGAGCTGGACCAATTACGTGTCGTCAATTGACTCGTCTACGCCCATAAGGGATATATGGCAAAAAATAAGGAAAATAAAAGGTTCAAAAACATTTAACCATATTGACACAATCACTACAAATGATCTAACAACTTCAGACAAACACGAAATCTCAGAAATTTTAGTAGAACACTATCAGTTGTATTCAAGCAATCAGCAGTACCACCCAAATTTCTTAGAACACAAAGAAAGAACAGAAGCATCAAAAATTAATATAGAAGATACTGCTGATCCACTAAACACTTCCATAACACTTGATGAATTAAATGAAAGTCTTAATAACCTCAAAAATACCTCACCTGGACCTGATGACATACCACCAATTTTCATAGAAAAACTACCTATAAGCGCGAAGGTTACTTTAGTAGAGATCTACAACAAAATTTATTCGACCCATAAATTTCCATCTCTCTGGCGCGAAGCAATTATAATACCATTTTTAAAAGACAATAAACCAAAAAACTTATCTTCTTCGTATCGACCAATATCTCTTACCTGTAGCATCTGTAAAATAATGGAAAAAATTCTAAGCAAAAGATTAAAATGGTACTTAGAAAAGAAAAATCTCCTTACATCCATCCAAAGTGGGTATCGATCAGAACGGTCTACAATAGATAACAATATAGCATTAGAATCTGAAATACACGAAGCTTTTATACATAAACAAAAATTAATAGCAATTTTCTTTGACATCACAAAAGCATTTGACACCACGTGGACATATCACATCTTAAAAACAATGAAGAGTTGGAAAATAGATGGTAAATTCCTAGCCTTCGCCAAAAACTTCCTGGAGAACAGAAGTATAAAAGTTAAAACAAACGGTGTCATGTCAACTAAGAAATCACTGGAAAATGGTATCCCTCAAGGATCTGTATTAAGCCCCCTGCTATTCTTAATAGCAATCAACAACGTATCTAACCATTTTATGCTTCCAGTAAAAGCAAACCTTTACGCCGATGATCTTGTAATATATATGAGAAGTAAAAACCTACAATCAGCTGCATCAATATTACAAAATACACTAAATAAATTAGAAGGGTGGTCTTTAGATATAGGCTTGAGATTTTCAACCGAAAAAACTAAAGTAATAATATTTGACAAAAGAAAAACACAACACCACTTAAATTTAAAACTTAACGGAAATACTCTTATAACAATCAACGAAATCAAATTTTTGGGAATGACATTCGACTCTCAACTAAAATGGACATCGCACATAAATGAACTAATTAAATCATGCCAACAGAGAATAAATCTTCTAAAAGTTCTTTCCAATCACAAATGGGGCGCAGACACAACTATTCTTCTGCGATTATATCAAGCTCTAATTAGAAGCAAACTAGATTATGGATGTATATGCTACGAAACTGCTACTAAAACTCAAATGAACAAACTGGACATCATCCAATCCACAGCATTACGCATAGTTTTCGGAGCTTTCAGAACCACGCCAATTAGCAGCCTTCAAGTCCTAGCAGGAGAACCGCCATTAACTCTCAGAAGACAATATTTTTCAATGTGTTGTGCTACTAAATATCTCAGTGCAAAGGAAAACCCGTTTATAACAAGCCTAATAAGGAGCAACCCTCCAAATCTGTACTCAAATTATTGCCCTAGAAACTTACCTTTCAATGAACGAATAAATCGATTTGAATTCGATATACATCAATTGAGAGCCACTTCTACAAACAGATGCCAGTCTCCTCCCTGGAAAGTTCAAATACCAAAAGTAGATTTTACCTTACTTAACTATCCCAAACATTCACACAATCCTTCTGAAATACAACAACAATTCCGGTCTACCATCTCCAGATACCCTGATTTCAAACTAATTTTTACTGATGCCTCTAAAAGCAGTAATGGTGTAGCTGCTGCAGCTATTTTTGAAGACAACACCTCTGTCACCCGTCTAGCCAAGGAGTGTAGCATATATACTGGAGAACTGCAGGCAATCTTCAACGCACTGAACCAATGTACCAGCATTGATACAAACTTTCTTATTATATCAGATTCTCTAAGTGCCTTAAATGGTGTCAAGCAGATGTATCCTACTCATGCCAATTTAGCATTAATAAAAGACATGCTATACAATGCCCAAACATGTGGTAAAAACATAACATTTTTATGGGTACCATCCCATGTTGGGATAAAGGGTAATGAAGCAGCTGATAAAGCAGCAACAGAAACTATCAATAACATGACAATTCCTATTATGCAAAACATACCAATTTCAGACCAAAAAACATTAATAAAAACTTACATGAACAAAATCTGGCAAGTAAAATGGAAAGAAACAGAAGCAAAATTAAAAAGTATCAAACCAGATGTTACTTCTGCTTTACTACCGCTCCCAGCTAAAAGACATGACCAAGTAGTTATTAACAGACTGCGGCTAGGTCATACAAAATTTACACATGGATACATCATCTCCAAGGACCCTCAGCCGATTTGCCACATCTGTCAAATACCATTTTCAGTGCAACATATAATGATAGACTGTCCAGTGTACTCAACAGCAAGATCGACAGCAAAACTAAAACACAATTTGAAAGAAACTCTAAAAGAAGACATCAGCAATACAATAAATTTTATCAAAAATTGTAAACTGTATAACAAACTGTAACATAACATAAAATGTTTGTATTTTACAAAAATGTTATGTAAATTTTAATAATATACTAAATGTAACTTTTCTAAAATAAAGATATACCACCCGCTAATAACCCTAGGGGTTGATGCGGTAAAAAAAAAAAAAAAAAAAAAAAAAAGTATAAGAGAAAAAACTTATAGGCAAAAAATCAAATTGTGACCATAAATTATTGTTTAAAAAAAACGCAAGGTTTAAATACGAGTATTTTTTCATCTATTCGTCATCTAGTAACCCCCACCTATGTCTTAAAAGCTTCAGATATCTGCGAAAAATTTTGCGGTGAAATCGATGATTTTTGCATAACCAGACTGGGCTACTTATAGAATAGCTCTTCAGAATATTATTACTACTATTAGTACTGAAATATATCTACAAACACTTTTTATTAATGAACCAAATAAAAAATCAAAATGAACGATGATAAAAAAGATTTTTAGATAAATATCGCAAATCTCAAATATTGAAAAAGCAATAAAGTGAACGGGACTAAGATATTAGTATACCAGTCAGAATTACAATAAATAAAAAAGTAGGAGTCATGTAGAAATGTCTTTCTTGTTTTCTTAATACAGTTTTTTACTTACGTAATTTTCCATCAGCAAGACAGAGCAAGCAAAAAACTAGAACTGCCACTTTTACCAACATATTAGACTCGTTCGAAACACTGCATCAAAATAATACTGACAGTTCGATACTACCTTGTGGTATCACTACTTATACTATAAGAAGTGTTGTTGAGACAGGTATTATATGGTTACCAGCTTGCACCAGGTCCTTGACAACATCAGCAATTATTTTCATTGTAATTGCTTACAAATGTAGAGGCTAATAGTCCATTTAATATTCAAACTAATAAATACAAAGGTTAAACAGAAATTCATATACTGAATTTTATAGATAAACAATCTAATTTGGCAATATTGTCTACAACGAATTTTAGAAAATGTGGGGAACAATTTTGTCAATAAAACCTTGTGTTTGAGTGTTTTTTATTACTGTGTTACTCTTTGAATATTCTAAACTCTAAAGGGGATAGTAGTTATAAAACAGTGTACAGTGTAAACTAACAAACACCAACACTAGATTTTAATTTAAATTACCACAAAATAAAATATAGTTTTATATAGAGCAAATCTCCTAAACTTTGTGACGTTTTTAGAAATCTCTCAAATTGCGATTACACCAACTCATACACATATGATAATTCAAACTTTGAAGAATTTTATGTTTTTTTGCAAACTATTACGGTAATTAAACCAAGGTACCATGTAAATAGTGCAATCAGACTTTATTAGAAAACTCGCCAGCATCAACAGTTATTTATACAGATGCATCAAAGTCTTCTCTTGGCACTAGATACGCTTTTTATATTCCTTCAAAAAGCATAAAAAACCTGTTTACTCTAGATCATAATTTTTCAATTCTTACTGCTGAAGCCATAGCAATTTATTAAGCATTAACGTATTTTAAGGATTCCAATGACAACTCCACAATAATTGCATGTGATTCTTTGTCGGTTCTTATAGCCATTGAGACTATATCTTTTACTATCAAAAGCACAAATATTTACATCCTTTTAATCAAAAAAATTATTTTTGAATTACACCAGGAACAAAGAACAGTGAGATTTTTGTGGAATAAAGCTCACATAGGGCTTGAGCATAATGAGTATATGTAGATATATTAGCTAAGAAAGTCATTGATTCTAATGCGAAAACAGATTATAAGCTCTGGTTATTATACCAGGAATATTGAAAACAATCAGTGGAAACAAGAATATTATGAATATAGACAACACTCACAATATGCACTCATACAACCCACAATCCCGAGTGAATTTTGGTTTAAAAATTACTCTGTTCCACGTAGATACATTACAACTATTATCAGAATGAAATCAGGACACGCATGTTATCTGGCTCATCTGACAAAACGTAAAATTGTAAATTCCAATTCATGTGAAGTTTGTCAAAAAGAAGCAGATTTAAACCACATTTTCTTTAAATGTACAAAATATATACAACAAACTGACGACTTAATAAAAAAATTTAATTAAATATTGTTATTGAACGTTATTAAAAATAATTATAGTTTACCAAAAACTAGAAGTAGGCTACTTTTTTGCAATTGATAATAAATAATTTATTTTCTAGGCGCATATCTTTCAAATTATATCCGTTAGACTCCCAGTATTATACTTTTTTGAAATCAGCTCATTTTATCAATCTAAAAATGTCCTAAAATACAGGCTGTTACATTTAAAAAAAGAGCCGATGACGTCATCACTGTAATGTGTATCACCTTGTATAATGAAATTTTATTGTAAAATATAAAACATTAAATGTAAAAATCGACGTGTTTTAGATTTTTTTAAAAAGGCTTTTCATTTAGGAAATATCGAATGTAATGTAATGTAATATCGAATGTAATGAACAACTCTTTAAAATATAATTCCACTTTTATATTATTTTCCAGTTATTTTATATTAAATTTCCAGTTTTATAAAACAACTGTATTGACAATAATAATCCATATAGGTATGTCAAGTAATTCAGCGTGGTGACTAAACTGCTTATAATCCGTACAAATAAGTAATTACAAAACCCTCTCAAATTACGATTTTTTTATGGTTTTACATGTGGTATCATATTTTATTCAAAATTTTTGTTTAAAAGTACTCACAAATTAAAAAACAAATATTATATTATTTACAATACTTTATACGATAATAAGTAGTAAATAACTCAATGTCTCGAAATAGCACCTACAATAAATATTAAATTCTTATCTGATAAACAAAAAGATATCACACTTCTAGCTCGGATCAGTCATTTAAAACGCATCATTTAATCGTGTGAAATTACAGATAAATACCAAAAATCCAGTGCCAAATATTTAAGCGGCGTCCCTCGAATATTTACCAAGTTTTCGATCATATTTCGAAGCGATAAAATTTAGGGAAGAATTTATGAAATGTCATTTTAAAACGTGCGAACAAATTGGCACAAAACTTGAACGTTGGATCAGTAGTGGATAAACACCATTCGGGTCAAAATGATGAATTTGTTTTATTGTCACCTGTAAAATAAATACAAAGTGTAGATACTATTAGGTAGTGCAAATTGATATTAGCAAAAAATGGCGGCGTATCAATTTTCTAAAAGAAGGGTGAGTGATATTCCTGATTTTTTTTATTTATTTCTAATGTTTTTATATTTTAGAGTTCTTCAATTAAAAAAGAATTCACCGAGAATGAGCTAGAAGGTAAGGAAGAATAAAATTGTTTTAACTTGAAAAAAAAATGTATTTATTTCATTTTCTGCATTTTAATACTTTAACCGTGACATCTTCTTCTTCTTCAGCCTGTGTTCGTCCACTGCTGGACATAGGCCCCTTCCATTTGCTTCCATTGATTTCTACTCTTGGCAATTCTCATCCACTGCTTGCCCGCGACTTGTTTGATATCATCTGTCCACCTCTTCTGTGGTCTGCCTACTCCTCGCCTGTTCTCTCTTGATCTCCAGTTTTTTAATCTCTATGTCCATTTTTCGGGATTATCTCGGATATTATCAATGCAACTTGAGCCTTACTATACGTTCTGTGACATCAGTAATCTTTGTTCTTTCACGAATGTCGATATTTCGAATCCTGTCTCTTAAACTAATCCCTAGCATGGCCCTCTCCATCGCTCTTTGCCATATGTCGTTACAGGCAAGATACATTTGTCATAAACTCTACGTTTTAGACACATTGGTACTTCTTTATGCTTGAAGATAAAGCTTAACTGGTCTAAAGCTACCCAAGACAATTGTACGCGTCTTTTTATTTCGGCTATTTGGTTTTCTTTGCCGATTTTAATGGTATGTCCAAGATATATATATAGTGATCTACATTTCCAAGACTGACGTTGTCAATAACAATATTAGTTTGTAAATTACTCATTATGTTTCTTTTCTGAAGGTTCATTTTAAGACCTATTTTATTTGACTGCTGATTTAATTCCTTGAGCATTTGCTCCAGTTCCTTCATATCTGTACTAATCTGGACTATGTCGTCCACAAACCTCAAATGACTCAAACGTACACTATCAATGTTTAGACCTTTTTGCTCCGCTTAGTCCAGCTGTTTGAATACATTTTCCAATGCTAAGGTAAAAAGTTTTGGTGAAATAGTATCACCTTGTCTAATACCTTTACCAAGACGCATTTTTTCAGTTTTTTCCTCTTTTTTGATGTGGAATGTGGCCTGTTTATAAATGTTTTTAATAAGTGTAGTGTACCGTGAGTATATTCGAGCATCCCTCAGAGCTGACAAGAAGGACCAAGTTTCAATACTATCGAAAGCCTTGTGAAAGTCAATAAATGCCATATGTAGAGTACGTTGTATTCTGTGTTTTTTTCTACCAGTGTTCTGATCGTTCATGTATTCTGTAAGTGATCGTTAGTACCAAACCCTTTTCTAAATCCCGCCTGTTCAACCTGTTGATATAAATCAAGTTTTTGTGTTATGCGGTTGGTTATTATTCTTGTTAGCAATTTGTATAAGTTTGACAACAAACTTATAGGTCTGTTGTTTTCAATATTAGTAGGGTCTCTTTTCTTGTGGAAAAGTATTATTTCGGCGTGTTCCCACAGACTGGCTATTCTTTTTTCTGTTAGACACTTATTCAACAAAACTTCGACAACCTCTACAACGATGTTGCCGCCCAGTTTTAACATTTCAGACGTTATACGATCCTCACCAGGAGCTTTTTATTTTTCGTTTGCTGTAAGGCATGTCTAATTTCCGAAGAAGTTATTTTAGGGAGAGTTTCCGAGCCGGACCTTTAGAATTGTTCTATGGTCTGTTCCGGGATTCTGTATAGTAGATGTATACAGATTCTCATATAACGTTTGTATTTCCTTGATTATTTGGGTTTTTTTCCGTCACCGTGTTCCCCTGTTGATTTTTGATTTTAGTTATTTTTGATTTTCATTTAGTTAAATTTGATTTCAATACTCTCATGTTTCTATTGTTTTCGATGGTTTGCAATATGTATTTATTTTGTTTGATAGGCTCGCAAGTCTGACCTTATGCTCTTTTTAACTTTATTGTTGATAGCTTTAAACTCTGGTGATTCTTTCGATTTTCTTCTTCTTTCTTCCATTAAATCCAGTTTTGTTTGTTTCAATTTCGTTTTTCTCGGATTTTTATTTTTACCACACATCTTTTTTGCAGTTGATGTTATGTCATTCGTTAATTTTTGTGTTATTTCATTTATATCTTTCGTGTTGAATACTGGTAGAGGTCCTAGTCTCTTTTTTAGTTCACTTTGATATTCCTCTTGATTCATTTCGAGTGCTTCTATGTTTGGTAATTTATCCTGTGTTAATAATTTTCTTCTGTCGAATTTCGTATTTACTTCTATTCGTACCCTAACTAATCGATGATCACTACTAGTGTTAACAGAATTAAATACAGTAACATCTTTAGCAATGTTTTTGAAGTTAGAGAGTATAAACTCAATTTCATTTTTCATTTTACCGTCTGGGCTGTGCCACGTCCCTTTTCTCTGCATCTTTTTCTTGTAGAATGTGTTTAAGCAGAAAAGTTTTTCTTTTCTGAGGAAATTTGTGAGCATATCTCTCCTGTGATTTTTACTTCCCAGTCCAAAATTTCCAATATATTCGTTGTCATTATTATTTTCGTTCTTTCCTATTTTAGCGTTGAAATCTCCCGTAATTATTATGTAATATGTTTTCTCTAAGTTTCTGGCTCTTGTAATGCCTTCATAAAGTTGTTCTACCTCTTCATCATCTGCAGAAGAAGTTGGTGCATAACAATGGATTATTTGAATGCTGTATCTACTATTTAGTTTTATTACCAGATAGATAACTCTATTAGAAATCGCTTGTAATTTAGTTACCAAGTTTTCAATTCTCTTATGTACCAAAAAGTCTACGCCTCCTATACCTTGGTTATTTCATGTATTGTATTGGTATAAAGTGTGCCCTGATTTTAGTAAAGTCGTTTCTTCGCCTTTAAGCCTTGTCTCGCATAAGCCTACTATGTCTCATTTTATGGTTTTAAGTTCTTCTTGCAACTCTTCTAGATTATCTTCTGTCCTCATCGTTCTGATGTTATATGTTCCGAAGTGCATTCTATGTGTACTAAGCTAATTCTTGCCTCCTTCAGATTCCACGAGGCAGACCCTTTTCTAGGTGTGGGATTTGGCATAACATACTCCACCCACCTGGGGACTGTTTCTGTTCGTTTTAGTATTCGCCATGTCTATATAGTTGGAAGGATAAGTAGCCTTAAAACACCACGCTGGCTACACGGGTTGATGAGTTTTATATCAACTTTGAAAAATTAAAGGCAAATATCGAGCACAATTTTAATAATCAAATCTTGCCGAAGTACTTTCGCTTTTTACAGCATCATCAGGGGCATTTCGTCAAATTTGGGCTATCCAGCTAGCGCAGAATGTAATAAACATGAAATTGTACATAAAACTACACTAGAACAAGCACAAAGGCTTGCTGAATAGCCCAAATTTGACGAAATAACCCTGATGAAGCTGTAGAAAGAGAAAGTACTTGGGCAAGATTTGATTATTAAAATTGTGCTCGATATTTGCCTTTAATTTTTCAAAGTTCATTTATTCGAGCATTCAACCTTATATCAAGTTTTATATCAGCCGCCCACTCTGGATCAGACGCTGTTCGTAGCCGTTCATTCTGTATCAGACGCTACTGTTTTGATTATATATTAACCCTATAATCGAGGGTTGCCACTTCCGCCATCTGCACCGTACCGAAGCTCCGATTCTCCGCCGTGGATGCTGTTGTGGACTTCATCCGTAACCCTTGGGCAAGGGACCCTAAACAGGTACTAGTTTCCCAGGTCAGGAAACCCCCGGAATCTGCGGAGGGCAGGGATTGATTCATTTTCCCTGATATGACTATCTTCAAGAATTTAAAGAGTTCCTACCAACTAACCGTGAAATATAAAACACAATATATAAATAAATGTTTTCATTATGTTCTGCTCTGGATACTTCTATTGTTTTAATTTTGTAGTACCCTTCTACTAATGTATTTACATTAGTTTTTTTTTTAATTTGGTCTTTTCACATCATCCTCGCTCTTCTTTTTAATGTGCTATGTCCGCTACGAAGGTTAGTTATAATTATGGAAAATCTGAAATTGTAGGCTGTTGCTCGAAATACTTGAATATAACTGCAAGCGAACCATTCCTGAGGTTTCTCAATTAATACATTATTCTCCTTCCTATGCTGCGCTTACTTCCATTCTTTTCCTGCACAATTACCTGTATGTAACAGTTGATAAGTATCTTCGCCTGCCTCTACTACTTCCCCTAGTAATGTCTGTAGGTCGTCGATATTTTCGGCAATGAGTACGTATAAGATACTACAAATGGGATGTCCGTTGATTTTTATTCCGGCCATTTCGTTCAAGGACTAATTACATCTTGCGAGTAAACATTAAACAAGACTGGAGACAACACAAAACCTTATCGAAAATACCTTTTGATCTTTATTTTATATGATATAGAGCTATTTATTCGCACTGTAGCTTCTAGTTCTTGCCATAGTGAAGATTATATATTATTAGGATGTTTCTAAGCAACGTTGTTTAGGACATTAAGAGCAAATTAATAGTGCTTAATTGACTGGTCTCTAGTGCATTTCTAAACAAAAATTGTTTGTGGCCGATGTCAGCTTCTAATTTTTTATATATTCTTCGATGAATTATTTTTAAGAATAGTTTAAACATATAACACATAAAACTGATGGCCCAATCCCTTGAATCCTCAGAACAACTTCTTCAGTTTGTTAAAATTTGTACGTGCTTTCTTATGCTCGATAATGGTGACAATATAGTTGTAGTTCTTTAATTCTTGAAGTGTTTTCCCATTACCTATTAACCTTTTATCATTATTTCTTTGATCATTTTAAAATCGTCATGAAAGTTTTCTTGATATATATTAAAAGGCTGTAGTCTTTTGATTGATCAACTATCCATAGACTCCATGTCTATAGAGTAGTATACATGAGCAGTATATATGTGCTTCCAGAGTAGTATAAAGTAGGTGTTTATCGAAAAGCATCCTGAGTTAGGCTACCATATTCCGCTTGCTCTTAATTTACTTTATATCATTCGATGATTTAAGCTCTAGTCTTTTTTTGTCTTTTTTAAATTCATGATCTGATGATCTTCTCCTTCTTCTTCGTCCGACTAGGATTACCCCTGTTTGTCTGCCTCTTATTCTGTTTCAGTCGTTGTTGACTGTAAATTATCTTTCCACCTTTTTGGCGGCCTTCCAACGGGTCTTCTGCTATACGGCTTGTTGTTTTTACAGATGTTCGCTAATCTATCTGGTCCCATTCGGTTTACATGTTCGTTCCAGTTTTTTTTCTTGTTTTTATCCACCTGTTAATATTTTGAATTTTGCATTGTTCGCGTATACTTCTGTTCTGTTTTGTAATGATCTCCGAATATAATTATTTTACTTCATCTGTTATTTTTATATTTTAGGATATGATCAGCATATTTTCATTAAAGTTGAAGCATCTTTTACTTCAGTTTTGTTACGAATCCAACTATTTCTTTATTCTAGAGAGAAACCTAACTACACTTTTTCTAGCATAGTACTAGTTTGGTCAAGATTTGCCGACTTATTATCACAATATTAGATACATATTTATGTTTCATATATATGTGAATTCAAATTGTTTGTGTATTGAACTGTTAATTTTTTAAGTACCTACTATAAAATGGTGCACGTGGTAAAATATTTAAAATTTAGATGAATTTACCATTTGTAACTCCTCGGATATGTCGTATTCAAAACTTTAGAATCATTAGATAAAAACGAAAAACCTTCATTCTTATCAAAAACCTATTTCATTTTTTTTTAATTAATTGCCTATTACTTCCACAGGTCCTGATTTAATTTTTAATTTTTAATTGACTGCTAGTTTTACTGACTCACATTAATTAACCTCTTATCTTTCCAATATGGTAATTGTGGTAACTATTAATTTAAAATTGTTATTATACGAGTATATGGTATATGCGAGTTGTTGTTTCTCTTTCGGAGATTTTTATATTTTTTTTTGTCTCTCGAATGGCTTCGGAAATATTATCAAATTCTGATAATAATAATTCTATTTCATTTCAGTGTTTAAAGTAAAAAAAACTGCTTCGTGAAATGTACCGTACCTTGAAATTACGGGTTAATGCAACAAAGAGACACCGAGAGCTTTTCTAATATATAGGTATGTGCATCCTCGACGATTTTTTTTAAATCATTCACCAACGAAAACAGGTTTCTAATTTCTTCTGCAATTTTATTTATCTCGTGTGCTACACAAGTCCAATGCATTAAGGATAACAAATCTTTAAATCAACAGCAAATCAATTTTATTCACTGATATAGAGTTGGGTGAAAAGAAATTTGTAGTTTGTTTTCTTAATGTACTCTCCTCTGCTAAGGATTTATAAACTTAAAGGAATTTAATTATTCAAAATTACGTTTATGAAGTAGGTTCCACAATGCTTATCAGTAAAGTATTTATTACTACTTGAAATCTGAGAATTTAAAAAAAAATAACAATAATTAAAATTTTAATACCACTTTGAAATTTAGTAAAAAAATGAGAAAGGGAGAAAAAATAAAACTTGCCGATTTACAGCACGATTTACAAAATGCTCCATCTCCTTCTAGAAAACGTTCCAAATATGGCCCGATTCATGCAGTTCTTCTAAACAAACGTCTAATTTTTTTTAAATGCGTGTTCTTCGGCATACGCAAAAAAAATTAAACTCTGATACAGTAACCGACTTCTTCTTCTTTAAGTGCCATCTCCGCGACGAAGGTTGGCAATCATCATGGCTATTCTGACCTTCGAGGCAGCTGCTCTGAACAATTGCCTTGAGCTGCAACCAAACCACTCTCTCAGGTTCTTCAACCAGGAAACGCGTCTTCTTCCTACACTTCTCCTAGCCTCTACTTTTCCTTGAATTATGAGTCTCAAGATGTTGTATCTTTCGCCTCTCATCACATGTCTGAGATATTGCAATTTCCTTTATTTTATTGTATTTTCCATTTCCCTCTCTCTGCCTATTCTCCTTAACACTTCTGTATTCGTGACTGTATCTACCCATGGAATCTTCTAAATCAACAATCTTCTAAATGTCCACATTTCAAACGCGTTAAGTCGATTTATTGTATTCCAGTTTAATGTCCATGATTCAGCTCCATAGTATAGTACACTGTGTACGTAGCATTTAATTAGCCTTATTCTGAGGGCCAATGTCAGATCTTTGCTGCATAAAATCTTTTTCATTTTCACGAAGTTGGCACGTGCTTTTTCAATTCTGACTCTTATTTCTGCAGTATAATCGTTATTTTCTGTGATTATCGTTCCCAAGTAAGTATATCTTTTTACTCTCTCAATCTGCTGGCCGCCTACCGTTAATATTTCGTTAACATCTAATTGTTGTTCTAATTTTCATGAATTTGGTTTTTTTGATGTTAAGAGAGAGTCCGTATTATCCACTATATCTTAATATTTTGTTCATTATTCTTTCTAAGTCTTCCAAGTTGTCGGCTATTATGTATACGACTGTATAACTGATAATTGTTTATTAAACAAGGGTAAAAGGTTAGGGATTTCTCAATAGTTATGCCTCAAGTCTCGATTAGGTACATTTTCCTGGCAGTCCTATTTTCCTATAGGTAACATACTGGTCTTCAGTCTTCATAAAGAACGTATTATTGACAGCCAAATCTCATGCCACTGCAAAGTCAATGACACTATTTCCTTCATCATTTCTTATCCTCATCCCTAAACATCAATGAATTCTTTTTATTCTTGCTCTTTCTGTACCAATATGGACATTCAAATCACCTCCAATAAAACACTTTTCATTTATAGGAATCTCGAGTATCTCGCAATTAAGGGCTCTCCAAAATTCTTTATTTTCCTCACACCCTACATGTGGGGTTTAGACACATATGATGTATTTCCCATTGCTGTATTCATATTTTGCGTAGGTAGATCATTCTGCCATCGGGCCCTTCCCAGAATGTGGCGTTCAGGAGTCTTTCGTCACTTGATCTTACTACGTGGCCCGCCCACGTCTATTCATCTTATTCGGTTTGCTTTCATGTGGCGTACTATGTTTTCATCTCCATATACTGTCTGTAGTTCATCATTGTGTCTTCTTCTCCATTCTCCTGTTGTCTCTTCTCTGCAAAGCACATAGATAGTTCGCAGTATCTTTCTTTCCAGTACCAGTAAATTTGTCGTTTCCCGCTGGTTCAGAGTCCATGTCTCGCTTCCATACGTTATTGTGGGACGAATTATTGTCTTGTACACTCTTATTTTTACTGGTATTGTCTAACCCTTGGTCTTGGGTTTTTCGTAGCCACCATGTACTTGGTTTTGTCCCCGTTGACCTTCAGACTAACTTCCTTGGCTCCGTTTTCGAATAGGGTGAAAACTTATTTTGCATCTCTTGTGGATTGTGCAATTGTGCCCACGTCATCCGCAAACGCCAATAGTATTTTTGATCCTTGGGCGGCAAATCCGTTTGTCAGTTGTGGTTGAGCTTTCCTTACCGCATGTTCCAAATTAAATAGCAGGGGGCGAGAGGATCTCCATGTCTAAGCCCGGTATCAATCAGGAATTCCTCCGACGTGGTGCTGCCAATTCTGATCCGTGCGGAAGCGTTCTCTGTGCTCACCTGTGATAATCGTACCAAATTTCCAGGTACTCCCATTTCTACCATGGTCTCCCACACTACTTCTCTGCTAACAGAATCGTAAGCTTGTTTAAAGTCCACGAAGATTTGGCGTACATCGCAGTTGAATTCCTTTCATTCGTTGTTCAAAATAATACCTACTCCATTTATGCCGTGACTGTTCGAGCATCCTACTCATTACCTCTATTTTAAATACTAACCGCCTCTAATATTTTCTTTAATTTGCTTTTTGAAACAGCAACATTTTCATTAATTTTCAATAATAATATTCATAATCAAATTGCCTGATTATCTCTCCATAGTCTTTTTGTAGATTTCAACAAATGTCACAAAAAATGAATTTTCAACACGACATTCTAACATTTAAACAATAAAAAGCATTCAGTTTATCTTCAATTAGTATTCGTCAATTTTCAGATCGATTACTCCTGTGAATATTTTTAGTAATTATTTTTAGACGATTCCATCTCCCTAGCTCCCAAACTCCCTGTAAATGTAAATCTGTCAAAAAACGACGAATGTCACATTCATTAAATAAATATTCCTGTAAAATAAATAATATCAAACGAAACTTCAACAGAATTAACATTAAGAAAAGGACCTACTTCCTTAATTTTCAATTAATAATAAATAATCAAAGAAAAATACGATTCAATTCTGTGATGAAATGAAGCAAATGTTTTTTGATGAATCGCTAAAACACTTGGCAACCAATAAGACAAATAACCGATTATTTAGCGGGATCATATTTGTTTTGCATTCTTAAAATCAACTTATAGATATCAGTGCATTATTATATTATATATTATTATATTATATTATATATATATATATATATATATATATATATATATATATATATATATATATATATATATATATATTTATATATTATTGTTATAGTGAATTATTCGTAAAAGCATTATTTATAACTGCACTTGGGCAAGCAAATATGCAAATTGCATATTTTGCATATATTCCAAAAAAACTGCAAAAATGTCAAATTATGCTTATTTTTATAAAAGTGAACATAAAGTGCATATAATTTGAAAATTTGGTGTTAACTATATATTTTTATATTCAAACTTACAGATGGCATGAAAATGCCAACATTTTTTTCTAACAATAGCATAGTTTGCTTTAATTTTGCTAAAAACAAAAACATGTCATATATTGGACTTAATTAATTAAGTGTTTTTAATTTATGCTCACAGTATCTTTTCTTTAAATGTAAACAGAAAAGATTAAGAGCCTCTTGTAAATATTTGCGGGTTCTTCCTTCTTGCACAGTCATTTCTTGACATTTTCAAGAATACTACACCGATTTTTATTTGATTTAGTTTAAATATTTTAATTGTTATGCAAAAACGCTTCATTTTTAGTTTATTTCTACAATCTTAGATTTTAAAAATGGGTACAACTAGAATATTTATATTCTTTTTTAGATTTCATGTGAAAAAAAATTTCAAATAGATCAGCATGTCAGAACCGCGAAACATTTAGCTTAAAAAGTAAAAACTACATCCGGTGAAAAATATCAACCTTCAGTGTCCAAGTGCTTTCAGTCAAGTTCCAAAAAACAGACCGGCCAAGAAACTTTTAACGAAGACTTGTGTCGTGCATAAGTATCTTCTAATATACCGCTTTCAAAATTATCTAATGAAAACTTGAGTTTTTTTTTTAAATATTGCAAACAAAACATTCCCAGTGAACGAACTTTAAGAAGATATAATGTCAATTTGTTACACTTCTCAGTTATCCACAACATAAAAGCCGAAATAGGTAATAATTACTTTTACATGTGTGGACAAGACCATTGACTCGTCAGGAAGATACATTGTGCACTTATTGATTGGTGTCCTTAGTGAGGAATCCTTTCCAAAATCGTCTTTAATTTCCTGTAAGCAAGTGGAAAAAACCAACGCTCTAACAGTATCACGGTTTCTACAAGAAGCATTAGCCAACTTTTTTCTTCCCGCTGCTGTGCCTAAAGATAAATTATTGCTTATTTTATCTGATGCCGCACCATATATGGTGAAAGCAGGACAAAATTTAAAAATATTTTATCCAAACTTGTTTGGATAAAATATATGTCACTTGTTTAGAGCATGGAATGGAGTTTCGGAGGAAGTAAGAAAAAAATTTCCACTGGTTAACAGTTTAGTAGCGAGCATCAAAAAGATATTCCTGAAATCACCTGTAAGAATACAATGTTACAGAGATATGCTTCCTGTTGTTCCACTGCCACCGCAACCCATTTTGAACATGGTTGGAAGCAGCTAATTTCTATGCTGATCATTTTGTTGATTTAAAAAAAAATTAACCTTTTAACGGATGATAGTTGCCAATCTTTATTGGAAGCTAAGCAAGCCTTCCAAAATAACATCCTCCAACAACAACTGTCATTCATAAAATTATATTTTAGTTTTGTCCAGAACACTATAACTCAATTAGAATCCTCCAAATTATCATTGTTAGAGAGTACAGTTTTAAAAAAGAATTTAAGTCATTGTGTCAAAACGTTAAAGGTACTATTGGAAAGGAAATTTTTTACATTTAAAGTAACATTTAAAGTAACCATGGAAAAAAATAGTGGTTACCAGGTTCTTTCTGAAGTGGTTCAAGTACTATCTGGGACATTTTCCGAACCACTTAATTTAGAACCATCTATTATAGTAGATTTAAAAAATGCCCCAATTACATTAGTTGATGTCGAAAGAAGTTATTCTATTTACAAATATATGTATTCGGATAGAAGCCATAAGTTTTTATTAGAAAATTTTTAACATCATTTGATAATCTATTGTTACCACAATTCAAAATAATATTTATATGTTAAAATAATTGTACAATGTTATGTAGTCATAATATTGTAAGTATTTTTGTAAATAAAGAAATATTGTAAACATTTTTAATAAAAGCATATTTTGCATAAAATACTGCATATTTTTGCATACAATATTGAATATTTATGCGCATATTTCACACTTTTTTATTTGCGTATTTGCCTAAGTCTAGTTATCGCAGTTCCTGATGATGCCCCAGTTTTATTTTCATTCGTCCACCCTGTATTTACTATCTTTTGATTTTCTATTTTAGTTTAAGACCTTGTAAGCATTATACTGTTTGCGTCATTTTTTTCGAAAAAAAAATTAAATATTCTTTTTGCACTTGTGTAAACAATAAATAAATTAATTTTTAAACGCTTTTCATTAAATAATGTTTATTATTTACGCTACACTGTCCAATAAGCTAAAAATATAAATATATTCCCAAAATAACCGACTGCTAAATCAGTCCGGCTACATTTTAATGCCACTTCAAACTTTTACATCAAAAAATAAAATCTGGACCGCCGCCAATAGTTTTTTAATATCTCTAAACCTAACAAATAAAGATTTGTAAAATATGGTACATTTCGCAATTATAACACTTAGTTTGTGGGATTTTAAACTACCGGCAACATGTCTCTTATAGGTCTGAAAATTGCTTTTGAACTGCTCGACCGGAACCAAGATGGGCGGGTCACACCTGGGGAGTTCAAGATTATGTTGAATAATTTAGGAATAGATATTAAATATGAAAAAGCTGAAGAAATAATTAGGATTGCTAGTCATTCAGGTAAGTCGATATGTTTTACTATAATTTATATATGTTATAGGTATGACTTGAAACCAGATAAAAACTCTAATAGATTTTAATTTGGTTGTTGTTTTCCGGATAACTTACTCAAATTCTTGTAGATGGATAAACTATACGCCATTTTTCATTACCTTATTCCTGGGTGTCCATACAAGAATTCCTTAAAGACTTTTGTTAACATGTGAAAAAGTTTAGATGTTTCAGTTTTAATTAATTCTGCCGAGATACCGTCTGAGACGCAAGCTTTGCTACTCTTAAGACTTTGCACCGTTTTTTAAAAAGTTTCTACGTCGATATTTACAGGTTCCACATTTATTTTAGTTCATAGTTACTGCACTGTTTATTTATAATTTTTTTTACGAAATTTCTAAACCGCCCAACCTCTGTGCATTGCCTGTCGCATATATGTATTTATTTGCATATATTTAGAATCCCACAAATCGTTTATTTTCTTTTAACTGTGCTTTGCACTCAATGTTGAATCCGATCTTCTTCAGTTTTGGTACGTAGCCATATTTAGGAAAGTTTCTTTTTTATTGAAACTAGTTCTTCTAGTTATCTGATTCTTTAGTTTGGTTTTTGGTTATTGTCCTAGCCCCTCGTCTGCATTTTTGTGCATGGCCTATAATATATTATTATATATTTATTGTGTTTCCTAAATATACGTTAAAAATTGATCGAATCTTCTCTAATATAGCATTATAGTACCTCCATGATGGTGAATGACCAATGGGATCCTCAACAAGAAATAAAATGCCGTACCGAACAAGCAAGACAAACTTTTCTTAAATTTAAACCGCTACTTTGTAACCGCAATCTTTCCTTCAATCTCCGTTACAGAATGGTTAAGTGCTATGTATGGTCCATATTGTTATACGGCATGGAGACATGGACGTTGAAAATATCTTCCATTAACAAGTTGGAAGCCTTCGAAATGTGGACCTTGCGAAGAATGTTCCGCATACCATGGACAGATAGGGTGAGAAACGGGGAAGTCCTAAGAAGAGCAAATACTGAGAGAGAATTGCTCAGCTTGATCAAGGTACGAAAGATTGGATACCTGGGCCATATCCTGAGAGGGGAAAAATACGCAATCCCTCAACTAATTATCCAAGGAAAGATTGAGGGCAAGAGAGGAGTAGGTCGCAAACAAATGTCGTGGCTGCGAAATATAAAGAACTGGACAGGCGTAACTAACACTGGCCAACCTTTGCATGCCGCAAAAGACAGACGTCTGACCTTAAGATAATTCACCAACGCACTATAGGTGCACGGCACCATAAGAAGAAGAAGTACCTCCATATGTAAAGCTTTGCACATTATACTTCGGTTCTTTAATTTTTTGCTAATTGATCTTCGATTTGTTGCTCTGCTCGTTACGTACATCTTTGTGTTTGAAGAAACCAATAGCCAATTTTTGGTCTGTTGTTTTGGCATACATTAATTAGTCTGATCACAAGTATCTTCTTCATGGGTATTTTTCCCCTGGGTCCGTCTGATCAAAAAGATTCCGTTACACTGAAGCTAAAGCTTATTGTGTTTGCTGCCCATTGTTGTTTTCTACAACCAGTCTAGAATTTTTGTACCCTGTAGAAGTTTATACAGGTCTTTTGCTTCTCTCTCTCTCTCTCTATCTCTCTCTCTCTCTCTCTCTCTCTCTCTCCAATGGCGCTACAGCCCAAATCGTGCCTTGGCCTCCTCCAGTCTTCTGCTTGGTGTGACCTAAATATACCAGGGTCTCCTTTTCTTTGCCCATGCAGTGTTTGTCTTTTACGGTCCAGCTCCTCGCAGTCACATAATACACGTTTTACAGTTTCTAGTTACTTATCACAGAATCTACAGTTAAGGTCTCCATTGTAAATGCCTATTTTATTTAGGAATTCTCTTACTAGTGCATGCCCGATCAACATTCCTGTTACTGTTCTCAGTTTCTTTCTATCCCTATGTAGCAGTTTCTCTGTTCTTTTACTACACGGTCCACTAATGAATATTTCTTTCATATTTTTGTTTTGGTATTCTCTTAAACTATCGTTTATGACTCTCTTTGATCCAGTCTTCTACAGCCCTATGAACTGCAGCCTTTGATATTCTCAGAGTTACAGCCGGTTCGTTTAATTCGTTCGATCCCCATTTGCAAGTTGATCTACTTTTTCGTTTCTCTAATGTCTTCTGTAGGAATGACATTTAGAGTTATTGGTCTTACAAACTTTGCCTTTTTCCGTCCTTTTGTACCCGGGTTGAAGATGAAAGTTACTCATAATCTCTCTTCATGCTTTAGATATGTACCCAAGTATGTACTACTCTGAGTACATTGCATAATCTGTCGTGTTTCTTCCTATGTTGGTTCCTTGACTCTCTGTCGTCAGATCTATGAAACAGAAATTAATTAGCGTCCCTTTCTGGCAATCACACAGGCCAAGGGGACTTCAGTAGATCTACTGTAGATCACTTCTTCATTAAACCCTAAACCTTTGACCTCTTTTTGGTTTACCTAAGGCTTTTGTACAAGGACAATATCAAATGTCCTCTCAAGCGCTACCAGGACTGTTGAGGCTGCCTTGCAGTATTGAAAGTTAATCTGAACTACATTTAGGCCTCTCTTTCTTGACTTGCAGATCTTCTGCAGTATTCTTTATTTATAGAAAAGCTGACCCCCTTTACCCATTTTCCTGCTTAACAGAAACCAGTTTTGTGTCCTCAGCATTGGATTCAGATGCTAAAGGCATGTCCTAATCATCTGTGTATCTATGAATTTTGGCTCACGGAAAAAGACCAGGACCGTGGTTCTCACCGGGAGGTACTTGAATTCAACCTTTGTCAATCTCGCCCCCTCCCAGAGAGTGTCCAGCACTTCAATCGTCCCCCTAAGCCAGTTCTTTGTGACCTCATTGGCAGGTAGTCTTCGCTACCCGAAGGGGTATCATAAAGTACTTCCAGCAGTTTACTTTGTACCAAATCTGTCTGTTTTTGGCTGTATAATCGGATTGCCGTTTGCTGACTATTATTTTATTTAAAATTGAAATGTTTGTCCTGTGCTCGGTCCAGGAAATTCGTAACCCTCTTCTCCAACAGAACATTTCAGTGAAGTCTATCTTTCTTTTGTCATAGGGTCCAAGATTCACATCCGTATGTCAGTATTATGAATATTAAGCAGTTGATCAACCTCATTTTTAGAGTTCGTGAAATTTGGGAGTCCTTCCATACTTTGCCCATATTTTGACCCTGTGTTGTGATCAATGATACCAGATACAAATATGAGCTCACTTATGTGTGGATGATTGTTATTGCTAAAATAACAATAACTGCAAATTATTTATGCAAAGATTTATAATTATTACAAACAAGAATGTAGCTCTTTTACCGCTGTAAAGTTACTTATCTGTCAGAGACTTTCTACGTATACCTTTTCAATGACCTACGGTCATAAAATCGACCACTTTTACCCGTCAGACAGGTAAATAGGAAAACAAGTTCTGTCAGACAATCTGAGAAGTTGTTTTGCTGCTGATAATGAAACTGAAAAAATTTGCTGGTTATCTATCAATTTCATCACAGTCGTTTTTCCGGCATGTTCGAGTCGTCATAAGCATCGACTGATCTATATTTATCATCAGACAAATTTATTTTTGTGCTAATAAAATAATAATTTTTAAGCTATTTAATTAAAAAGAATAGTATCTGTAAATTTTCGGTACGCCATAAAATCGACATATTTCGGGACAATTAGAGAAAAAAACGCCACAGAACCAAAAAAAGTCGCAGAGGGAAACCGTGTCAGACTCGGCATAATTAAGCGATACTCAAAATTTGCAGAGAGTATCCATCCTATCAAGAATCGAACAAGCAAGGAAAACATTCATGAGCATGAAAACATTTTTTACAAGATCAGACCTTAGTCTACAGCTTAGAATCCGAATGATCAGATGTTACGTTTTTTCTGTCTTACTGTATGGCTGTGAAAGTTGGACAATGGACTCTGAAATAGAAAAAAGAATAGATGCCTTTGTGATGTATATATACAGACGAATGTTGAGGATTCCATGGGTACAAAGAGTTACTAATATTGACGTACTTCGTCGCATGTGTAAACAAAAAGAATTACTAAAAATAATCAAAGAGAGGAAAATGTAATACTTGGGTCATGTGTTGAGAGGCGAAAGATATGAATTACTTCAAGTTATACTGGAAGGAAAAGTACAGGGCAAAAGATCAGTAGGAAGACGCCAGAACTCATGGCTGAAAGACCTGAGGAGATGGTTCGACCGCTCATTCGCAGAGATCTTTCGCTCAGCAGTTTCCAAAACTACAATTGCCATTTGGATCGCCAACCTTCGAAAGGAGACGGCGCAATGAGAAGAAGATCCATCAGAAACTTTTTTGGCGACGGTCTCTCAAATTTTTTTTGTAGTTGTCTGATCATATTCAGGCTTATTGGTGCGATGCACATTATGTGTAAGTGGTGGTATAATCTAATAAATACACTCGAATAAATGTATAAATTTTTGCATCGATGTATTTTATGATTATGAAAAGGACCCGCCTCTGTAGAAACGTATATTTACACTGTTAATTAACTGTTTTCTAAGAAATTTAGTGTGGGAGCAAACTTAGTTGTGAACTGTTGTCCTGGGTATTTGACCACGGAAGCGAACTATTACTATAAATATACAGACGTTTATTGATTTTAGTATGACGTAGGTCTAATAGACGGTTTATTTAAACATGCACATATAGTGTGCATGATGTGTTCTTGCATTTTTCTTCTGTTCGTTTTGGTATAAATACCTTGCGTCATTCTGCAGTACCTGAAGTACATGTCGTCTCATGGGAAACAATATATACGTCAATAACCTTTAAATATACTATATCTCGAAAATTAGCCGTATTGTTCTTTATAAAGAATATTTTGAAAACCAATCAATTAATAACCAAAGATAAATATAGGTGTACAGTAGCAACTTCTCTTAAAAAAATTTTATTGTTAACTTGCCAAGACGTATTTATAATAAGAAATGCAGCAGTTGTATACTTGCTAATTAATTGATAAAAAAAAACGCTCATGTCAAAAATTTGGATGCGTAGTAATAAAAGTTTGCCAAAGTAATTAGTATTGCATGAAATGGTATTTGATTTATGTAGTTTTAGAACTTATCTTTCCAATCTGCTGATATTCGGGAAGACATGTTCTCTACATTTTTGTCTACGGTGTTCACTTTTAAAAATAATTAATTTACGTAGATATTTTAAGTTTTTTAGATGAATTAAAATTTTGGCAGTATAAATGAATACAATTTAGCCCACCGACGTTTTTTACAGTCACTGTTGACGTTCAAATTCATTAGATTAGTAATAAAATGTTATTATCATCATCTAGTAATTTGTGTCATCTGGCGGACGTAAACATGTCCTAAATCGTTTCATAGCAAATTTTGCTATTTTAATTGCAATTCACTTTTATGTTCATCATTCTCTTTTAGACCAGAGAAATTAGCAAAAAAACAAATCTTTTTCTTGACACTCTTTGATAGGGTATCTGCTTTTTATAAATTTGGTGGCAACAATATGTAATACACAAAATATGCAAAAGATTAATCGTCATTTTAATAAACACTATATAAATAATGTAAGATCGCAATTTGATTTTAAATACTGAATGTGAAGACCGGTAAATTTTATCACAGAATACACCAACCCAACAAGAAGCAAAAGCTTTGTCGGTACCTTTGATGTTCGGAGGACAGAAATTTCGGAGTGACAATGACAGTTAAACTACTTATTACACTAAGAAAAGTAATGAGGAAGTCGTTCAAAACTGTAGTCAAATTATAGTTACACTGATAAACGAAGTAATCATTTTTTTAAGTAGAATCTGTTTTGTATGAATTGTATTTTTTCTGTAAAATTTAATATAACTTATATATCAATTCTGTACTGATAATTAATTAAAAAGGTTCTAAGTCAAAAATATCGATTGATTTTTTTAACAAACAAATTAACGTACTAAAAGTATTTGAGTACGTTAACAAACGGATAAAAAGCGATTGAATTTGAGAGTTAATTTCAAAATAGAGATGAAAAGCAGTCGATTTCTATTACTTGTTATCGTTTTTTAAGGTTAATAAAAAACTTCATCACTCAAAATCTATATTTTTGACTTAAGACTTTTTTACTTATCCATACAGAATTATACAAAAAGGAAAAGACAGTTAAGAATTGATTTCACGTAATAGGCCTCATCAGAACGGCTTTCGCAGTCGCTCTGAACGTGAAAATAAATATTTTCTCTCTTAGAAAGCAACTCTAACATGGCTTCGCATAGACGCAAATAGCTACATCTGATAATAAAATCCGTAAACTAATTTTCGAAACCAAATTCAGAATTTCGCTTTAATCTGTGCCTTCTAAGAATTGCAAGGCAAAACAGACGTTGATAAAGATGTTATTAAAGACATGGGGAATCTAAAAATTGCATTCCACAACACAGAATTATACTTTTGAAATTTCTATTAACTATGTCTTAAGTTGTCGACCTTTTTTTGTTTCCTTTTGAGGAATTTCTTTGAATGTGAATATCTATTAACTTCCAACACCACGATATTTTCGATGCGCGTAGAAACCCTGCAGCTGCGGCTAGAATGACTGTATACCCCTTCGATTTCTTTCTGTGCATCTGGGGTCTCTGAAACTTCTGGTTGTACAGTACTACATTCAATTCGCCTGGATGTATCACTTTTATGGTAGGGAAGGGTAAAAAGTTGTAATAAAACACAATAATAATAGAAATTGATTGTAATTAATACTAATAATAATGTTTATTTAGGACGCTTACATTATAATATAGATTTACAAGAAATAAGCATACTGAATACTAAATAAACATGAAAAAACACTGAAAACACTGAAATAAACAAATATTTAACAAATGTATAAAAATAAACAGTTTATGTGCTTTATCTAAATCATCTTTGCAATTCATTTTATTAGAATGCATAAAATTTTGACAAAATAGTTTTTTAAATGCCCTTTGAAATTGTATGGGAGCTGGATTGATGGAATTTCCACCTTGTTGTCTTATACTACCAAAATAATTTTCCACTCAGTCTTGGTTAAGTCTTCTTGTTTTTAAGTATTTAAAATCATGAGACGATAAGTTATCCCAAAGCTTTTTAACACCATTAATTGTTACAATCCAACACTTTTTTGATCACGAACGACATGTTACATATTTTCTTGTTTTATCTAATATTTTCAGTTTACGTACCAAATCTGTCATGAAATTTAGGTAATTGATCTAAAAATTAGTTCACTCAAATACATTTTTAAATTTGTTTATTCTTGGATTATAGGCGGCGTCAATTTCAGCTTACAAGCGAAGCAGTAACATCTCCATAAGATGCCAACCCCTAGTGTTGGCGAAACGTGGAGAACTAATCTCAGAAGACAACGGCCTAACAGCTCGAACAAACAGTTTAACAAGTTAGACGATGGCCGTGAAAGCCTAACGCATTTTATCGGTTGCCTCCACAGGTAGGAGGTAACTACATACTACAGAAAACTAGATTGTCTACGGAAGAAGAAAGCTCAAGTTCTTGCGTCGTTAGCTTTTCTATCACGATGTAGAGACAACGGGGTACTACCGAATTTATTACGAACAAATCGATCCATCAGAACAAGTCAAGCCAATAGAATATATACAAGCATGGAAAAAGCACTATTACGAGAACGAATACATGATACCAGACGAAATTTGGCGAAGGTTGACAAGGAGCTTTTAGGTTTGCTTTACGTTTTGAGCAGCAGGTTGAAATATGCAGATTTGAATCCCTTTGTTACAGAAAAATGGAAAATGAACTAGGAAGGAACACTGAACGCCAGAAAAACAAATACGAACGCTTAACCAAACATAAGGAGGTAGAATCAAAACAACACACAGAAAGGACAGTGGTCAACGTTTCAGATAAGGTTTTAACTCCAGCCGAAACATTATTGCTAGTCAAAGGGGGAAATTTTGCGATTGCACCTAAAGTTATACCCAAAGAAGATATCATCGCTAATATCTAGTATGCGATTCGCAACTTACCAATTAAAAAAGCTGAAGAAATAAGAACAGAATCAGCAAGAATTTTGCATAAAGCTAAGACACCGAAAAATAACCTGAGCCATCAAGAAATCCGTGCCATACAATCGTTAAACGCAGACAAAGATGTTATAATTTTATTAGCAGACAAGGGAAACGCCACCGTCGTAATGAAGACAACCGACTACAAATCGAAAATACAAATTCTTCTAGATCCTGCGGTATATAGAAAACTTAAAAAAGATCCCACAGCAGTCACCCTACGGAAAATCAATAGACTTATAAAATCTTCATCCATACCAGAGGATATAAAGGCAAGAATATGCAACAGCGAAGCAGTCCCACCACGCTTGTATGGCTTACCGAAAATACACAAAGACGATGTACCCCTACGCCCTATTGTGAGCGTGAGCTCCATAGGATCTAAATCTTACAGCCTTGCTAAACATCTGGCCGATATTTTACAACCACATATAGGAAAAAATGACGCCTTTGTAAAAGACTCCGCCCATTTCATCGAGAAGATCAAAGGAATAACTTTACAGGAATCTGATATTCTTGTTAGCTTTGATGTTGTTTCCCTATTTACAAGAGTTCCCCTAGAAGACGTTCTGAATTTAATTGAGGGACTAGTTTCCAAGGATATGGTGGAATTATACCGTATTTGCCTCACTACCACCTACTTTTCATTAGAAGACCAGATTTATGAACAGATAGATGGAGTCTATCAGATTTATGAACAGTTTGTTACCTTTGTTTTAAACCATTTGTATAACTTCTTCCTCTCCGTGACCTAGTGTTGTTGTGTCTTTTATAAATCAATGCCTTGATAGGTCCCTAGGCGAGAAGAGCGTGTCCCTGTTCTCCTAATATCGATGTAATCTTTTATTTTGATAGGTCATTTAGGTAAATTATAATGATAGATACTGTCTTATATTCCTTTTCTGTCTGGCTGTATGACGATAAGTCTGAGCAAAAAAAACCTTTATGTTACTTATATCAGAAAAAAAATATTATTAAATAAATACTTATAACAAAATTTATTAAGATCTATTGTTTATCATTTACAATGTTTCCTCAACACTTATAAATAAGGAGAAATATCAGATAACGGTGCAATTAAAGAGGATCAAGGTAGTTCATTATATTATATAACAGACTGTAAATACTCAATACTTATTTGTAACATGTTTTTACAATTTCAAGTCATATAAATTTTGCTCGTGGTATAATCTTTACACCCAAAAACGGTAAAGAAGATTATCTTAAATTTTGGATGTAGAACTTAATATTCAAAATGTTCAAACGTGGATTTTACACCGAAATGTCAATAAATGGCATTTTACCGATTTCGAAAATCATAATAAAAATATAAATATAAATGTCGCTATCAATATAAACGTTGTTTATAAATGTAATTGTCTTAAAATTTTATTAAATGGATATACATAACCTAACTAATAAATTAGGTGTTGTCTATATAACTTATTTTAAGCCTAAGCTTGAATGAACCATGTTGCAGAAAATTCGAAGTGAAAGAAGAGCTATGCGAAGTGGAAGAGGGTGGATGCCGTCCACATACGATGTCATTGCAATGCGTGAAGTGATATGAGGCAAGAATCTCACTGGTGAACTGAAAATTGAACCAGAAAAGATCCTAAAACTACCAATGAGGAAACTGATGGTCTTTGTTGAGGCCACAGGACTTATTAAAGTCATGGTACAAAGGTCTTATGATAGGTGTCAGAGATTAACGTATCTTTGCCGGAACTAAGAATAAGAAGTAGTCTAACCTCAGTACTGATTTCCGGTAAATGTAAAACAAAAGCTCCGTCAAATAAAGGGAAAAGAATAACGATTTACATGCTGGATCACAAAAAGGTTGGGTTCCAAATGCCCTGTGGCTTTCTGCAAAAAATATTAAAGACTCCTGCATCAACTACCATGAAGATACAACGGCAGAACTCTTTGAAGAATGGTTCAAAAATAATCTTATGCCAAACATTCCTCAGAATAGCGTGAGAGTAATGGACAATGCAAGCTATCACAGTCGCCAACTAAGTAAGGCACCAAACCCAATTCAAAATTACATGGAGATGACTGATATATATATATATATATATATATATATATATTTTGAAGAATGTTACACCAAACAAGAGCTTTTAAAAGTTTTAAAGGCATTTTCTATAAAAAAAGTATATGGTTGTGATACATTGGCAGAGGAAATGGGACATACAGTGCTGTGTCTTCCACACTATTTTTTTTAAACCCTTTTCTCTATTCGGATTGCCGAATATAGACCTCTCCTAATTCTCGCAATTCATCTCTGTTGTTTGTAAGACGTTTCCACATTGGCCCTGCAATTCTTTTAATATCGTCGCTCCATCGCATTTGCGGTCTTCTGGGGTCTTTTGGCTTCATATGGCCGCCAATTCCCGATTTCTTTATTAAAACGGCCATCCGTAAGACGTTCGTTATGTCTAGCCCATTTCCATTTCAGTGTAGCTGCCAGTTCGACAGCATCTTTTACTTTTGTTCTATTACGAATGCTTTGATCGATTTTATGGTCTTTGAGTGAGATACCCAGCATCTGTCGTTCCATAGCTCTCTGAGTTTTCTGATCTTCTCCATGTTTATTTTAGTGAATGTCCAGGTTTGAGCTCCATATGTAAGTACACGTAGGATACAGGAATTAAATACTTTGGTTCGCAGTCTTTGAGGTATATTTTTATTTTTAAGTACGTATGAGAGTCTTCCGAATGCTGTACATCCCATTTTTACACGTCTGTTTATTTCGGTATTCTGATGTTCTTTGCTTACCTTGTGATGCCCTCTCGTGGGAGTCACTATCCGGGTAGCTTTTAGACAGTCAGAGACAGAGTTCAAAATAAAAATAAAACTTTATTGTCTTCCTTAAATTAAATTGACAAAAATCTTATGTACATATTTACAATTTGGTTTAGTCTTCTCAGTACCTGGCCTATTTATTCAAATTAAGCTTGACCTTGTCATATGAAATTAGTCTTATCGGCAAGCGAGTGTGTATTTGAAATTTTACGGGAACGTTGTATCGATGTAATAACAGCGGACGATAGGTACAAAGAAAGGAAAGGAACTCAACACGTCCCTTAAGTGATTCGGGTTAATAGGACACTCCTCGACAGTCTCAATACGACTGCTTCAGAGTACGGGTAGTGAAGAGCTCAACACGCTCTTCGGGTAACGGTGGTATGGGACGGAACAACTTGTGAACTCAACACGTCCACAAGCCGGGGTAGGGAAGAAGAGAACCTTCAGTCAACACCTGTCGATTCTCTCTCTATGAGGAAATGTTGCGGTTTATATAGCGGACCTTGGAAATTAGTTTTGCCCTTTCTACTGTCGATACATTCCTACTTCATGGGTTGGTTCGCGCGCACGCTGGTTTAACGGTGATGGCTTGGACTCATCGTTACCCCCTCTTCCTGGAAAAAAAAAATTTTGGAAAAAAAATTTTTTATTTTTATTCCTTGCCAGGTACTTGGTTACCCTAAAAAAAATTTACAATACATCGAAATAAAAAATGTCCGCCCTAAAAAAAAAAATAAATATCGTCTTCTTAAAAAAAAAATCGTCTTCCTCTCTCTTAAAAAAAAAACGTCTTCCTTCGTGGGGCTTCAATTATTGGTTTTTATCCTCAGCACCCGGTTCGGGAGTCTCAGTCTGTATTTTTTTCCTTTATGCTGCGGCGGAATTAGTGAGAGCAGCGGGATTGACACTGGAA
Organism: Diabrotica undecimpunctata; assembly: GCF_040954645.1. Taxonomy (NCBI): domain Eukaryota; kingdom Metazoa; phylum Arthropoda; class Insecta; order Coleoptera; family Chrysomelidae; genus Diabrotica; species Diabrotica undecimpunctata. The sequence goes on along the minus strand of NC_092807.1, from coordinate 94,551,409 downwards.
TTGACTGGACTTTCTGAATTTTTGTGATGCCCATGGTTGGTTCATCGAAAAGGTTTTTAAATTTGGAAATAGCCTTTATCAGGGGCTCGCAGCCTTTGCCCGGGGTGTTAGGTTTTGGTGTGTTCCCCAATGGTGATATTAATTCTGGAACGGTGTATGGTGGCGGCGTAACTGTGCCGTCCATTTCTATGTCACTGTAATATATTTCTAACGTGTCTGACATTATATTTGAAGGTTACTGGTAAACTGTATTAAAATATACTGTCACTACTTGGTGTTGACTGTAAGTGCTTGGACTGATTAAGGAGTAGGGAAATCGGTAAATGCGGGTTTTAGGTCTTTGATATGAGCTGTTATTGTACGGTTTTTATCGTCGTGTTTTAATTTGAATATTACATTAGAACACACTTTTGTGATAGTATATGGGCCTGAAAATTTCGGTGCTAATTTGGCGTTAAAATTTTTGGCGGCATTTGAGAGTTGGTATTTTCATGACTTTGTCGTTTATTGTGGGTTTCCACTCTCTTCGTCGTAAGTTGTAGTAATGGCTTTGAGTTGTAAAAGCTTTTGCCAGGTTTGTACGTACTAGTTCGAATGTTTCTCGTAGTTTATGCCATTTTATGTTTTGATCGGTATGTTGTGTGTCGTTTGGGGTTTTTACGACTTTACTTGGAATTTCTAGTTCGTGTCCAAAGTTCAGGAAGGCTGGGGAGAAACCCGTTGTATCGTGTTTAGCTGTATTATATGCGAATAGTAGTTCTGGAAGGCTCGTGTCCCATTTCTTATGGTTATTATCGCAGAACTGAGCTATCATTGTTTTGATTACTCTGTTCTTTCTACTGGATTATTCTGGGGTGAATATGGCGGAATGTTTCTTTTAGAAATCTGGAATTCGTCTAGCAACTTTCGTACTTCCCTGTTATCGTATGTTCTTGCGTTGTCTGATATTAGCTCTTTGGGTGATCCGAATCTCATAATGATTTTATCTTTTAAGTTCTGACAGACTGATTTTGCGGTTGCTGTTCTGATCGGTATGGCTTCGACCCATTTTGAAAAGGTGTCCTGAAATGTCATTATATATTTGTTTCCTTTGCTGGATGTTGGAAGGGGTCCTATGATGTCGGTTGAAACGGTGTGCCATGGATGTGGCGGAATTTGTGTAGATTGCATGCGGCCTGGAGTTAAGCTTTGTTGCGGCTTAAATTGCTGACAGTTCTTGCAGTTCCTGACGAACTTTGCGGCGTCTTTAAACATCCCTGGCCAGTAGTATTTTCTAGCTAGGCGGGTTATTGTTTTGGCTATTCCTAGATGTCCTGCGGTCGGTTGCTCGTGGTTTTCTGCCAGGAGTTGTTGTCTCTTGTGGTTTGGGATGCATAGTTTCCAGGGGTTGGATACCTCTGTCTCTTTTAAATCGTATTTGTCCCAGAAGTGTCGATAGAGAAGTCCATCTTTGATAGAGTAGTCTGGAAATAGTTGCGGATTTGTCTGGATTTTATTTAAAGCTTTATTGTACCATTCGTCGGGTTCTACATCTTCTACGTTTATTATGCAAACCAGATCTACTGGTTCTCTAGAGAGCGCGTCGGCCAGGACGTTCTGGGAGCCCTTTCTGTAAATGATATCGAAGTCAAATTGTTGCAGCAGCATTGCCCATCTAGCTATTCTACCTGTAGGGTTTTCCATTGTTTGTAAGTATCGTAGACTTTGATGATCTGTGATAATTGAAAATGGGTATCCTTCGATGTAGGGTTTCATCTTTTCTACACCGAAGATGATCGCTAGTAGTTCTTTTTCTGTCACGCTGTAATTTTTTTCGGCATTTGTTAGGGTTCGACTTGCGTAAGCGATGACTTGTTCCTGTCCTTCGTCGTTTGTTTGTACTAAAGCTACTCCTAAACCGTGGTTCGAAGCGTCCGATTGTAAAAAAAATCTTTTCTGGAAGTCCGGGCAGATCAGTATTGGAGCTTGTGTCAGTGGTAATTTTATTTTGTTAAATGCTTCCTCTTGGTCTCTGTCCCAAGTCCAATGTTGTTTTTTCTTTAGTAGCTTTGTTAAAGGGGCTGTAGTTCGTGAAAAATCTTTTATAAATCTCCTATACCATGAGATGATGCCCAAAAATCGGCGTAGTTGTTTAACGGTTTTTGGCGCGGGATATTCGACTATAGCTTTTGTTTTGTTGTCGTCCACTTTTATTTCCGTTTTGTTTACTACATGGCCTAAATAATTTATCTCTTCTTTGCAGAATTTACATTTGTCTATATTAATTCGTAGTTTGGCCTGCTGTAGTCTGTGAAGTACTTCTTTTAAGTTTTCCATATGTTCCTCGAACGTTTTCCCCAGTACTATTATGTCGTCTAAATAGGCGAATGCATGTGGTTCCATTTCTGGGCCGATTATTGTATCTAGTAATCGTTGAAAAGTAGCGGAGGCGGCGTGTAATCCGAATGGAAGTACTTTGAACTGGAATAGTCCTTTTCCTGGTGCTATGAAAGTGGTCAAGGGTTTGCTTGCTTCGGAAAGTGGTACTTGCCAATATCCATTTTTTAGATCTAACGTGGTAAAATATTTTGCAGATTTTAACTTTTCTAGGATATGATTGATGTACGGTAATGGGTAGGCATCTTTTTCTGAGATGTCGTTGATTTTTCTAAAATCGATGCAAAATCTGTATCCGTTGTTATTCTTCTTTTTTACTAGGACGATGGGGGAACTGTACGGGCTATTAGATTGTTCTATCACGTTCTCTTCTAGCATCTTATCTATCTCATCGTTTATGATCTTCTGCATTGCCGGGTTTCGGGGCCTGTATCTTTGTTTGATCGGTGTATTATGTTTGAGTTTTATTGTATGTTCGGTTAGATGTGTTGTTCCTTTAATTTGTTTAAATTTCTCCAATTCTGTTAGTAACAATTCCTGTAATTGTTTTTTTTCGGTATTGTTTAGTGTAGTACTGATGTCGAGCTGCTCTCGTTTCGGACTGTTCGTGAATTCCGGTATGTATGACGGAATATCTTCGGTCTGGTCGTCGGCCGCGGTATCGGTCGGTAGTTCGGTATATCTTCGGTCTGGTTGTCGACCGCGGTATCGGTCGGTAGTCGGTATATTTTCGGTCTGGTCTTCGACCGCGGTATCGGTCGGGCGCCATTTGTGATGTCCTCCTGATGATGGCTTGGACTCATCGTTACAACCTTGACATTTTGACCCAGATATGTATATTCATCTACGTGTTCTATCTCTATCCCTTCGATGTTTATCATAGGTTTGTCATCTTTGTTTGACATTAGTTTAGGTTTGCTGGAATTCATTTTCAGTCCTTTTTTAGGGATTCTATGTATAGCTCCTCAATCATCGTATTTAGTGCATTCCACGTGTCGGCTATTATTAGTACTACATTTAAGCTCGTCTTAGTATTTTACTATAGAGAGAAAAAATAAGACAACGCCAGTATAGAAGCTTCGCTTTAAAAAGTAAAACTTAATTGTTATTTTATCAGTATCTCTTAAGATTAATTTATAATCCTCTACCTATATAATAACATTCAAAGAACAGCTTATCTTTTTAGTCAGATAAAAATGGATAAAAATGATATATTTATTTACATTTTCAAAGTATTATTTAAAATTTTCTAAATACGCGACATCATTAATGTATCAATGCCACAATCTTGTTTTAAAAAACAAAAATTATACAAAATAAATTAGTCTACAACTGTTTCAAGTTAAGAATTCACAACTGAACAGATAGGCCAGTGCATTTCTTACGGGCGTATGTTGCCAATAGTTCACGGGACTATGCAGGGCCGGCCGAAATAACCCATTCTTTATTTATATTCAAATTTTTATTTATATTTTCCAATGTTAATCAAATTTATTTTAAAAAGATAGGTACGTATCTATTTAATAAGCTTAACGACTACAATTACTTATAAATATGGTTACATTTTCAGGGAAGTGATTTTAAAGATTATTAGAAAAATGTCTTTATTAGTGGTTAAAATATTAGGTTTTACGCAATTGGTTAATTATTATGGCACAGGTAATTCTGACAGCTTAGGTGTCAACTCTCAAAATTATTTATAAAATATTACTTTCACAATAGTTAATAAATAGAAAGCAATAATAATTAAGATATTGTGCTTAAACTTCCATTATCGGGCAAGCCGGGCTAACAGGCCCTAACAGTAAACAATATTGATTACTTTATAATTGACTATTAATAGTTTTCTAATTCTCTTTATGTACTTAGTCATTCCAAACAATAGTGTCATTTGGAAAGCACATTTGGAAAGCAGACAGATTTATGAGTTATAGATAAATGAGCGGTATGTTTTTCAAAATAGTGTAATTAGGTGAAGTGGAGATTATATGTTTGTCTGTATACATAAGCCCAAACTGCCCGATTACGTTTTTAAATTCTTCTGCCCGGACAAGGGTTAAGGCATAACCATCGCGCACTCAAATCTCAAGTGTAAAAAATTATATTGTTAAAATGGATCCAGTTTTGCCGTTTAAAAGTGGTCAAATTTTACATCTGAGTGCTAAAAAAGTGATCTTAAACGTAGTGAGATACCACATTAATTTGCTTCGAGATGAAAGTCAACGTATTGTATTCGACAAAGTATCCGCGATGACAGGAGTGTCAGTTCGTACGATTCAAAAAATCGTACAGGAAGACAAAGAAGGTGAGCTTTCTGAGGTAAAAACAAACAGAAAAAGAACCCGTTGCCGAAACAACTCCAGAGACTATACTTACGATGAAGGTGTTCGTATCGGCGTTCGTCGAACAGTGCATAGTTTTTTTTTTGAAAACATTCCTCCTACTTTGAATCGTCTTCTGCCAAAAGTGAACCAAGACGAAAACTTGCCAAATTTTACCCGCAGTACAATGTACAGGTTGTTAAAAGACATGAACTTTGTTTATGCAAAACGTGATAAAAGTGCCGTGCTAATAGAACGTCCTGATATAATTGCATGGAGGCATGGATATTTAAGGGCCATTAAACAATATCGGGCTGAGGGCTATGACATTGTGTATTTGGATGAGTCATGGGTCAATGTGGGGCACTCGGTTTCCAGAGAATGGAAAGACAAAACCGTCACCTCGGCAAGAGATGCGTTCATAAAAGGGCTAAGTACTGGACTAAAGCATCCCACTCAGCGTGGACCACGTTTCATCCTTGTCCATGCCGGAAGTGAAAATGGTTTTGTAAACGGTGCTGAAATGTTTTTCCTTGCAAAAAAAAACAGCGCTGATTATCACGACGAAATGGACGGTCCGTGTTTTGAGAACTGGTTTGAAAACAAACTGTTGCCCAACTTAGTTCGAAAAACGGTTATTGTTATGGACAATGCTCCATATCATAGTGTAAAAACCGAGTTGTTGCCTAACCAATCGTGGAATAAGAATAACATTATGGACTGGTTAAGACAAAAAGACATATTTTTTGAAGAAAATTATCTGAAGTGCGAGCTTTTGGAGGTAGTCGCGCAATTTAAACAAAATTTTGATAATTACAAAATTGAAGAACTTTGTAAACAACAAAATAATGTCAAAGTGCTTCGTTTGCCTCCATACCATTGCGAATTAAATCCAATTGAAATGGTATGGAGCCAAGTAAAAAGGCATGTGGCCGTAAATAACAGCACCTTCAAAGCGAAGGATATGGAGGACCTCATAAAAAAAGCGTTTTCAAATGTTACGTCTGATAACTGGAAAAACTATATTCAACATGTAATGACTCTGGAGAAAAAATTTTGGGAAGTGGACGGTCTAATGGAAGACGTAACTCCCATAGTTATAGATTTATATGATAGTAGTGACAATTCCGATTTGGATATGGACGAAGAATGTACATAGTTTTTGATAATTGTAATATTGTAAATATATAAATGTCAAACTAAAAAACCAAATAATTTGTTACATTTCTATGGTTCTGTTGTATTTTTTTTAAAATATACAGAAGTTTTTATTGTTTTTTTATGTTTTTTACTGACACTAATAATATCTACCACAATACTCACTCAATTTGTTCATTAAACAATTAAGAATATTTTTAAGAGTCTGATGATGACCTAAGCCGAAATTTAATAAATAACTGTTGTGAGAAAAAGACATGTCTTTAATTTTTATTTTTCAAAAAAACAAAAAAAATTTAAAGTTACCTAAGTGAAAAAACGTCTAATGTGCAATATAACATGCAGTTCGGCCCTGCTTTTTCGCTGCAACTCCACTACTCTCGCCTATCTCAGTCTATCGGTAGTTCTGGCATCACCGCTTCCCATAAGGCTCCTTTATGAATTCTTAACTTGACACAGACAGCAACTTTAGTAGCAACTTTATATTTTTATAAATAGCTTAGACTTAGACTAGAATCGTTTAAATAATCTGGTACGCTCTTTTCAGCTGGATTTATTGCGTCTTTCTTGAAATTTGCATAAACTTAAATATGATGGTTATGTGACAAAAATATTTTTCCTCCCTTAGATTAAACTGAATATCACAATTTCTTGTTTGTTAAGTTTCACTCTAATTTATTTTGTTTTTCGTAAATATATTAAGTATAGAAAGTAGCATTACTTGTATGTGATGAATTTGTATTAAATGTGGATTATCCAAAATGATTACCTACTTTTTTTCAGTCATTTAGTTTTTATAATCTTAATAAATTAACTGTATATAACAATAGTACTGGAGGAATCTTCCTAAATTTGATTTTTACCAATCTTGGTAGTATGTTGCTATTTCCGAATAATAATCATCATACTGTAGTATCTTTTGCTTTAAAGATGGGGGGATGTCAATCTGATATAAATGACGCTGGTTCCAGAAAGGACATTTGTTCGAAAACAATCCTGTTAAAAGCGATTAGATAAGTGAAATATTAAGAAATTTTAATTGCGATAGAATTGCGCAAGAGACAGAATCCAATCTGCAAACCGCTGTCTATTCGCACTGGATAAGCTCATAAAATCAAAAAATCTTACAAGAAGTTCAAAGATCAAAATCTATAAATCCATCGTCAGACCTGTAATAACATACGGATGCGAAACGTGGATCATGACCAAACAAACGAAGAAAAGCTCAGACGCTTTGAACGAAAAATACTTAGAAAAATACCTCGCCATGACATCACCACAAACCAGTATAAGATCAGAACCAATATCGAATTAAAAGCACTCTACAATGACGCCGATATTGTCCAAGAAATTAAATCACAGCGACTAAGATGGGCAGGCCACGTGCACAGACTGCTTAACGATAGACTTGTAAAACTGGTAAGGGAAGAGATTCCCACAGGCAAAAGACCACTCGGACGTCCCAGAATGCGATGGAGAGATAACATCCAGGCAGATCTCCGGAAAATGAACATTCCATTTGACCCTAGGTTAATGGAAGACCGAACAAATTGGAAAAAAGTTATACAGTCAGCCAAGAGGACTTGTCTTGATACAGTTTCAAGTAAAAACGGAACATTTAATGTCAGAACTGGCATTGTATAATCAGACTTGCCGTCTTTCATGAAAGTTTGAGCAGTAATTTTTCAATCATATCGATTTTGACCATATTTATTACTTCCGAGTAAATCGTCTGTAAACTTTGTCATCAACTTCTATATATTCGACTCCAGGGTCGATCCTGGATAGCAGATCTTTGGGTCATCTTAATTATTTCCCTAGAACGATGCTAGCAGATGGTGGAATTGTATCGAGCATAGCTTATTTATAGGACCGGTGCGTAGTTAGGAAATAAAAATACCAACCACGAAACAAAACAGACTAACGTATGGCAACTCTAACAGATGATTCTCTGGGCCTCCAAGTTGGGGGTTGGGCTAGAGGCTGATAACCTCTTCCTGTAAAAAATGGGAGGAACTATTAGATGCACGGAACTTAAGACGACGACTCTGCAAACGAAAAATGAAATTAAGATTGGGAAAATGAAATACACGAACCCTGTACCGAACTGGAACACTCATATCTTTACTAGACATAGTAAACACGTATAAAGTAAATGTTTTAGCACCACAGGAAACGCGGTGTAAGGGAACTGGCAATCTTGACAAGAGAACCCATTTCATATATTACAGCTGAATGATGCCAACACCTAGATGGGGTGGGATTTATTGTAAACAGCCAATTATACAGCCAAATAATGTGATCTTTGCGCTTAAAAGCAAAATTCTTTAATTACAGTTTGATCTACAGGAGATGTCCCAGAAATGACATTAAGATTGTACTAGGTGACATGAATGCAAGAATAGGACGAAAGCGAGTTTTCATGCCCACGATAGGAAAGCATAGGCTACACAACATCAGTAGCGATAATGGATTACGACTGATAAACTTAGCAGCAGCACTCAATATGACAGTCGCTAGAACCTATTTTAAACAAAAGAACATACACAAGGTAACCTGGACCTCTCCTGATGGAAGAGCAATGAGTCAGATTGATCACATCTTAATAGATTCAAGGCATGGAACAGACGTAATAAACTGCAGAAGTTATAAAGGCGCAAACATAGACTCAGATCATTGCCTAGTAATCTCAACATTTAGGGCTAGAAGTTCAAACATCAGTAAAGAAAATAAAATGGATATAAAAAATGGAATGTGCAAAAGCTGAGAGATGCGACAATTGCAGAACGGTACTCGAAAAACATCACCAACAGGCTAAGGAATCAAAATATAAATAAAGAAGGCCAGACAGATGTAGACTCCTACTAGACCAGAATAAAAAAAGACATTGAAGCAGCAGCGAAAGAGGAAATAGGAACAGAAATGTGTGCCCGTAAAAATTATTGGTTTGACGATGAATGTAAGAATGAAACAAAAAGCCTACAGAAATATGCTTACCAGACAAACTAGAATAACTGTAGAGAATTACGAGATAAAGAGAAGAGAAGAAAAGAGGATATGCAGAAGAAAAAAATGAAACCACCTAAATGAGGAACTTAAATATATAGAAAACCTCAACAAAGAGAAAGAATTCAGAGCATTATATAAGAAAGTTAACATCAACAGAAAAGAATTCAAGGCAACCACAAGACAATGCAGATGTCAGAATGGCGACCTATTAACAACAATGAAAGATGTATTAAATAGATGGGTGGAATACTTTAACCAGGCACTTAGTATAGAGGAACAAGAAAAAAACCTGAAAGACGAAAGAGATGAGAGGGAAGAAACCACCAACGATTCTTGAAGTTAAAGATGCAGTTAAAAAGCTAGCCAAAAATAAATCACCAGGAATAGATAATCTCCCAGCTGAACTATAAACAATATAAATATAAACTATAAATATAAACAAGGTGGCCATGATGACCATTCTGACTACATGAAGCGAAAGTGATTGTTAACAAAGTGAGTTTTTCGTTAAACACTGTTTTTATTGAACATTTGATGTCAGAGCTAGTATTGTACACTCAGATCTGCCGTCTTTCATTGAAGTTAGAGCAGTAATTTTCAAATCATATAGGGTTTTCATGCGATCACTTTCGATTTTGATCTTATATCTTACTTCCGAGTGAATCGTCTGTAATTTTTGTCATCAACTTCTATTTATTCGCCTCCAGGACAAACGAATCGCAGATCTTTGGGTCATCTTAATTATTTCCCTAGTACCATGCTAGCAGATATTAGTGGAGTTTTATCGTGCACATTACAGGTTGTTCATAATCGTCTTAATGTTTACTGACAAAAGTAGTCTACTTTCCACTACCACATTTTCTGTTTAAATGTAGGAACTTACATTCATCCATAATAAGTTAAACACTCCAAAATGGGAAACATTTTCGCAATCACATATTTCGTTATGGTATTTTGTATTTATTTTCTGTTAAATTTTCTCTTTAACAAAAACAAGCTGGTAGCTTTTATATATGGCATTGTTGTTTCTCTACGAGATTTCAAAACCATTTGAACTTCAAATCGTCCATCGTTACCTACATTTTAAATTTGAAAACTAGCACAATTTATCGCTACCGAATGATTGAAGGAAATTGCTTACTAACTTTGTGCTATTTTTACAACTTGTTTACAATATTAATTTTTCTATTGGAGAGCAAAGTTTATTTTAAAATGAGTTAATAGGTATTATTTATAAAAAAAAATAGTTCAGTGAAATTTGCGTATGTTGAATGAGGAGAATTAGTCATTAGCTACGGGTTTGCTTCATTGTTTCCATTAATGGATTTTATTTCCAAGATAAAATACATTTGTTTACGTCATCAAGAATTATTCATTGTTGTTACTGATATAGATGTTCAATGGTATGAATGTTAGATAACTATAAATTTTGCCAGTGTTTTTAAAAATCAAGTTTATGTATGAATTGTTTTAAATTCAACTCTAGTAGTAGGAGGTCGCCCTTGGCTGTGTTTATCACACTTCGACCTCTATTTCACAATCTTCCTTACCCGTCTCCCATCCAGCAATCGTGCTATGTACCGTGCACTTGGGATGCATTCGGGAACATCATCCACCTTTGAATTTCCACGTATCTTCTCGTTTCTTAGTTCTAGGCCAAGCATTGACCGTTCCCTTTTTCTTTGGGATATTTCTAATTTTTGGGCTGATTTTGTTGGTAAGGGTGAGAGTTTCGGATCCCTATGGAAGGACTAGAAAGACTGTAAGGAGCAATAAACATATTCTCAATATCAGTAACATCGTTTACCAAAAAAAATCTAGTGCCTCCTTTCCTCAGGGTTATCATATAATAACAAACATTTAAACAATATTTTCTAAATTTTGGCAAATTTTTAAAAAAGTTTTCATTAGCATAAATGTTTTATCTTAACTTTAACGTTGACTTCTTTTTGCACCAATTATGTATATATTATGTATTAATACTATATAGAAATATTTTAACTGTAGATTCCTTGGCTTAAAATATTAAGGTTTAACTTAAATCACTTAAGTAAATAAAATCTGGTTCCTTACCTACCGAGTTGCAAGGTGTTTTATTTAAAAATTTAAAAACTATTTGTACCCAGTACTTTAAAACTATTTGACATATCCTTGTCATACTTGGTAGACAGTGTAGGCAATCTACACCCTAAAAAATATGCTAAATAAACGTTCCTGGCTACTACCAGAGGTGTACGACAGGGAAAGTGAATGGTTGACCCCTCCCAAATTCTATGTTACTGGCGGAATTGTTAGTTTAGCTCAATTTTACGATTTTTCAATACTTTCTATGTAAATAACATACTCCTCATTTGTAACGAGAAAGTCATTAATTTTCGAGACATATGAAGTTAAAAACGAATTAGCACAGTTATTTTGATTAATGTAATAATTATGTCGGTGTTTTTTGGTCATAGGATTGCATTTAATACGCAAATAAAATTGTAATCGCTATTAAAAACACATTGTGGATGATAAAGAAAAAAAATCAAAATTGTAATTTTATTAAAAATATCTTTTTACTGACAAGGCTACATTTACACTTAGAGGAGCATTTAACAGAGGAGAAACAGCCACAGGTGTGATCTATTTTAAGAGTCACAATTGCAACATGAATTTAAGATTAATGTATGGTGCGGTAAATTTTTTAGATAGTTTGTTGGGTCCTTAAGAATAACCAGCAAATTTGAATGGTAACTCAAATCAAAGACGAGATATGTGGTTTGTGCAGGTTAGAACTTCGCCTCATTATCCTTTAATAATACGGAATTATCTAGAACAGCAATTTCTAGAACGCGTCATCGTTAGATTGGTAGAGGTAGTGAAGTTCCGTGGCCGTCTAGAACACCCGATGTAATCCCTTAGATTTTTATTTCTGGGGGTATAAATCACTGGTATACTCACAAGAATTAAATAATCGTCAATCACTATGACAGCAAATAGTAAATTCTGCTAATTTTATTACCAATCAGCCAAACATATTATTTAAAGTTAGGAGATCGTTTGAAAGAATTCATAAGTTTCTGAGGTAAATGAACTTCACATTGAAAATTTGTTATAAAAGGTTTAGTTAAAGTGTGTTTTTGATATTTTGGTGTTATTAAAATTGTCCTTTTATTTAGATTATAACAAAATAGTTCTTTTTAGAACCACAATTGGATTTTAAATCTTGAATGCATCTATTCGTTTCTAGAAATTTCAATAAATAACATTGTATTTTGTTGTGATAACGATTAAAATTTCATTTTCTTAATAAATGCAATCCTATGACCCAAAAATACCAACATAATTAATACATTAATCATTATAACTGTGCCGCATCACTTCATTTAACTTCAAATATTTCGAAAAATGATGACTTTATCGTTCCGAATAAACAGTATATTATTTACATAAAAAAGTATTGAAGAATCTAAAAATTATGCTAACAGCAATTCCGGCGATGGCGTAGAATCTGGAAAGGGTTAACCTTTCACTTTTCTCTGTCGTACGCCTTTTGTACTAGTCAGAAACATTTATTTAACATAACTTAGTAGGGTGTACAATTACAATAATTACACTTTCTGAAAAATTTGACAGATATATAAGGAAATGTCAAATGGTTTTAAAGTACTGTAAGGGCCCGTTCCCACTTGTCGGATGTCGGTCCCGAAATGTTGGGTGCTCTAGTGACAATACATTTGATTGCGTTGTTCACATCTATCCGACTCCGTTTTTTTTGTCGGCTCCGACACAAATTGTTGGATGTTTTGCCAGCACCTGTAGCCGATTAAAAATCGTGTCGGACCTCGCTCGCACTGAGTTTTAATGGCGCCGTTCACATCTGTTGAGTGTCGGCGCGAAATTCTCTTCCCCACTACCCGCTGCGATGCAACGCCATGTTATTCTTATCGACTCCCCGTAGAGAAAAATAAGCAGCGCCCACGTGTTTTGTGTATTTTATAGTGTATAAGTTTATCCGTTTTATAATAATGGAGATTGAGATAAATCCTGAAGATTTGATTCCACTAGTTTATGAAAGAGTTGTCCTTTGGGACAAAACTTTAAATGACTAAAAGAACAAGCAATTGAAAATATCGGCATGGCGAGAAATTTGCTGCCTACTTATACCTGATTTTGCCAATTTGGAAGAAAAAGAAAGGCAACGTTACGGTAAGTACTTATTTTTATTTAAAAATTTAAATATTAAGTAGATATTCTATACAAACAAATTAGGTATATGCCGTTGTCTGCCAAGGCACTGAGCCTATTGGCAAAACAAAATAATTTGCAATTTCACATCGTATATCATTTGCAGTAGGACCACCGCAAGGATTATGTACTCGTTGTATTTGTGCTGGCATCGCCATCGGTTGCCGCACTGGAGTTGCATGCTGAATATCTTCATAGTTTAGGCCGTCCTTTTCTCTTACAAAATTATGTAATACTGTACACGCTTTTACAATTTCTATAGCCGTGCCAGCCTGAACATCCATTGATCGATGTAATATTCGCCATTTATTGGCCAAAATACCAAAAGCACATTCAACGTACCTTCTTGCACGACTTAAGCGATAATTAATTTTTTTCACATCATCCAAATGTGTGCCTCCGAAAGGTCTTAATAAATTTACTGACAACGGGAAAGCTTCGTTGGCAACAAGAACGTAGGGCATATCTTTTACAACTGTTTCATGAAGAGGTTCTGGTTTTGGTATATTCAAACTGCCATCATTCATTTTTTTCCAAAATACAGTCTCTTTGAATATCGATGAGTCACATTCTTTTCCATATAAAACAACACTCACAAAAATGAAACGGTATTCTGCATCAACAACAGCGAGTAAAACAAATGAGAAATAATCTTTGTAATTAAAGTACATCGAGCCACTCTGATCTGGTTTTACCACTCTGATGTGCTTTCCATCAATGGTTCCTAGATAGTGTGGGAAATTGGCTTTAATTTCAAAACCATTTGCAATGGCCTTCCATTCGTTTTCACTACCACGCAACTTAATAAACTCTTCTCGTAATGTATTTCAGATAATGCAACTAAATTCTTTGATAATTTTACTAATAGTCGACACACCAACCCTGTAGCTGAAGTGTAGTTCTTTCATAGAAAATCCCGATGCACAATATCTGAAAAAAATATTTTTCGTTATAAATTATTAGGCAAATAATTATTAACATGATTATTTATTATTTGCAGGTGAAACAGTATCCAGTAAGTGGTCGAATTTACGGGATGCTTGGATGCGAGCAAATAAAAATGAGGAAAAGAAATTCGGAGCAGGAGCGAAGTCGTCAAAGCCCTATATATATAAAGAACAAATGAGGTTTTTAAAATAAGTTGCTGAGCCTAATCGTACTCATGATTCTGTTAGAAAACGGCCAAGATTCGAACCAAATACCATCGCAAATTTGGAGGCAGGAGAATCTTCTCAGATGTCTGTAGACTCATTTCCCAGCAGCTCTAAAAAGCAAAAGAACCAGAACCTGGTTCTGCAAGACAGAATGGGCCACTTTTTGGACAATAGGCTAAAGGTGGAAACTGATCATCCAATGTTATCTTTTTTTAAAGGTATTCTACCGGCCGTAATTTCTTTTGATGCTGATGAAACGTTGGATCTTCAATCAGGCGTCTTGTCATTGATACAAAACATTAAAAAGAAACGTGAAAATAGACTGTCCATATCTAATTGGGACACACAGTCACAAAATCACCTACAAGGATTTAGATATTCAACTTAAAATCAGAATATGGTTTCTCCAAATGGATCTGGATATTCGACTCAAAATCAGAATATGGTTTCTCCAAATGGATATGGATATTCGACTCAAAAGCAGAATATGGTTTCCCAAAGTGGATCTGGATAGCCGACAGACCAAACTATTAAACCTCCATCGACATCGCCTGCTTCTTCTACCTGGTCACATCAGTAAAACTCTACTCAATATAGTTCACAATTAAATGTTGATGCTGATTTCTGAAATACCTATCTTCTACTACTTGTGTTATTTTCTTAAAATAAATGATTTCTTACCTTAAAAAAATCGAGAGTCCTTCTTCAGGACAAATGCACTCTCTAGATCTTGCATTTTGATAGTGAATTCTTGCTGAAACGCGTGCCAGTAGATCGTTAAATGTAGTTATGGACATTCTAAAATAATTAAAGAACTTATGTTCGTCACTTCTCAATTCTCCGATTAAGTTATGAAAAGTTCCCAAAGAAAATCTTTCCCTCAGGATTGGATGAACCCAAAATTTTCTTTTATTGGCTATTTGTCTTTGTTTCCTTCTAAAAAGATAGAACATCACAACAAAAGCTTCGTCGACGGCGTCCATCGCGCACAGTCGCCTCCTTTATAATGGCTCCGGTTTCGATGGGAGCCGACATACGACTAGTGAGAATAGAAGCGGCAACAGGCGATTAAAAAACGGATCCGACATCCGACAAGTGGGAACGAGCTCTCACTCAGTAAGGAGCCACATTTTATTTAAGTAATTTGGATTAAATCTTCATATTTTTAGATTAAGAACCTGCAGTTAAAATATTTCAAACTATTAATGAAACTCTCTGTAGAGAATACTGAATCATGATTCAATTCGTTATTGCTAGATCTTAAAGGGTACATGTCGATAAGATTAATTTTAGAATTTGAAATAATAGGCCTAAGAGTATCGACGCAAAACAAATTTTCTTCTTATCTCCTATACTCTTATGTTTATTATCTCATTCGCATATCAGGTCTATTCCAGCCCTATTACTAAACAGGGTGTTTCAAAAAAAGGTAACACCGTCTTAAGATAGGTGAAAAACTGAAAAATAATTGGGGTTTGCTTAGTAAAAAAATTTTGTAACCCCATCCGTTTTCCAGACGAAGAAAAAAAAATGTTACAAATTTTTACGATTTTGCCGAAACTGCTGGCAACATTGTAAGGACATTGTATACGAATATGTTTTGGAAGTTGATACATCCCATAACTTTGTTCTCTATTTGACTCTCATAGAGGACGCTAGTTACAAGGCAGGTAGAACTATTAATCAAACTTCCAAGTGAACAAAACATCATACAATTTTACACCAAAAGGTACTCCTGGTAAAACCGGTACTGTTGTGAAATATTTTGATTTGATAATTACGTACGAAGTAATAACCGATGCTGGTATAAAGAAATGATAAAGTTCTAATAGGTACATCTCGGATTTTCTCTAAGTTTGCCATGGGAAACTGAGATTTATTGATTTTTACGACGATAAGTCAACAACAATTAGATTTTTGAAACCTTGTTATTTGTAAAATTAGATATTGTTAATCAAAATATACTCAAATGTTGAATACACCGGTATGTTATTAACCTTAGGCAAGTGTTTAGGAAACTCTAGTGCAGCTTTTACGCGTTATGCAGAAAAGTTTCCTAGAAGAAACTTACCAAGTAAAAAAACATTTAGAGCCGTTTAACGATGTTGTCAAGAAACTGGGAATGTGAGACCAAATAAAATAAATTCTGGTAGACCAAGAACAACTTATAAAGGTAATTTTATTTTAAATTTACTTGATCAAGATTTAACAGTAAGCGTAAGGAATAAGGCCAGACAAACAAATACGTCTTCTTCAAGTACTTGGTGGATACTTAAAGAGCAGCAGCTACATCCATATTATTACAGACAAGTAGAAGAGCTATTGCCAGAAGATCTACTAGTTAGAGTGGTTTTTGTGAATCATTGCAAGAAAGGACAGCCAAAATAAATTTTTTTAAATGCATTCTTTTTATTGACGAGTCCACCTTTACGCAACAAGATATGTTTAATTCCCATAATGCACACTACTGATGTGATGAGAATCCACGAGTCAAAAGGGTATCACATAACCAACACTCATTTAAAGTTAATGCTTGGGCAGCAACTTTGGGTATCAAATTAATAGGTTATCATATTATACCTGGAAATTTAAATAGTGATATGTATTTTTGAAAGAATCACTTATTCGAGATATTTAAAGATTTAACGCTAAACCAGTGAAGATCTTTATTTTTTATGCACATATAGCTCCACCGGACTTTGATAGAAGGTGTCGTAATTGGTTAAATAACCATTTTCTGAATCGATGGATTGGTAGAGGTATAGAAGTTCCGATTCATTGGCCTCCTCGGTCATTCGATTCCTTCGAAATCTTTCGGACTACACAGTTTGGTCGTATGTTAAGGAAAAAGTCTACGCTGTGTATTTGTGAAAACGGAGAACAATTTGAACACTTACTATAACTGAATTTTATTTTATGTTCTTATTCTGTATTTTAATTTTATTTAAATATAAACTTAATCATTACGTTATACCAGCATCGGTTATTACTTCCTAATTTTCAGATTAAAATATTCCGAAAATGGTACACAGTCTTGAGTTTTACCAAGAGTACCTTTTTGGTGTAAAATTGTATAATATAACGTGATATTAGAAATATAATGTTATCCATAATCCAGTGGATATTTACTATTTCTGAACTTGTATAAGGAATGAAAGTCACATATTTGAATGCGAAGAAAGTCAATAGACACAGTTAATATTTAAATGCAAGTAGTATTGCTGACGCCGTTCATAATGTAGTTCGAGACCCAACCTGGGTCACTTGTACATGTGTTAGGTCTTATAATAAATTAAAAGTACAATACGTCTTTCTTTTCGGAAAGAGTCAACAAAAATATTCAGTTGGGCTAATATAGCGGGGGCCCAACGTTTCAATATATATGGGAGAATAACCTCGAAAGGGTTAATATGAACATTATGATGAAAATTTCATTTATTGTAGCAGTACTATTTATTATTTAGAGCGAAAATTTTTCCATAATTCTTAATCGAGACAGATCGATGCAGATCGATAGTTCTGGGAAGATTATATATCACTCTTAGAATACAAAATATTTTAATATAGAACTATGTATTATTAGTTCATTGATAAAGCAAACAAAATATTTTTATATCTTATCAGGTTTGCGATTAATTCAGTATTTACTACGCGGGCCTTGAAACTATTTAATGCAAGGATTCATTCATATTTTTTAGTAAGTAGTTTTAAATATTAATTTTAAATATAAATCATTTGAATATTTCCTCAAAGGAAATATTGCAATCATGTGCTGAATAGTTTCTCTCTAGGCGCCACAGTTGCACTCAGCAGAAACTCTCATTTTTAATTTGTGAAGGGAGTCTGAACCATTGCCATGTCAAGATTGTATTATGTTGAGGGTTAACTGAGGTTGACCGGGAAGTTAAAACCTGGTTTAGTCTTTGTGATGCATGGTATGTTTCTTAGTATTGGGTTGAGCCTATCGCTTTGCATATTCTTCTATTTAAGCGAGATTAACGTCAGTGATGTTTCTGTGTATTGGTAATTGCAGGATGTTAATTATTTTTTTAGGCCGAGGCCTACGTTCAGCCGTGGACAAATATAGGCCAGTTAATGAATTATTTTTTGCAACTTTCAGTAAAGATTAAAGCATGTTGACAGTGGAAACAGGTGGGAGTATTATGACTAAGCAGCAATTTTGTTGCTGTAGATCTGATCGTTTTAGTTATTGGAAGGATTGTGGTATCAAGCTGAGTTGGGTAGAGTGTATAAGTGCAAGAGCTGAGTACCGAAGTAGCTGCTGATAATCCCCGTGTTGTCCGCAGAGCTTCTGCATAATGTTGCGGGTTCTTAACTTTACTAAGGTATTCTCTAGATGTTTCTTAAACAAAAGTGTTGTATCCACAGTTACTCCCAGGTAACACAAAGGATTATAATTGTGCTTGAGCAATTGGTTGTAAATGTACATCTTAAATTGTTTGTGGCCATTTCTTCAATATCTGTAGCTTAACGAGCCTTTCAAGATCATCCGTTAGGATATTCTCGGGGTTTTTAATCGAAGAATTTTGACTAGCAGATGCCCACTCGTCTATATTTGAAATTTTTCTAGATCAAATTAAGAGGCATATCAGATATGTACAGACTAGATAAAACCGGTGCGAGTACGAAGACCTGAGGACCACCGCTTTTTAAGGTTGTCTATTTTTTTGGCTACACGAAAGTTTCTGCTGCCCATCATTTTACTTAGAAGTCGAGCGGTCGTTTTGCAGGGAATTATTTTGAGAAACTTATAGAGTAGACCATCTTTACAGACCGTATCAGACACAGTCGATACGTCACTGAATGTCGGTCTTAAGTTATCTTAGGTAACCTGCCATGTGAGTAGATATAGAAAACTCTCGCTTAGTGATGCTTCATTGTGCCTAAATCCTGAGTGTTCAAGCAACTTGGGTAAACGCGGTAACGGCGAGTCATTTAGCTTTATTAAAGCTTCAGCATAATCGTGGAATGGTTACAACCAACGGGATTTGGATACTAATCTTTCCATCTCACCGAATACATGTCACTGTCTAGTTTAGCAGTATCTCGCCATTTTGACCATTCGTCCTATATTTCCATTCGTGGTGGTGGTGGCTATTAAAATCACGTAGATAGATGGCTGGATGAAGCTTTACATCTAGAACGTGGTATTGATAATGTAATGTTGTGAGATTTACAAACATTTGTGACTTCTGTTTCTTCTATTTTGGTGACGATCAAATTTATATATTATATGGTGTGATGGAGGGAATAAAAGTTTCCCAAAACTTGATAATAGTTTTTTTCTTAGAATATATGTTATCATGTTTTTCTTCCAAAAAACATTTTCTCTGGAGCATGTCTTTTTGGCTTCGTCATTACATGATTTAATGGTTCCTTTTTTAATACTCACTACACACTACAATTTAGCTAACCAATTTTGTTTTTTGGTTACAAATATTTACAGCAACATCTTTCAGGTTTTGAAGTTATTCCAAATAATTATAAAAGAATTTTTTCTGGTCAATTATAATTGACTTTAAATTGAATTTCAGCATTAAATAAATTGGCAATCTCTAAAAAGTTTTTCTTTTTAGGTTCAGATTTAATCGACCAAAACGACTTCCTTTCTTTCGTTAAACAAATTCAAAAAGCATGTCCAGGAGACGTAGACGAAGATATAGCTAGTGACTTAAAAGCAGCCTTCCAAGTTTTTGATTTGGACGGAGATGGTTATATTACAAAAGAGGAGTTAAAAACAGCTATGGAAATGATCGGGGAAGCTGTCACGGATCAACAGTTGGAGCAGGTTATTCGACTAGCTGATACTGATAAGGACGGAAGGATAAATTATGAAGGTATGCAAAATTTATTTTTAATATATATTGTGATATATATATATATATATATATATATATATATATATATTATTATATATATATATATATATTATATATATATATATATATATATATATATATATATATATATATATATAATTATTTATTACAGTCCTTTAAAAAGTACGCAAAAAAAATTTAACTTAGCAAAACTCGTAAACGAAATTGTAAAAATACTCTTTATGGTGCCGAAATTTGCATTCTTGTGGTCTTGGGTCAGAAGAACGCCAGAAGATTAATAGCTATGAGATGTGGTGTTGGAGAAGAATGCTCCCAATGTTCTGAACTGTTTATCGTACAAACGATCATGTTTTAAACCAATTTAATATTAAAATAATACTGTCTACAGCAAATTATTTAGTTCTTTGTGAAACGTTCCAGGACATAGAGCAAAGGGGCGCTGAACTGATCAAATCTGGCATTCAACGAGAGAAACACTTGAGACAGCTGAAGATAGAAACCAAGGGTCTAGTGGATTATATTAGGAAAAATCATAATGGAGTAACAAGGCAAGTATATTTTATTCCGTCAAATGCAGATGACTCCCATGTAGTTGTGTCCATTACATAGTAGGAAACATGAACAATGAGGATTCGGCAGATTATATTATATTGGCGACTAGTAATTCAAGAGGAGAGAAAGACCTCAGTTCAGACGAAAGGATAATCCTGATCAAGCTCGTATAAGATGAATACCAACAGCGCTAGATAGAGATCAGCAGAAGAGACAATGAGAGTATAAAATGTCCAAAAATTGATAGAACAAGGCAATATAGATAGAGAGAATAACCATAATAATGAGATATCAAATTTCAATGTAACTTTAATTTACTCATAGCTTTACAATGTAATGATGATATCTACTTTAGTTACTAGTAAATAGTTCATAATAATAATACTTAGTATCTTTGTGCTGACTACATTGGTTTTTCGTAAACTTTGCACAGTGATTAACAACTCTATTAATATAATAGAAAATTAATTGTCTCGAGCAATATTTTTATTCTCTTTATCTTTAATTGTTTTATTGTAAACACTAGTTATGTCTATTATATTACCCTACATATTAATTAATATTCATAACGAGACATATTTAGACTGCAATAGTCTACAGCAGAGGTTCCCAACAAAATTTTTCCAAGGACCCCTTCATCAAGGTACTACAATGACGAGGACCCCCACTATTTCCTAAAGACCTAAACAAACCTAAAGTAACCTGAAAAGAGCCAAAATATGTAAAAATATAAATCAAACTAATGCTATTTAGGATTTATTTGTGAAAATACACAGTACTTACACAAGTACATTATTAGTTTTAATTTTCACTCCTCAACTAATGAGATACGTTGAATTTAATCTTAGAATCCATTATTTCTGTAATGTTAGGTTCCAAACTTGAAACTTTCACTCTGAATTCCGACCGCATGTCAACCCGATTTCTAAATTTGTCTTTCATGAAGCACATGGAAGAAAATGCTCTCACACCGATAGGTTATTGCAAACGGAAGGATTGTTTTCATGGCCTTGTCTCCAAGTTCTTTGTAATCCTTGCGTGATGTTGCCCAGAAGTCTGCTATTTTCTCGCCATTAAAAATGTCCTTCATCGTACCACAATTCGACAAATCCACAAGTTTATCTTGTTCTTTTTCTGTGCGGCCTTGGATTTGTTCAATTGCTTGACAGCTGAAAGAATTTCGAATTCAACCATCGTCAGGGTCAGGCTCAGGGAAGTATATCCTAAAAGTCGTGGCTAGGCTACATAGGTGCTCAGCTGCGTTGATCTTTATCGGGTCAGGTAAACTCTGCTCTGCAGACTCCAAGAACTGTTTCCAATTAGGACAGTTAGTGAACGACTCGTTTTCAATCCTTGCCGCCCACAGCTGCTACTTTTTTACCATAGCAATGATCGTATCTTCAACTTTCAATATGTCTACATTTTTCCTTTGCAATCTTAAGTTTAATACATTCAAGTGTTCAAACACGTCAGCTAAGTAGGCAGTTGGGCAAAGCCAAGAAAAGTCAGTGAAAACATCTGCGTACTTGGTGTCAAGAAGAAAAACACAAACTTCATCTCTAAGTTCAAAAAATCTTGTCAATATCCTCCCTCGGGAGAGCCACATTACTTCCATATAAGAAAGTATTCATGCTCACTGCCAATCTCTTTGCACAACAAAGAAAATAATCTGGATTGCAGAGGTCGAGTTTTAATGTAATTAACGATTTGAACAACTTCGTTAGGTATCTTCTACAAAGGTTCAGGCAACGTTTTGGCTACCAAGGCTTCACGATGAATACAACAGTGTGTCTATTTCACCTCAGGAGCTACTGCTTTGACACGAGCTTGAAGTCCTGCTTTGTGGCTAGCCATTGATTTTGCTCCATCCGTAGACAAGCCCACACATTTTGTCCATGTGACGTCATTTTTATTGAAAAAATCATTCAATGCAGTAAAAATATCTGCTGCTGTTGTGTGTTCGCATGAAAAACGAAAATATTCCAATATCTGGTCCTCCCACAAAAATCGAACAAAACACAACATTATTGCTTTTTTTGATATGTCGGTGCTTTCGTCCAATTGAAGAGCAAACATGTCGCTCATGTTAAGTCTGACCAGCAATGTATCTTGAATGTTATTGGCCATATCTGAAATTCGTCTTTAAACAGTGTTGTTAGAGAGCGAAACAGTACTTATTATCTTAACAGCCGCATTACCCAACATTCTCTTGCATAGAATTATTTCTGATGGTAGTATCTAGTTCCATTGTCAGTGGTGGTGAAGAGGGGAGGCCGAATCTGTCTTACACGAAAATATTTTTTTTGATATATAAACAAAATTATAGTTAACAATCTAAAATTTGATATAACTTTAAGTTATAGTTAATTAAGAGTTAATTAGTTAAGTTTGCGCGATATATGTTATTAATTGTAAAGATTTAGAGAGAAAAACTTTGTTTTCGCTCTCCTAAAAAATTTGCAAAATGGAATTATATCGTTTTTCTCCCTGGCTCTTCATATATTTATTTTTATATCTTGCGGACCCCTCAGCCATACCTCGCGGGCCCCCAGGGGTCCGCGGACCACCAGTTGGAAACCACTGGTCTACAGGATATAAGTTCCAAGGAAAAATTGCTCATTCTTTTTTTATTTTGATCTCTCACTTAGATACTAGAAAACAGATAAATCAGTTTAAAAATTCTTTAATAACTAAAAATTTTTTTACGAATGAATCCCACTATTTTTGGTGAATCATTGGATATGGTACCAAAAACGGAGGTGTCATGCCGCTCAATACTGATTATTCATCACACCTTCGTGATTGTCATTGAAGTAAATAGTAATATTTTTATTTATTTATTCACGGGATGTACCCATTATAAAATAGAATTTCAAAATTAACATTAACCTAACAACAAAAGCATATGTACTATACTATAATCACAATCAAGATGCACTAGAAATAAACAAACCAAGACACTTGAATGTTACAAGGAACACTCCCGAATCATGATTTACAATGTATAAACTTTGTAAATCATGATTTGGGATTTATACAATGTATATACATTGTAAATAATTATTTGCGAGTGCTCCTTGTAACATTTAACGTGTCTTGGTTTGTTTATTTCTACTGCATCTTGATTGTGATTTTAGTATAGATTTGTTATTGCCTAGACTTAAACTCTAAGTAATAACTAATCAAAGGGCATAGTCCACATTGACAATGTTTAAGAACTTGTTTTTTGTATACATTTGAATGTATGAGAAAGATTCACATACAATTCACTGAAACTCCATCAGCAGGTAAGTAATTTCATATAGCAAAGGACAAAGAATAAGGTCACCAAACAAGAAATTTGGTATATTTTGTTTAGAGTTTCTGATAGTTTTCACTGACGAGTAATAGTCCCAAAGTCTAGACACAAGATAAAGTCGTCGCTTTGCCTAAACCTGGCAAAGATGCCAACAACCCCAAAAGCTCTCGGCCAATATCTTTGCTCTGAAACCTATTCAAAATACTTGAGCGCACGTAGTAAATCTACTTAATTACTAAATCTTACCTACCACTTAGAATACGGGTATAAAAGACAGCATTTGTAGATCTCACTGCCTCTTATATGACATCACATTAGATAGTAAACTTGTCACATTTGTCTTGCTGGCTGGGAATATAACATAGAAACTCATATCACATTCGTGAATTTCACAAAGGCTTTCCATAGAGTAAAAGAAATAAATTCTGGGAAATATTAGAAAATAAAGGCTTCCCAAACCATCTAATCCATATTGGTAACAGTTTATGTGTCTATATAAACCGCTATAGTTATTGACAATATTTCTTACGAAGTAACAGCACCAGTCCCAATATTTTTCTTCTTCTTCCCCTTTTTAAGCAATTCTGCTTGTTCAGTGGCGGATTAATACGTCTATGGAAGGTTGTTACTCCATCTTTTGCGCGATAGTCCGATACTTCTTCTACCTATTGGTGTACTCTCATCTCTGCCGTTTCCAGTAGCCTTTACGTTGTGGCTGTGTCGGGTCTTGTTTTTGAGGCGTATGTCATTATTGGTCTTACACTGGCCTTGTGAGTTCTTGACTTCATCTCAGTGTTAATGTGTATGTTTCGCCATATAGTGTTATTAAGGCATCCTGCCAGTCTATTTGCTTTTTGTACTTGATCTCTCACTTCTTTGTCCAGGTCTCCATAGCTAGACAGTGTAATTCCCAGGTATTTTATTTCCATTACTTGTTCAATACTGATGGCATCAATTTTACATCTGGCTGGTTCTTTGTTGACTACTATTGTTTTAGTTTCCTGAGATGAGATTGTCATACTAAAGTCTTTTGCTCTTATGTTAAATATGTGGACCAGTCTTTGCAGACTTTTTTCATATTGGGCTATCAATATTGCGTCGTCTGCGTATTAGAGTATTTTTATTTCTTTGTCTCCCATTCTGTACTGACTAGCTTTGCACGAAACTGAAAAAGGTATTCTAATAAATGATTGCCAGCTAAACAACATCAGATATGCAGATGACACCATAGTATTTGCGGACAACTTAGAAGACCTACAAGTTCTTATGGACAAAATCACGTATTACAGTCAACAATATGGACTCAATATAAACGTTAAGAAGACAAAGCTTATGATAATTAGCAAGAAAAGAATAACAGAAGGTCAACTCTACGTCAACCAATCCCCTGTAGAAAGAGTGACGCACTACAACTACCTCGGCACCATATTAAATGAAGAATGGACCAACAACCAGGAGATTAGAGCACGCATCTGAAAAGCTAGATCCACCTTCAATCGGATGGGGGCCTTCTTCAAGAGTCACAACCTCTCTCTTGATACAAAAGTAAGAATGCTGCGATGCTACGTCTTCTCTGTCCTTTTTTATGGTGTTGAATCGTGGACCTTGAACGAAGATATGTGCAGAAAACTGGAAGCATTTGAGATGTGGCTATATCGGAGAATGCTTAAGATCCCGTGCACTGACCGAGTCACAAATGAGGAGGTCCTCAGAAGAATAAATAAGAATCAAGAAGTACTGACCACCATCAAATCTCGAAAGTTACAGTTCTTCGGATATATTATGCGAAATGAATCCAGATATACTCTCCTTCAAGCCATCCTGCAAGGAAAAATATTTGGAAAACGAGGTCCAGGAAGAAGAAGAACATCTTGGTTAAAGAACCTCAGAAGCTGGTTCAATACAACATCTGTGCAGCTTTTCCGCGCTGCTGCAGATAAGATAAAGATTGCCATGATGATCGCCAACATTCGTAACAGATAGGCACATCAAGAAAAAATTGACTTCCTTTGTTAACGCTTTTGAAGATTTCATCCATGATCAAATTGAAGAGCATGGGGCCCAATGAATCCCCTTAAAAGATCCCCTGTAAAATTTTAGTTGTAAGTTTTAGCGTAGTATTGTTCTGAAGCTATTTTCTTGTGGCATGTTAAAGTAATTACTATTTAAATGGGAATAAACCACAATTAAAGGTTAAAGTTGACGTTAAAATTGACGTTACAATTTCCACTTCGGAAATCGTTCTCAAAATAAAAAATAATTAACCTTTAATTGTATATTATTTCCATTTAAATAGTAATTATTTAAGCGTACTATTTAACAAGTTTATACCTCTGTAGTTTTCTGGCTGTTTTTATCTCCTTTTTTGAATAGTAGAATTAGTTCGCTCGTTCTCCATTCTTCCGGTATTTCATTGTGTTTTATAATTTTATTAATTAATGTTGTTGATTGTTCTGTCATTGCTGCTCCACAATATTTCAGTAACTCGTTTGGTGTCCCGTCTTTACCTGCTGCTATTCTGTTCTTCAGGTTTTCAAGTTTTTTCCAAACTTCCTGTACATTTATGTTAAGTTCTTCATTTGTGGCAATTTTTGATGTTTCCGGTTCTAGCGTCGTTTGTTCTTCCTCTGCATATAGCTTTTTTAGGTAGTCAATCCACGTATCTTTTTGTATGTGTTTTGGTTCTATTAGTTCCTTTATCTCCGTTCTTTGACCTCTTATGAAGCGCCATATTTCCTTTTGCAGACCGTAAAAATCATGTTCCATTTCTTTCGAAAAGCGTTCCCAGTGATCACTTTTTATTTTTCTTACAAGTGCATGTATT
Organism: Diabrotica undecimpunctata; assembly: GCF_040954645.1. Classification (NCBI taxonomy): domain Eukaryota; kingdom Metazoa; phylum Arthropoda; class Insecta; order Coleoptera; family Chrysomelidae; genus Diabrotica; species Diabrotica undecimpunctata. Next base: position 94,524,626 of record NC_092807.1, on the reverse strand, counting down.
TCGTTTCTAATTGTCTTGTAATTATGGTATGCCTCTTGTGTTTTGGTTGACATGTATTTCAGGTAAGCTTTTTTCTTTTCTTTACATTTTTCCTTCACTTCTGTACAAAACCATTAAGTTTTTCGCCTTGGGAACGATTTATAAAAAAAAATTGTTAAAATTCTTTATAAAAGGTATATAAATTAAAAAACCCAATCGGACTATGTCATGAAGACAAAACGTTTTCTGAAACCATGTTCCATCATCAGTGTCTAGGTGTACATGTTTTGAGCAACTAAATATCAGGGTAAAAACCCGTGGTTTAAACCAAATTGTATCTGATAAATTTTAACAATTGGATACAATAGAGAGACGTGGAAGAAATAAGAGGAGGCCTATGTCCAAAATTGGACAGCAATTTTATTTTTATTTCCAGTCCTAATTTATAACCAGTCCTAATAAATTAAGGAATACGCCAAGGATGGTGCATATCTCTAATACTTTTTACTATATATTTAGATAACTTGATTAGAGCATGGAAAACAACAGCACCCAAGTGAATTAGTCTCCATCCAAGAACCACAATTAAAACACTGCTTTTCACTGACGATCAAGCAGTTCGTGCAACATCCTTAATCTGTGAACACGACTGTGAAATTTCCAAAACCAAAACAAAAGGCATGACCTTCCATGGCAAAGAAACTGTCAGATCTAAAATCATTATTGATAATACTGGCCTGGAACAAATCAATCATTTTCTTCTTCTAGTATGTAGGCTTTACAGCCTGTTTCTTCTTCAATATTAGCCTCCTAAATTGTTTAAATTGTCGCATTATCTTTTTCTTGGTCTGTCAATACTTCTTCGTCCATTTGGTGACTTATCTCGTGCTATTCGTACTATCCTATCCTCTGCCATTCTACTAATATGTTCGTTACACTCCTTTTTCCGTTTTGTCACCCATCCATTTATATCTTCTATATTGCATGCTCTTCTTATGTTTTCGCTTCTCTCCCTATCCAACAGACTTTTCCCTGATATTCTTTGGAGTATTTTCATCTCGGTTGTTTCTAGTAGTCGTCTCGTTTTAGATGTGTCAGGTCTTGTCTCCGCCGTGTATGATAATATAGGTCTATCTAATTGCTGCTTTACAGATCCTTGTTTTTGTATCTTGTCTTAGGTGTTTGTTTTTCCAGATTGTGTCATTAAGAGATCCCGCCGCTTTACTTGCTTTTAAGCTTTGTTGTCGTACTTCTTCTTCAACATCTCTGTAACTAGTTATATCTCTTCCCAGATGTCTAAACCTTGCTTCCTGCTTTATTATTTTCCCACCAATTTCGATTTTACATCGTAGTGGGTATTTAGATGTTGTTATATATTTTGTTTTTTTCTGCTGATATTGTCATATTGTATTTCTTGGCTGTTGTATTGAAGATATGTGTTAATCTTTGGAGCTCGTCTTCTGTCTCGGCATCAATCATTTTATTTTTTTCATCTATTTTGTTTTTATATTTTTATTAATTTTTTTTTCAATCATTTTAAATACTTAAAATATGATATATCATACGAATTTGAACATAATACAGAAAATAAGCTAGCAATGTTCAATAAAATGTAATAGGTGTTAGGTAATAAATTCAGAAAAGATATCCAATTAAAGTTTTACAAGACAATGGTCGTACAATGGTATAATACAATGATACCAACCCTGTTAGGTGTTTGCGAGACGTGGGTAATAAAATAGAAAGACATGTCACGAATCCAGACAGCAGAAATGAAATCTCTAAGAAGCATCAAGGAAACCAGGAAATAACTCGGCATATTCTCAACAGAAGAAGTGGTATCCACCACTACTGTAACAATTGGTACTTCCATGTAGATACAATGTGTGAAAGCCGCTTACCAAAAATAGTTATAAAATACCACCCACGAGGAGGGCGCTGCATAGGATGCCGAAAAGAGGGGTAGTTGAGCCGGAACGGGTCATAGGACTTAATCTGTGAAGAAGATGATGACGACGACGACGACAAGAACTTATAGGAAAACTGGTGATTTTGCCCATCACATGCGACGGGAGATCCAATCAATTGCCATTTATACTCACTCATTAACACTCATAACACCACACATTTAAGTTCTTCAAAAGAACAAAAATATGATTGAAATGTCCGATGTTGGTAGTTCAGACTTCTTTCCTAGATGGAGTAGTTAGCCTACCGGACAAACAGTGTGACGTGTCGTCCTACCCTTTTATATACAGAGATGTGGAGTTTTTATTAAAAAATCAGGCTTGAGTAAGATAATCTCCAAACAGACCACCCTAAAAAATCATTAATTTCAAAAAGTTTCAAATATTTTATTTAAAAATAAATTACTATGTCTATTACATCATTCTTTTGTTTAAAATAGTTTACTTTATTATTTTCGTTTATTAATAGATCTAATTACTAATTCAAACATTTGCAATAATCTAATGTATTTGCTTATTTCTGTAATATACAGAAGGTATTTATGTTTCCATATATTTATTTTCGGATGTTAGTAATAATATAACGATTTTGATCGTAATGAGTTTAAAAAGCTGAAATTCGTAGTTAATTTGTTGGTTTAATAAAATGTAGATATAGTTTTCAGTGAAAGCTAACAAAATTTTCCTGTTACAATGTTAAGCCGCGAGGACTCGCGCCTACTTTATAACGTAATAACTCGCGTGTATAGAAATTTCTACACCAACATACTTGTGTAATTTTGCCGTTCTAAGTTTATTTAATAAAAACAAATGTTTTTTGAAATTAATCTAATTTATATACGATTACTCTAAAATGGGGTGTATAGTAACAGTTTTTGTCGTTTGATTGCCACAGATACCCTGAACTCAGAAATATGTTGTTCAGTGCTTAAAAATTTGGAATGTTGTTGTAGTATGTTGGTATGTTTGGTATGTTGGTCAAGTTAATCTAATGGAAAACAAAATTAACTTATCCATATTACAAAAAATAAATAACTATATCATTGTATATAATATATAATAAATAAATAAATATATAGTTATTTATTTTTTGTAATATGGATAATTTTGTAATATATAATATATGTATATTAAAATACAGAAAATGGCTGACTACAAACAACGATGAAGTTTATAAAGAATATAGAGAAAAAGATAGAGAAGTAAAAAAACAAATAACACAACAAAAGAACGAAGAATGGGAAAGAACCTGCTTAAATATTGAAACATACATAGGAGGTATAAATAAGTCATGAAAAGTACTGAGAGGATTGAAACAAAACTCAAAAGAAAAAGTTAAATTGGAAATACACAGGACAAAGAATGGAATAACTATTACAAGGAACTGTTAACAGCACAAAGATCACCAAAGAAAACAGGCGAAGACGAAGCAGATCCTCACAACAAAAAATAGAAATAACAGAATGGGAACAGCCATAAAAGCAATCAAAAATAAGAAAGCACCGGGACCTGGAGGCATCTCACCTGAGCTTATAAAATACGGATCAAAAAAATTACACCGGATGATACAATGGATATTTCAGAAAGCCATCAATGGAGAATAGCTCCCAAAGGAATGGACGGAAGCATATATGACATCTATATTTAAGACAGGAGATAGAAAACGATGCGAAAATACAGAGGAATATGCGTAATATCATCAACAGGAAGATTATATGGGAAAATACTGCGAGAAAAGATAGAGCAAGCGATAAAAGGCAAAATCGGGGAGGATCAGGCAGGCTTCACGGCAGGAAGATCATGCATAGACCACATATACACACTGGAACAACTGTTGGAAAAGAAAAAAGCAAAAAATAGAGATATACACTTGGCATTTGTGCATAAAGACACGTCTTTTTGAGCTATACTAAATTTGTAAAAGAAAATTCGCTTTTTCCAGCTCTATATTTGCTCTTTTTATCCACATTCCATTCCATAGCTTTTCTCCAAATATTTTCCTGAGGACTTTTCTTTCCCACACTTAGAGTATATCTTGTTCGAATTTGTTCATCGTCCATGTTTCACTGGCATATAATGCTATGGGTCTTATTACTGTCTTATCGTATATATTATCTTAGCCTTTCTAGATATATTTTTACTTCTTAATAAGTTGTTTAGAACAAAGATACAACGATTACCAGCCAGAATTTTCGTTTCTATTTCTTCTTTCATATTTGGTTTCTGGTGAATATCTCTCCTAGGTATTGGAACCTTTCTACTTTTTCCAAATTATATATTTTTTCTTATGTTATTATTGTCAGGTGTTGTCCTTATATGTATTCTCATTCTGTCTATTCCACATATATTGTCTTTTCTTAGTTTACCCTTTCTTTCTGACTGTCGCTTCTAGTCTTTTTAGTATTTCTTTAGATTCTTGTTTATGGCTATGGCTATCAGTAGTATATCATCAGCGAATGCATGGCATTGATGCTTTCGTTGATATATTATATAAGTCCTATTCTGTCGATTCCGACGTCTTTGACGACAATTTCAAGAAGAATACTTAACAACAGTGATGACAGTGGGCCTCCTTGTCGCACCCCTCGTTTTAAACTTATATGTTCGTTTTCCATTTATTTTAACCCTATTCTCTGGTTTTCTGAGTGTCACTTTTATCATTCTTACTAATTTTCCACTAATTCTTATTTCACTCGGTGCCTTGCATATTTTTTCCGATTTACTCTGTCAAAAGCTTTTTTAAAGTTGATGAACAGAGCTACTGTAGATTTCCCATAGTTGTAGCTTTTTGATTATATTTCACGCAGCAGGAAAATTTGATCGACTATGCTGCCTCCTCTTCTGGATCCACATTGATATTTCCCTATGCCATTATCTATTTGTTGTAAATCTTATCTTTTATAATATGTAGGTACTGAAAGTACCTTTTATATGCAATATTTAGTAACGCTATTCCCCTGTAGGTATGGTACAAACTTTTGTCGCTTTTTTTGTGAATTGGAGACAGTGTGAATTCAGTCCATTCTTTCGGTATGTGTACTTGTTCCCACATTTCTTTCAGCAACTTTTCCAAATGCTTTATTAGAACTGGTTCTCCATATTTGAACATTTCTTTGAACTGTTACTTCATCTTTTCCTGGCCTCTTATTTTTCTTCAGTTTCTCGATTATTTCTTTTCATTAGGAGGTCTCTTTCCTCTTTTCGTTCTTGGTCGGTTTTTTTCTTCAGGTCTTCTTCTTCTTTTGCATATTCTGTTGTGAGTATTTCATTTAGAAGCTCTTCTAAGTTTTCTTTGTATCTGTTCAGTATTTCCTTGTTACTTACTAAAGTCCTTCCATTTTTACTTTTGTAGTATACAGGTTTTCTTTGGTAACACTTTTTCTCATTTTTTATCCCTTGGATATAAGTTCCTAATTTCTCTATTTTTAAAACTTTCTTCTAAGCATTTCAATTTACCTTCATTGTATTTTCTTTTCTTTGATCTTATGATTCTTTGACTCGTTTTCTTTGTTCGTTGTATTTTCTCTCTACCTCTGGTGTTTTTTTTTGCATCATTTTGAATCTTTCATTGTTCATCTAATTCTATTTTGAGTAGAAAGGAAAGGGAATAAATTAATTTGTACAAACTACAGTGAAGTTACACTTCTCAATGTGACACATAAAGTTTGTTCACTACAAAGATGATTGTCTGGTGGTCTATGGAAGAGAGTATCCGTGTGAATATGGCTCTGGTATAGGGTACTGTAGCTGAAATCTTTCTTGTACGCCAAGTAATGGAAACATACATGAAGTATCATGCAAATCTACGCATACAGTTTATACATATTTCATTTTTTTTTTCTCAATTAGATGGATTTGGTAAAGACTAATTAGCTAGACAATTTTTTTAAACTGCATATTGCATTTAAGTGTGTGATTGGAAGTAAACGATTATACCTAATACAAAGCTTTCGACCAGCGATGAAACTGATAAGACTTGTAATGGTTACTTTGAAAGGTTTCAAGGGAAAACAATTCGAATTTTTAAAAGAAAAATAGTTCCAAGTCTCTATGGACTGGAGAAGGATATTTCATAGAGAATTAAAAGTAATTTTGAACTTCAAGAGTTGAGAGAAGGAATGAACATTAACGACGACTGAAAATAAGACAGAGGATTGGAAGAATGTTGGAGGAATTAAAGATAATATAAAATCTTCGAACTCTTCCAACTATTTCATGGCGCTACTTACGTGACGCTCGCCTCAGCATTTTACTATAGAGAAAAATTAATACAACGCCAGTATAGAAACATCGCTTTCTATATTTAAGGCCTCTTATTATAAAAAAATTGAGATTTCCAAAAGACAGATACGATTTAATAATTTCTCTATTATTACTGCAAGGAAAATCACCGATTACAAACAATTGTGGTGTTGAGATCAACTACTTCGTTAAATTAAGAACTTTTTGTTGTAAAAATAGTTATAAATTATTCATTAGGTCTAATAAAATTAATAACACTATGTTTAATTTTCAGAATTTGTCAAGTTATTAACATCATAAAGAGAATAACAAGAACAAAGCTTAAAATGGTTCCAATGTTCTATGGTAAATATTTGGTTTTAAGTAAAAGCCAGGCTGTGATCCATGTTTACAATTAAATATCATTAAGCAAACATATTTTGACTGAATTGAGAAATATTTAATGGATATTTTGTTTCCTAAGTAGATAATTGTAAAGTTGTGTAATAAAGATATGGTTTTTATTTCTTGGAGTTTTATTTCTTTATTAGATTTACTTAAAAAATACAAGGAAGAGGTATTACTTATAGGTTTTTGAAATTATACGATTATCTTAAAGTTGGCAAAATCGTGCAGTTTTTTTTTTGTATAAAGTAAGGACCATGAATCTTTAGTCATATGAAATTGGAAACGACAAAAAATTGGAAGCTGCCCTCATCAAACAGTATTACCTATATTACATAAGTTTGAAACAACACCATTAATACAACTGTTGACGCCGTAGGCATCTGGGATGGGTTAATTTGTCCCTTAGAGGGAGTGAGAGTTGGATAATGATAAAGGTATCTGTTGGAGTCTTATCGGTTCTTCTATCAGACGCAGTCCAATCAGCTACAGTCCAATTACAACCAAAATCGAAATAACAACAAGAGCTCCACTCGTGGAATGTGCTGCGTTGAAACATCAACCAGCGCGCCCCAAGCAGGACGACCGAGGCAGCTCATGCAATGGACTGTGTCTATGAATGAAAATATTTTGCGCTTCTATTCTTCTTCTTCTTTTGGTGCCTATCCTCTGTGGATGTTGGCAATCACGTTGGTCCATACAACTTTGTTGACAGCTGCTCTAAATAGATGTATGGTAGTCATTCCTTCCCACTGTCTGATGTTCTTCAACCACGATGGCCTTCTGCGCCCTTGAGATCTTTTGCCTTCTATCTCGTTTTGTAAAATTCGTTGAATTAGTTGATACTTCTCATTGCGCATCATATGCCCTAAGTATGTGACTTTCACGATACGCATAATTTCCAGATCTTTATTCATAGGTTGGATTACGGTGTTGTTTGTAACATGATGGATATAGGAAATTCTGAGCATGCGGCGGTATGGTAATCGTTTGGATGTTGCCTCCGTCAAGGTCCAAGCTTCGACTCCATATAAAAGGGTAGAAAATACATAGCATCTCAAGACTCGTGTTCTTATATCAATGTTCAGGTGCATATTACATAAAATCGTCCTGAGGCGATTGAAGACAGCTCTCCCCTTTTCTATACATCTTATTTCCTGTGAGTGGTCCCATTCCTTATTTAGGCTGCATTCAAGGTATGTAATTTTGTCAATTATTTTCAAGGGTTCATTATTAGCTGTGAATTGGAGCTGTATTACGTCGTTTTTACTTGCTACAAGAATTTTGGTCTTACAGTTTAAATTTAAGCCGTATCTGTCACAGGCTTCCACTACACGGTCTATTAATGTTTGCAGATCCTCCGCATTATCAGCAATCAAAACCGTATCGTCCGCATATTTTAAATTTTTTATGATTTCACCATTGATTTTTATACCTTCTCTTAAACCACCAATAGCTTCCGTGAACAGCATTTCCAAGTAAGTATTGAACAACGTCGGTGATAAAATGCAGCCCTGACGTACTCAATATACATAAACCAAAAACCTTTCATTTTTGTCAGAAAATTTCAAAATGTGTCAGACACTTTAGCAGACATTCTAGCAATATCATCAGCGCACACAGTCTGAGGGGAGCAGAAAGTGAATCTGACCACTTCCTGGTCAAAACAAAAGTGAGAACAAGGCTAAAGACGAGACAGCCAAAGCAACGCCAACAAGGAAACATATGGGACATTTTAAGGCTCGATGTACCTGATAATGAACGCCAATATCAGACACTGATTCAAAACAAATTGCGGACACTGGAAGAAGAAGAAACATCAATGCCAGAATTGACCATAGACCAGAAATGGTCTATGTAGGAAACTGTAGGAAAAACTGTAGGAAAAGAAAGGAATAAGAAGAAAAACCAGTGGGTTGATCAGGAGTGCGAACAAAGCTTGCATCAGAAAGCAATCAAGAGGCTAGAGTTACTAATACGCCCTACGGATGAGAACAGGAATGAGAACAGGATGGAAAGACAGAGTAAGGACTCAAACGAGAAGACTTTTGAGAAGAAAAAAGAAACAGTACCTAGAAGCGCGAATACAGCAACTGCAGGAGGAACATAGAACCGGTCAATCAAGACAGTTTTATAAGGACCTAAAAACAATGAACGGCAACACGACCAACAGCCCAAAAGACGATGCAGGACAATTGTTCATAGACGACGAGGAAATAAGCCGCCAATGAAGAAAGTATTTTGAACAACTCCTAAATACATAAAAACCCACAAAGACAGGGCAACAAAGACAGTACCAGTTAGCCGAACCTGAAATACCAGGGAACACACTAGTAAGTAAAGTCCGCAATTTCGTCCCTAAAAAACCATAAAGCCACAGGCCCAGACGGCATACAGGCGGAACTACTAATAAAAAGGGGGAGAAAAGCTCCACCTTGAGATATATCATCTTATAAGAGAAGTCTGGGAAAGAGAAGAAATACCAAAACACTGGCATGAAAGCCATATAGTACCTATCCACAAGAAGGGAGACAAACAAATATGTCGGAACTATAGAGGAATATCGTTAATCACTACAACGTACAAAATTATATCCATAATACTGTCTAGAAGGCTAACACCATACGCAGAGTAAATAAAAGGCGACTACCAAAGCGGAAAAAACTACTACTATTGGAAAAAAACTGAGAATTCAACCGAAGTTTACGATTCTGTTAGCAGAGAAACATTGTAGGAGACCATAGTAGAATTGGGAGTACCTAGAAAGCTGGTACGATTAGCACAGAGAACGCTTCCGCACGGATCAGAATTGGCAGCACCACGTCGGAGGAATTCCTCATTGACGCCGGGCTTAGACAAGGAGATCCTCTCGCCCCCTGCTATTTAATTTTGCACTGGAACATGCGGTAAGGAAAGCTCAACAACAACTGACAAACGGATTTGCCGCCCAAGGATCAAAAATACTATTGGCGTTTGCGGATGACACAATTGCACAAACCACCAAAGATGCAAAAGAAATTTTCACCCTATTCGAAAACGGAGCCAAGGAAGTTGGTCTGAAGGTCAACGAGGACAAGACCAAGTCCATGGTGGTTACGAAGAATCCAAGACCAAGGGTTAGACAAAACGTAAAAATCAATGAATCCAACTTTGAAGTCGTCAAAGAATTCAAGTAGCTGGGAGCGATAATAACATCTGAAAATAAATATGAAAAGGACGTGGCATCCAGGATCATTGCAGGAAACAGGGCATATTACTCATTAATGACCGTACTTAAATCCAAAATACTCTCAATACCAGCAAAAATAAGAGTGTACAAGACAATAATTCGTCCCACAATAACGTATGGAAGCGAGACATGGACTCTGAACCAGCGGAAAACGACAAAATTACTGGTACTGGAAAGAAAGATACTGCGGACTATCTATGGGCCTTGCAGAGAAGAGACAACAGAAGAATGGAGAAGAAGACACAATGATGAACTCCAGACAGTATATGGAGATGCAAACATAGTACGCTATATTAAAGCAAACCGAATAAGATGGGCGGGCCACGTACTAAGATCGAATGACGAAAGACTCCTGAACGCCACATTCTGGGAAAGGCCCGATGGCAGAAGGTCATTTGGTCGTCCGAAGAGATGGAAGGACGCATTAGCCAGTGGGAATGGGAACGCAAAATGGGAATACAGCAATGGGAAATAGTCGCTCAGGACCGACAACAATAGAGTTGTAGAGCCAAATGATGATGATGATGACTTTTTGGCGACCTCAGAGTTTTAAAGATGTGGGTCCAAGCCACGGTTCGTAGACTTACTACGGTTGCTTCTTCCGACTGGGGTGGGGATGCTTGAGTTACGATATTTTTGTATTTGAAATTTTGGTGTTGTTTTCTATAAAAACTTATTTGAATTATCGAAGAAACGTTATTTATTGTAGTTGTACATCGTATCTATTGCCTTGGTATCTTTTTATAAGGTAGGTTAAAACTTTAAATTTTCATTGTGTATTAACGTAATAATAATGTTGGTGAAATTTTAGAATGCCAGGCACAGGTTGTAGTGTGTAGGAAAGATATTAAAAAAATGGAAAAAATAGTTATGTAATTCGGTAATTCATTCAACAGTTAATCCAGTATTGATGGAAATTCAGTATACGCGACAAATTTTCAGTGTAAAATTGAGATTGAAGTGCTAGATTTACATAAATCCTGCATTAACATTGGATAAACGTTAACAACCGGTTCTGATTAATTTTAAGTACCAAACTGCCTACATATCAACATTTTTCCATAATTAGGTATTATAATCCACTAGACATCTTTATTTCATAACTATATTTACTATTTTCCACACATCAAAGACATAAATACGATTAACAATGTTACGATTCAAATTACTGTACTCTCGTGACGTAATTTGGGGCTTAATGTTCATTGGTTAGTCGGAAGAGGCAACCGTAGTAAGTCTACGAACCGTGGGTCCAACCTATTTTCTTGCCACTGTTTGTACAATTTTCTTTGATCTTTTTTTTCTTTAACTTCGTTTGACCACCACCAGATCTCTTTCCATTCCAACTGTTACGTTTCCATATTCGTTCAATTTCTCATTTTTTTCCTTTTATGAATATTTTTCATCAATATCTCATTTATCAGTCTAGAATAGACTCTTATGTTAAGCGGCTTTAGTAATGTCAGCTGAGTCAGAGGAAAAATAAGAACGACAACAAAAGTAATAAATATTTTAATACAGTTCAAGTCAATGAGAATTTTATAATAAAAATATAGTAACGAAAATAACGCATTTTTTATTTTACAAACCAGTCTATCATATCATTCCAGTAAACTATTGTAAAGATCTGTTCCTACGTACTAATATCACAAAAATATCCTATATTATAATAAATAAGCTAGGCTTACTATTGAGAGGTTGAATGAGTTTCTTACAAAAAAGTTCCTACAAAAGTTCATTACAATATTATATTATACAGAAAAAATGTTAACTTATATCTAACTGAACGAGCTAGTAGAAATAATTGGCACTTTGCAGATAAATAGTCTATTTAATATTATATACAGCGAATTTTTTGCTATTCTAATTTGCAGAATTAGTTTTTAAATAATAGCAAAAAGAGTTTTTAAATTTAAATCTTGCTAACTGAAGTAAATATTACATTTAATGGCACCATTCCAGTATATAGTTAAGACATTTTAGTTGAAAAGTTACATATACTTGATGGATGGACAAAGATGGATGAAATAGACGCAGTAAATAACATATTTTAGGTAGAGATGAAAGTGACAGCAGTATGTACCAAAGTAATATATGGAAGTCACGTTATACTAAAGATATTGCTAGGAATAATACAAGGTATTAAAAGTGAGAATTCGTCTAATTTTCATAATTATTTAATATTTTTCGAGAACTTATTAAAGAGGAGAGCCTTGAAAAACATATGAAACACAAAAATCATCCACACCGAACCCAGATTGACCGTTTGACGTTGTAAATCATTGATCACAAACACAGGGATACTACGAGGACGTCAAATGTACCGATGGTGCTTACGAAGAGTGGAAGAATATTATTTGTAATTGTAAGACGAGTTCTCGAAGGTAAAAATAATATTTTTCGCATATCAGTTACCCAAAGTAATTCTTTTCGCCGCAAAACTTTTAATAGTCTTCGCTAGCACGCAGATGCAAAAAATGTTTTTAGCCGATATTCGTCTAATATTGTATAATTAATATTCTTCGCGGGTACGTAATAAGAAAACATTTTTTTTGCCGATAGCAGTCTAAAAGTAATTATTTTCACTTTCATTTCAATTAGAAGTTATAGTCTTCACGAGTATGTAGATGAAAATAATATCGCCCATTCATCATACAGGAAAATATTCAAGATAAACTTGATCCTAGCGGAAGAACATCACGCCTAAAAAACTTAAGTGAAACGGTACGAAAAATCAAGAAGTCGACATTATATCCAACGCAATGTCAATCATGGAACTAGAAGGCCATCAAGCCTTGGAGGAGCAAAAATTTGTTTTCTCTTTACTATCCATTAATAGTTTTGGATTCCATTCAATGTAAATACCACTGTGGCCCATGTGGTTTATTGAAGAAAATTAACCACATATGGTGTGACCAAAGTTAGAGCATCATCTCTTTTGAGAGGTCTCGAATCGCTCTGTGAAGTTCTACAAAGTTTTAATATAAACAAAAGCTAAATCGAAGACAACCAATCTATTTGACAATCTTAAGTCAATCCAAAACGAGTAATCCCGTTTCTCTGGAAGAAGTAAGAACCTTTGTTCTTTAAAGAAAGCCATAAGGCAATATACCACTGATCACAGAATCTAGAAGTACCAACTAGATAAGATGAACAAGTAATCGACGATATGTGTCGATTTTGCAACGAGTAATAAAAGTCTGCTGATGTTCTGCTCAGGATATCACTCCAAGTCGGACCACTAAATTCGTCAGCAATGAACCCTTACCGACTGAAGACTAAAGGAGCCAGTAGGTCAAAAACAATTAACCATTTGAAGATCTCAGTGTACCTGAAATTTCTAAAAATTTACCATGTTTCTTTTCTAAATCATGAATCTTGTTAGCAACTTTTCTACAACCGATAATACACACATTATACCAAGCTCATTATCTATTATGCAACCCATAGATGCCCATAAAAGATTGCTTGGGCACAATTTGGGAAGCTATCAAAATATACTTAATTCATCAGATTTATATTTAGATAATTTTTATTTATTGGATTTTAGAAAAAACACTGAAATATGGCATAGATAATCCCGACTTATAGATTACAAGGCAGCCTACGACCCTGTAAATGCAATAAGAGACCTAGGAGTTCCAAATCAGTAATTTTACCAAAACTAACTCTTGAAATAGTCCAGTGCAGAGTACGGATTCATGGGGAATTGTAAAAAAATTTTATAACAAATAGCAGGCTATGTCAGAGAGACCCCCTTTTCTAAATACTGTTTAATCTAGGGTCTACAAATCAGAGCAAATTCTTGGCTATGCTGCAAGGGATAAGGTAAGCAGACAACCACGAATCCTGTGGCGACTAGTTATAATAATAGTCTCCCGTTTTATACCGCTTCGCGGCTTTGGGAGTATAGCAGGGTAGTCTGCTATATCTAGGGCCTACGGCATACAAGGAAGGTAACATGGCCAGTGCTACGCTTCAACCGCCTATTATTACCCCTGGTTTTACCCAAGGTACTCATTTTATTCAGGCTGAGTCGACCTGGGGCCTATAGACATTTTTAAAAATGTCTAGTTGTTCTTGCTGGCGGTAGGATTCGAACTCCGGACCACCGGCATGCGAGGCAAGCATCCTACCGCTTGCGCTACGCAGGCCCTTGGCGACTAGTTGATTTTCACAAAAAGTAATGAAAACACGTTAGAGAATGTTTTGAGAGGAAAATAGTGAGGATCTTTTCATTTACGAAGAGGTGTGAATGATAATAAGAGGAACCAGATACCGCCAAACGCTTCAAAATACGATTTCTTAATTGGAAAGAACAAGTAGTGCGGATAGAGTACAATAACACAGTAAGAAAAACATTTCTTGACTAATCCATACGGTAGAGGAGTAAAGGAAGATCCAGACCAAGATTTCTTAACAATACATGAGAAACAAGGATAGAAAAGGCCGAAGGAAAATTCTTGAGGAGATTAGGACCTACATGTGGTTGTAAAGCCAGAAAGATAATTATAATGATTTTCAAAATATACTATATTATGATCTGAAATACGAGGTCTGCCAATTAATTACCGACACTATTGATATAACATCTTTATTTTAAAGAATTATATATTTTCTATTTTTTCCCGTCGATATGATATACCTCTGCATTCCTACACCGCTCCATGTGAACCTTCCATTGCGCAAAGCAGTGCTGCAGGTGATCTTTCAACAGGCTATTTGATTTTGGGAAACAGGTAACAGTCAGAGGGTGTTAAATATGACAAATATGGCGGGTTCTCTATAACTGTGATGGAGTTTTTGGCCGAACAGTTCTTGACAAAGTGCGTGTTATAAGGCGGCCAGATGGAGGATCTAGGAGATCTCTTTCCACGTTTCGGGCCCCTTTTTGCGAATTTTTAGAAGCATAGCTTTCTTATCGAGCGCTACGGTCGGAATACATTGATCGGTACAATGGATCGCGCAGAGGAGTAAAAAAAATAAAAAACAACCGAAATGCAATAGAACGCGCAATGTAACGAAAGATTGCGCGACCACACACTACGGGGAGCAGTAAATGAAGTCCCATGCGTTTTTCTAAATAAAATAAAAAATAAAATAGAATAATATAGAAAAAATAGAATAAAATAGAATAATCTAGAATAAAATGGAATAAAATGGAATAAAATAGAATAAAATATAATAAAATAGAATAAAATAGAATAAATTAGAATAAAATGGAATAAAATAGAATAAAATAGAATAAAATATAATAAAATAGAATAAAATAGAATAAAATAGAAAAAATAAAATAAAATAGATAGAATAGAATAAAATAAAACTAAATAAATTAAATTAAATTAAAATAAAAAACCATCGCTCCGTGCGTAGACGATAAGAAAGCTATGCTTCTCCTAAAACGTGAACAAATAAATTGATAAGATGAGAAAAAAATAAAAACATGAATGCTCTGAAATTAAATTGCCGAATTAAAGTGGAACACTGGAGTGATCATGTGTTATGGGAGAACGATAGATTAATGACCTGAAGATTCAGATCAAACCAAGCATTTCAGAACATGGGAGAACGTCTACATATGTGTTAAACAGTAAACTCAACAGGCTGGATGATATTACAACAAGTTATTCAATGACTTCATTGTACTTGTCAATATTCTGTTACCAAAAACGATGTTTCACGAAATACAACATGAAAAAATAGGAAAATAAAAGAAACAAAAAGAAAAAAGAAATAAAACAAACTTAATTATTAATATTAACTGAATATTTGGAATAGTACAAATTAACGAAACATTCTTTAATCGGGTAGGTAGCTCGTAAATCATCTACTAATAAAGAGGTATAATAATGGTGACAGATCTTTCTAGATATAAGTAAAATGGTCGGTAAATAGGTCACTGGTACTTTGACAAAGAGAAATTTATAATTAGAGTAATATTATTCATTATAACTTTAATCCAAAGTTTAATGAAATATCAAATTTTTCTAATAAACTATTTTGCTATTGTACCAATGTCATCATATATTTAAGTCTCATTTTGGCACAACGCATAAAGGTAGAATATACAATGTTATTGACATGAACTTGTTGATATGCTAATGAAAATTGGCACGAAAATCTACAGTACATCATAATTTGAATTTATATTTTCTATCCGACAGTGCCTTATCATATAATATGAGATCACGTTAAGAATGATACAATTTGGCAACACTATCTTACCGCTGAAATTTGCACCAATCGCAAGCATAATTGTAATACGTAAATAATTATCGTTGTACGAGACAGAATCGATGACGTCATAATTCAAGGAGTGCGGAGAGATGGAATTTGCGAGGATCCTAACCGAAAAGAAAAGGTACTGGAGGGGACTGTGCGAAAACCTGGACGAGGATATCTAGGGTGAAGAATATAAGATCGACGCCTGTGCTCCGTAGGACAAACTCTTGGACCGGAAGCTGTAGACCGTCAACGACCTGTTTCCACAAGGTCAGTACACGGTGTGCGGAGAGACGTCGGGGCTGAGTGTGAGGTTCCTTTCACGTTGGATGAACTGGCTGTGGAAGTAGGCTGTCTTAATTATAACAGGGCTCCCAATTTAGATGGTGAACTGCCTGAGACGGTTGTATGTCTGGACCGTTTGGAGCTCGCGTGTTTGCTGAAGCATATGAATGCTCTTCTTGACGCGCAGTCATTTCCGGATCCTTAGAAAATCTCGAGGCTCGTACTTCTGCTTTAATTAAAGAAGTTAAAATATCGTCCTATTTTCCTTGGATCGGAAAGTTGTATGAGTGAAACTAATGCATAGTTTTCAGGAAAATCGCAATAAACCTCTGCAAGAATTGAAAGATCCAACGAGTGAACATGAAGCTGCTCGATTTAAGTGTATGTTGAACCTCCACCCAAAAGAGGCTAGATATAGACAGCAGGGGCTAAACCTACCCGAAAACTATAATACATAGATATTTCAAGTCGCAATGTGATAAGGTCTATGTGGCCAAAAGAACCTTAATCCACAACGTCAACTTCTTCTAACTACAAACCATTATAGACACCGCCTAAAATCTACTAGAATTTATTTGAATTGGATTGAATATATGAATGGTGACCAGTTCTCTGTAAGGATGAGTCCGGTTTCACGAGATATTCATCCAATCATCGTCAACGCGTGTTTTGACATCCTGGCGAGAAATATTAAGAATTTCTCACAGTTTAAAGATGAAGTTATATTAGTAATGTAGGGGGAAAGTATGAGATATTTTGGTATCAGAGTAAGTGTTAACGCTGATTAATCCATAAGGATGTGGCAGATCATTCAAATACTTTACCGACATACAAAATTTATAGCACTAAAGTGTTGTCACGTTGTATCGAATATTGATACCAGATATGGTATATATGACTACCATGAGTTAGTATGTCAGATAGGAAGTATAAGTCCAATATACAGTATACCAATGTAGCTACTAAATAACGAACTTGTAGAAGGTCAAAAATATTGAATACTTATCGTCTAAATATAGTTTTCTATTCCTAAACGATCCAAATGTACCTATTAATATCTCACTTTACAATTTTGCTGCTTTACGAAAAGCCCATCAATATCTATATCTGCTATTAAAACTATTGTTTCACAATGGCGCCGAAAACCTAAAAATATTAGAAAGAGTTGGTGTTACTCATTTAAGATGGTATATAAGTAGACCAGAGAAATTAGCAAATAAAGAGCCTTTTTCCTCAGATTTTTTCTTTGTTAGTATATTTTTTAAACACTAAAGGTGAAGACCAGTAAATTATATGGAAAAGTGACACAATTTTACTAAAAAAGCATAGAAAATCCTATAATATTTTTGTTAATTTTTTGCTTAATTATTGTAAAAATAGCTTCAAAAGCTTAGAACACGAGTTGGTCTTTTTTTATTTCTCCATTTTCCTGTTTCAAAAACGGGGTGCGGTGCATGGATGCATTGCATCCCCTAAAATCTAAAATTTATTATCAGTAGTTAAAACTACAGAATCCTATTTCAAGTTAATTCAAATATTTAAAGATAAAATATATTTTTCAAGAACTCATTAAATTACTTTACGAATGACAATTAGTGGCAATAGCGCACGGTGACTGTAATATATTTGGATGCATTTTCTGAAACCATTCTGCTCGCGCTAGCATCGCTTCAATTCAACAGCATATGTCGACTCTCGGCCCAATTTGTATAAGTTTGGATCGGCATTTTTAAGAAAATTGGATGCAATATAATACTTCTGGTTCATTATATATATATATATATATATATATATATATATATATATATATATATATATATATATATATATATATATATATATATATGTATATATAAACACGTGAAACACATCAAAAACTACTCGAATTAATATAAATGCAAAACACGGCAAAAGATGAGATCTTTTTTAATATATAAAACCTATTTTTATGTTTAAAAATTTAAGAATTACTGTACATCCAAAAACACTTAATTATTCTAAATAAATACATGACATTATTCCGACAAAATTCTTTTAAATGTCAATTGATAAATTATTGTTTGTGTTATTATTGCATTTATCTAGTAGTAACAAATATTCAGTACAGTAATTTTTTAAATTTTTAAACATAAAAATAGGTTTTATATATTAAAAAAGATGAGAGACTATGACAAATTTTATCAACATTATAATACATCTTCGTTGATACAACCTCATTAAGTTTGTAAGTAGTGAATTTTTTAATTAATTATACCAACGCCAACAATTTATTCATCACATTTGTAGCTCCCTGATGAAGGACATAACCAATGTCCGAAAGCTTGGAATAAAAATTTAAAAGAGTACACGTTTCATTTTTTATTGCTGCAAACCCACTATTTAACGTTTACTTCTATATATATATGTAAAAGTAAACCTATGTTTATTTTAAGTGAAACAGCAGGGCTTAGTTATTTTTAGTTATTTAAAGTTTTAGGTTGTATGACTGTTTAAGTTTTATTGACATTGACATATTGTAAATTGTATGGTACAATTGTCAAATTACTTAATGGCGTAAGAAATAGCATTGTTCTTGATTCTCTTTTTAGGTTTGTATATTTGTTAAGTTATTTTAGTTATGTTATTATTGTTAATAATTTATATTGTAGAATTTTAACGATAATAAACTCTTTTTAGACGAATTCAAACTGCTATCTCTTCACATGAATAAGGGTATGATATTACACTTATAAATCAAGAATTTAAGCTGATAAAAAAAATATAGTGATAACTATAAATTTCCAAGCCGTTATTTGGATAAAACGATATTTAAGAATGAATTTTACATCAATGAGAATTTGCATGGCTATAGAAGCAAACAGTAGTGATAGTAAGAAAAATGTATATAAATTTAAGTGGCTGCAGCCAACAGGGTCCCGTTTTTATTATGAAATCCCCTTTGAAAAACAACTTCAAATTGATCATTCTGAACTATTTCATCTGAAAAAAGTGAAGAATATATTAGCATCTATGAAAACAAGAGGATCCTTTAGAACATGTACTATAGCATTAGAAGACAATTTGAAGGAGATTTATTTTGATTCAGATGGTGATGTGGTTTATCAAAGTGAGTACTTACAACAGACCTTATTACCAGTGTATGAGAAGATAGAAACAGCTGAACAATTTCCATCATTTGCTGAGTTGCTCCAGAAATTTAATGACACAAATTTACCTAAAGTTGAAAAGAAAAATTTAAAAAAAATAAAAGATGATTTTGTACTTCGAAATTTTGATGGAAATAATGTTCCAATGAATTCATGGCTCAAGACCTTCGAATCAGAATGTTTGCGATGTGAGGTGGTTGCTGACGAAGACAAGATTTTGATTCTACGTTTGTTTCTTGATGGAATAGCAAAAGAATGGTTTGAATCAAAAATAATAACATTAGGCTTAGATAACAGTTTTGAGGTATGGAAAATTAATTTTTTAGATAGTTTTTGTGAAACAGGTTGGCATAATCATAGGCAAGCTTATTCTTTTAGGTATATAGGTGGTAGTATTGTTGATTATGCGTTTCGTAAAGAAAATTTATTGCTAAATATAAAGAATGATTTTCCCATTGATATACTAATTGATTTAATTGTAACAAATTTGCCAATTTATATACAAGATAATATTAATAGAGCTGACGTTACAACAATGGAAAAATTGGTAGGTGAATTACGAAAATTGGAAAGTTTAGTTATAAAAAAGAAGAATAAATTGGAGACAAAACCAAATTTTTATCAAAAATCTACTATAATACCAGAAGAACAGAAAACTACTTGTCAATATTGTGATAGAAAAGGATTCCCTGGGAGGTTTCATCCAGAGGCAATATGCCGTTTAAAGCAAAAAGATAAAAAGGTAACAAAAGAAAACAAATCAAATGATATTAAATATATTAATAATATTGCTATACAGGAGACATTAAATGAAACAGTAACTGAACAAAAAAACTAGATTTGCTGCCATTGATCAAATTAAAAGTATTCCTAAATAATAAAGAATTATGTGGAGTTTATGACCCAGGCTCAAATGTTACTCTTCTGAATTCGAAGGTGGCAAGAAAGTTAGGATTAGATATTCAAGAAGATAGGAATATGTTTAAAACGATAAATGGCAGAACAAATTTTACAGGAAAACTAATTGCAAAACTGAAAATTAATAAAATTGAGAAAAATATTAATCTTTTTGTAATTAATGATGAATATTTTGAGTACGATATTCTACTCGGATTAGATTCTATTTTAAATTTTCAAATGAAACAAGATTTTGATTTAGAGATTTATCAAAGATTATACGGAAAAATTGAAGAAAAAATCGAAAAATTTAATTATAATATTAATATTACAGAATACTCCATAAACTTTAATGAGGGAATTCCCACAGAACTTTTTGAAGCAAAATTACAACATTTATTGCCATATCAGAAAAATAAAATAGAAATATTACTAAATAAATATGACAATATTTTTGCAAAACATAAATTTGACATTGGGCAGGTTCAAAATAATGAAGCTCAAATTAAACTTTTAGAACATAAATTTGTTGCAAAAAGACCCTATAGATGCTCGATAGAAGACCAAAAAGAGATAGAATTTCAAATAGGACAATTATTAAAAGCAAATTTAATAGAAGAATCATCTTCACCTTTTGCAGCACCTGTTACATTGGCTTTTAAAAAAGATGAAGGATCTAAAACAAGATTGTGCATTGACTTTCGTGAGTTAAACAAATTAATTATTCCTGAACCCCAACCTTTTCCTTTAATTGACGAGATTTTGACCAAAACAAGGAATGCTAGGTTCTTTACTACTTTAGATATAAATTCTGCTTTTTGGTGTATTCCAGTTCGGATAAAAGATAAATACAAGACAGCCTTCGTTACCCAAAGTGGTCATTGGCAATGGAAATGCTTACCTTTTGGGCTTAAAACATCTCCCGCAATATTTCAAAGAATTTTAAGTAATATTATCAGGAAGCATAATTTAAATTCATTTTGTATAAACTACATAGATGACATTTTAATATTCTCATTATCATTTGAAGAACACTTAGACCATATAGAAAGACTTATGAAAGCAATTATTGAAGAGGGATTTAGGCTCAAACTTCTAAAATGTAATTTTGCAAGAGAAGAGGTTAAATATTTGGGACACATTGTGGGACACAATTCAGTTCGTCCGTTACATGATAATTTAATATCGATCAGAGATTTTCCAGCACCAGACACGAGAAAAAAAGTACGACAGTTTTTGGGAAAAGTAAATTTTTACCACAAATATATAAAAGATTCAGCTAGGTTATTAGAGCCACTACATAATTTACTTAGAAAAGATATCAAATTCCACTGGTCTTTAAGCTGCCAAACAGCTTTTGATAGGGCAAAGAATATCCTCTGTTCTGAACCTATACTAGCCATTTTTAACCCAAATGCTCCTACAACTATATATACAGATGCTAGTGTTCTAGGAATTGGTGCGGTTCTGAAACAAAAACAAAGAGATGGAGAAATGAAACCCGTAGCATACTTTTCAAAAAAATTGAACAAATATCAAAAAAATAAAAAGGCTATTTTTTTAGAATGCCTGGCAATTAAAGAAGCAATAAAATTTTGGCAATACTGGCTAATGGGAAGAAAATTTCTC
This sequence comes from Diabrotica undecimpunctata, assembly GCF_040954645.1. Lineage (NCBI taxonomy): Eukaryota > Metazoa > Arthropoda > Insecta > Coleoptera > Chrysomelidae > Diabrotica > Diabrotica undecimpunctata. The sequence continues at coordinate 94,502,646 of NC_092807.1, read as the reverse complement.
GTTATCATAAACCCCTTGAGGGAAGAGAACTTCGTACAAGACCAGATGAAGAATTAGGAGATATGACACATTTTCTTTCACAATTTGACTTCGACATTAAATATGAACCTGGAAAAGAAAATGTAGAAGCAGACTGCCTTTCTAGAAACCCAGTGTTGGAAAATATGAAAAATGCAGAAACATTCATAAGAACAGTAAACCTAGTCACATTAACTGAGATAAAACAAGACCAAAATAATAATCGACAAGTTATAGATACAATGAGAGGAACAATTTTGAACCAAGATATATTTTATAAATTAAGGAAGAATGAAAAAAGAATAATTTTATCCAAAGATTTTGGAAAAGAGTTAATAACAAAAGTTCACAAATTTTATGGTCATATTTGTGCTGGTAAAGTAACAAACAAAATTAGAAATTTTTACTACATTAAGAATATAGATTCACTAGCAAAGGATATCTGTCAAAAATGCGAGATCTGCTGTAAAAATAAAACAAGAATCGGTCCAAAATATGGTCTTCTGTCACAATTGGGTCCAGCAAAAGAACCTTTTCAGATAATGTCCTTAGATACAATAGGAGGATTTGGTGGCAATCGTTCGACAAAAAAATACCTCCACTTACTTGTAGATCACTTCACCAGATATGCGTTTGCAGTTACTTCTAAAAATCAGACCACAGATGATTTCATAAAATTAATCGCCAAAATTCAAGATAAACACCCCATAAAAACATTATTAACAGATCAGTATCCAGGAATTAATTCCAAAATATTTAGAAATCATATGAAACATTTAAATATTCAATTAATTTTTACAGCAGTAGACTGTCCATTCTCGAATGGATTAAATGAAAGACTTAATCAGACATTAGTTAACAGAATAAGATGCAAACAAAATGAAACTAGAATTCGAGCATGGACAAAAATAGCTGAAGAATGTATAGAGGAATACAATAAAACAGATCATTCCGTAACCGGATATAGCCCAGAATATTTGCTTTTTGAAAAAGCAGATCCGATTGTTCCCGAGGAACTGTGTGAGACAACAAATGTATCAAAAGATAAAGAAATAGCCTATAAAAATTCGGTACGACATCATGAATATAATAAAAAACTGTATGACAAAAATAGAAAATCCTATGAATTCAAAGAGGGAGATTGGGCATATGTAGAAAATAAATCAAAACTAAATAGAAAAAAACTTGACGAAGTAAGAGTAGGTCCATTTCAAATAAAAAAACAAATTTCAAATACATTATATGAAGTAGATATTGGATACAAAAAGAATGATATGAATTATTTCCATATTTCAAAATTGATGCCTTGTGATAAACCATATACTTAGATGGTTTATCATACCTTTTTGGTAGGGGGATGTAAACGTAAACCTATGTTTATTTTAAGTGAAACAGCAGGGCTTAGTTATTTTTAGTTATTTAAAGTTTTAGGTTGTATGACTGTTTAAGTTTTATTGACATTGACATATTGTAAATTGTATGGTACAATTGTCAAATTACTTAATGGCGTAAGAAATAGCATTGTTCTTGATTCTCTTTTTAGGTTTGTATATTTGTTAAGTTATTTTAGTTATGTTATTATTGTTAATAATTTATATTGTAGAATTTTAACGATAATAAACTCTTTTTAGACGAATTCAAACTGCTATCTCTTCACATGAATAAGGGTATGATATTACACTTATATATATATATATATATATATATATATATATATATATAGAATATATATGTATATATATATATATATATATATATATATATATATATATCTGTATATATATATATATATATATATATATATATATATATATATATATATATATATATATATATATATATATATATATAGTAGTTTTTCCGAAATGAATTTAGATTTACCCCAACCGTGTACAAGTTCTCAATCCTACCAGGAAAACAGTAATGGACAGCTGTGGCGCACCCAGGGGGGGGGGGGTTTGGGGGTTAAAACCCCCCCAGGCCATATAAAGTAAACAATATATAAAGAATAGTAGGAAAATGTAACTTGTCTTTCACACACAATACAAAAAATTCAAAACGCTAATTGAATAATTAAATTACCACTTTAAATATGTAGAACGCAATAATTATTGTATAAATACACAATAATTAATACACAATAATTAATAATATTATATTTAGATATAGATACCTAATATTAGGCTTATGAAAAAGTAGACAGAACGAGTCTATTGCGAGTAGCATGCGCCTACAGGACTGTATCTGCGGCGGCCTTGTGGACTATCACGGGTTGTGTTACTCTGCATGTGTTAGCAGTAGAAAAGAGACATCTCTATGAGAGAAGAAAGCATTTGACAACAGCTATAAAAAAAGAAGAAAGGGAAATATCAATGGAAAGATGGTAAGAAGAGTGGAACAACAAGGAAGATGTTGCCCAGTGGACCAAGATGCTGAACTCGAGCTTGAGGGACTGGGCAAATTATCTTTTTATTTATGAAAAAAATATTTGGGATATTGCACAACTCCTTTATCTCTAATAGAGCGAGTAACTCAAGCAACTGGTACCTCAGAAAGTAGGGCCAAGAGAGTAATTAAGGAAAATAAAAACAAAACATCAACTTCATTGATGGATTACTCAGAAACATTTGCAAGCCCAGGCTCAAGTCATCAATTAATCCATTTGAGGAACACGTTATAGGAAATACCATCTATATGTTTGCTAATAGCCACAAAAGAAGACCTACCATGAATGCTGTTTACCAATCTGTTAAAAACGAAGGAATTGTAATTGGTAAACTGTATTCCGTGCCGGTCTCAGCTTGTGTAGAGGAGGGACGCTGAACTGAGTAGGGGTGCAATGCTGGAGGAGGCACAAGCTCAACAAAACGCGCCAAAATAGATAGGAACAAACAAAAACAGTTACTACTAGCCACATACAACATCCAATCTATGGCTAAAGATGAAAAGTCTACGAATACGAAGAACTATCCAAGATAAAGTGGGATATTGCAGGACAAGCGAAGCAGTAACATCTCCAGAAGATGCCAAACCCTAGTGTTGGCGAAGTGTCGGGAACTAATCTCAGAAGAAGACAACGGCCTAACAGCCCGAACAAACAGTTTAACAAGTTAGACGACGGCCGTGAAAGCCTAACGCAATTTTATGAATTCAGTTTTTGAAATAGCAAAATCGCTTCGCTTTTAAACCCTTTATCTTTGGCACATTATGGATGCCTCGTTTTGGTTAAACTTGAATTTGGTCTTAATCTTTCAAACTGTTCTTTTTAAATTGCTTATTGTTTATGAACGACTCACCGGTGATTCTGGGTCGTAGGGCATTAAACCAGGGGCCAACATGGACAATAAAAAGTTAACTCTCTACATGTTATTGCGTCTGAGTTATTTTAATTGTTTATAAGCTTAAAACCACACTACCTTCGCACACCTACTTTACAATATTTAACATAAAAATGAGTTAATTGAAAATTGATAATGATATTGTCCTTATTTCCACGGAAAATCGAAGTTTTTGTGCATTTTTAGAAAAGTTAATAATAATTTTCAAAACATCGACTTTTGAAGCTATTTTTGCAATAATTAAGCAACAAATTAGCAAAAATAATTTTATAAACCCTCATTTGAAACGGTTTGCTATGCCTTCTCAGTAGAATTGTTTCACTTTTCCATATAATTTACCGATCTTCACCTTTAGTATTTAAAATCAAATAGCGATCTTACAGTGATTATATATTTTTTATAAGTAAAACATGACGTTTAATGATTTGCATAGTGTGTATCAACGAGTGTCATAGAAAAATCGTAAGTTCCCTGGTCTAAAGTGTCTAACAGCGATTTCCTACAAGTCTTAGCGATAGGCTCTAAGCATGCAGTTTTAAAATATATGATAACCATTTGAACACTTTTCACAGTTAATACTTTTATTCTTGCAAATAAGATGAAAAATCAGAGACACCAACTTTGTTTTCAATGAGGAAACTCAGTGAATATTTTTAGCCCTCTAGGTTCAAACTCCCAATGACAAATGTCACTCGTACAGTTTCAAATAGCATGGGATCAAGTGACAAATGATTTTAAAGGAGCGTTTAATTGTATCTTTAATGATAGCCTTATTTAAGATTGTTTGCTTAGTAGTTGCCAAAAAATCGCGTTCGACACATATAAGAGCAATTAGAGTTTGCCTGCACTGAGAATAATAATTGTAGATATTATTTAAATCATTGGTTCTTACCCTTTTGGCTGGGACCCAAAATATAGATATAAGGTCTTTCAATTGGAACTTCCGAACTTTGACAGTTGGCAGTGGACATATCGTTGAAGCTACAACATCCAACGTGTTAATAACAACACACCAAAAACATTGTGACAAGGTTTAGGCTCACACTGCAATTTTAACCATATTATAAATTACTTAAAAGACAGTAATATCATCGTCCTTCTCTTTGCTTATATCCCGATGCGGGGTCGGCTTTCCTAATTACATCTCTCGATAAGTTTCCATCTTGGGTCATACCCCTTGGGTATGGGTCATCAATCCCCTTTACCGACATGTCCGCATAAGACATCTTTGGATTTCATCTTTTCCGTCCCGCCATATATATTTTTTATTATTATTTCTTATTACGTATTTTATTAATTATTTCTTTTCATATTTTGTTTAATTAACGTTTTGTGTGTGTGTGTTTATATTACGTAACTAGTACGCCCTAATATTCTTATACAAGGGATGCGAAGTTTATTTGGCGTGCACCCACATGACTCTACCACAGTATTCGTATAAACACCGTGCGAGAAACATTTCAGTTTTGTGTAATCATCCACTCCAAGTGTAATTCGACGCGGTCCAGCCACGAAATTCTACAGCCCCGCGCGCTGGAGAGAGAAAGGAAGCATTCATCATCACAGGTAGCGTACGATAATAATTTACATACACACAATATTCAAATAATTGATAAGTTTGCATTTAACTTTTTTTTGTCATAAAACGCCAGCGCCTTTAAAATAAACAATTGATAGATGTAACTCTTATAGTTAATTAATACACGTGTACATTGGTCCTTCGAAACAGATTTGAAATTAGTTAAACTAATTTTTAATCAATTAAAACAATCAAGATATATAATTTTAAAATATCGCTTAAAATCATATATATATATATATATATATATATATATATATATATATATATATATATATATATATATATGAGGATAGATTTATATTAAGCTATCCTTTGATAGATGTCGCTACTTGATACCGAATTGGTTTCGGTGACATTTGTCATTCATGACATGACGCCTGTTAAAATTTTAAGTTTTAAAAATAATTAGTTTGGTTTTTACAGCCGTTAAAAGCAAGCAAATTTTGTGTCAAATGAAGTCACCACGCCGGAAATGATCAACAAAGTCCATGACATTATTATGGCAGATCGTTGAATTAAGCTTCGCGAGTTAATAGAGGTCCTAAACATTTCCTACGAACACGTACATAACATTATTCACCATCATTTGGACATGAAAAAGCTATCTGCGTGATGGATGCTGCGTTTGCTGACAATCGATCAAATGCAAAAACGTGTGACCACTTCGGAGACGCTTTTGGCGACGATACGGCGCGATCCGAAGGATTTTTTTTACCGATTTATCACCGTTGGTGAAACCTGGGTGCACTATTACACACCGGAAACCAAAGAACAGTCGAAACAGTGGCTCAAACGCGGCGAAGGGCGGTCGAAGAAGGCAAAGAGTGCACATTCGGCCGGCAAAGTGATGGTGACTGTTTTCTGGGATGCGAAGGGCATCATCCACATCGACTACTTGAAAAACGGAAAAACAATCAATGGTGAGTACTACGCAGCATTATTGAATCGATTCGAAGCCGAATTGCGTCGAAAACAGCCCGGTTTGGAACGCAAAAAAGTGTTCTTTCACCAAGACAATGCACCGGCTCATCGATCGGCCGTCGCCATGGCAAAATTACACGAATTGGTTGAACACCCACCGTATTCCCCAGATCTTGCCGCCGGCGATTTTTTCCTGTTTCCAAACCTAAAAAAATGGCTCGGAGGACGCCGTTTCGCAACAAATAATGAAGTCGTCGCTGAAACTTCGGCCTATTTTGAAGAGCTCGAGCAAAAGTACTATTCGGAGGGGATAAAAAAATTTTAACATCGTCTTACTAAGTGTATCGAGCTAAAAGGGGACTATGTTGAGAAAAAAATCGATTTGATTCAAAAAAACTTGTTTTTTCTATCAAAGGCTATTATATTTTAATGAGCTATTAACTTTAAAAAATATGTTACGCGTGGATTTCCCGATTTAAAGATAAATATAATATTGATTTGTTAATAATACTCGGGGTGTTTTTTCGCGTTTATACATACTCAATATAAAATAAATATTTACCCATGTTGTTACTTATTGAGTTTCATAACTTTAAAAGTATTTACATACTGAACTTATTAATTGAGATCAACCTTTAAAGGTTTAGTGTTACGAATATTACATTATAAAATCCACAATGGTAACTAGAACATTAAATAGAATTGCTCGTCTACGTGCATTGAGACGAGAAGTTGACATTTGTAAAATTAACTAAACTGAAAAGCTTGCAGATGAAGTTTTAATTGATGAGTACCGTTATCTCCAGAGTTCCTGTTTGCTGCAAAAGATTATGAAAATATTAATACTAGTTTTAATGATTGACGTACTGAGTTAATTAATTTAATCGTTGTTGAGGAAAACACAGATTTAGATAGGGAATAATTAATTATATTCTGTCCTTTTGAGCTTGATAACACAGCACAACTGATTATAAATTCAATAATGTAATGTAATGCAATATGTCCGAAACACTATAAGGTGATTCAAAAAGTTTAAATGACTCGTAAGTGTTTTTCATTAGAAATGTGTCATTACTCGCCATCTTTCGTTGTATCCTCCTTGTATTGTGAGATTTCGGTAGCTGATACAATAGGTTCGAGGATAAACATAAAACGAAAACGAAGGATTTGCTGATTCAGTGCCAGGGAATTGGGTATAAATATTTGAAAAATTAAATTTTATTATAATCTAAATTTATTATAGTATCAGAGCAATTAAGTTTGTAAAAAATAAGGCTTTTTTTGACGTAAAATTGCTACATAGATAAGTTTTTAATTTATGAGGAAAGTTTGACTTTTTGATTGTTTATTTAATATAATTTCCACTAAAAAATCGATGAATCCCTAGATGAGAGTCTTTTTGTAATATCTCATACTACACATTTTAACTGTCAAAGGCGTCTATACAGTTGTGTCGAGTAAAAATCTAACTTAATTGCCCTATTTAAATATGTAAAGCATATAGGTACAATACATACAAATTAAATGTATGTTTAAAGAAATTTCTGACTATATAATAACCAAAGAACATATAGATAAGTGCGAATAAATAAATATCATAGTTCAGTTATTATATCACATCGTGTTTATCATCATCATTTGAATCTGAAGTTGTGTTGTGTGGTTTAATGATAATTGGTTCTAATAAGCATTCGTTAACTAACGAATTTAAGTTCCATAACTTTTCTTCTTCCTTAACAGTGCCTTACAATAAAGCTTCCGGTAAAAGTCTTTTCACATCAACTAATTTGAAAGAAGTTACTGTTACTTCTCGCTATGCCACCCTTTACTTTTGTCCATATTAGCTCTATCGTATTATTTAATTATAAAATAGTATTAAAAAATTATTAACGTTAATACAATTTTCCATTTTCCCATTCGTGAGATAGGCTGCGCCTATGATTTATGGAGGATAATGATATACATACGTTATATGATTCGTGATATCATTCTTAAGAGGACAGAGTATAGATTGGAATTCCCTGATAGCGTTAATAAAATAGGTCCTCTTTATTTTAAGCATCATTCAGCATTAAACATTACTGCTAGAGGAACTCAATGTATCCTCTGATCCACCAATTAGATTAAAAACCAATGCAAACCTTCAAACACTAACTTTAAATATATTTGCGGGCGAGATTATCGATTTTCCCAAATGTAGAGATTGATATAATGCTATTGTACATAATAATTCAGATCTTTCTGATAATTAACAGTTTAGTTATCTTCTGCAATCAGTTAGTGATTAAACATTACATTACATTACATTTTGCAACCTTATAATGTGATTAAACATTAAGTTGCAAAATTCAAATTATACGATGAATACTATTATGGACAAGAAATTTATTGGTCCCCTTTCCATGTAAAATTGTAAATGTTCCTTACAAATCTCTTTATGCACCCTTCATAGGGGTTTATCTAAAGGGCTATAATATTGTAACATATTTTTTTTCTCGGCCCTTTAGGGTTTAATTTCGTATCCAAGGCGTCGCAGAGGAGGCTCCCTATTAGCCACTATGTAAGATCTGGTACGAGAATGTACGATTTTGACACGAGGAAGATGGAATAGTGTAGCGGTCAGAAAAGGCAATGGACGGACTCGGCGAGTAAGGTTCGTTTTCATAAGGTTTTAAAAAACCGGCAAAGTTTGCCTTAACTCCAAGTGTATGGTAAGAAAGAGGTGATTTGTTTGCTTTATTCACTTGATCTTCCACTTCGATTTCGAGCTTTCCGTAGCTAGATAATGTGATGCCTAGATATTTAAACTCCATTACTTGTTCTATTATCTGACCTTCCAGCTGCAATTTACATCTTATTAAATTTGCTGTTGTAACCATGCATAGGAGACAAAATACACCGCGACAGGGGTGTATTTTGTCTCCTATGCTCTTCAATCTCTATGTGGAGAACATTTTTGCAGAGGCACTGAAAGGCTCTGAGTGTTGAATAAAGATAAACGGGTTCCCGATAAATAATATTCGTTACGCCGACGACATCGCGATAATAACAGACAACGAACATGATATGCAGTTGATGTTAAATAAAATAAACACCGTAGGAAAAATATATGGCTTGAAGATAAATGCTGAAAAATCTAAATGCATGGCAATAAGAAAAAACGCACTTTTAAGAATACAACCGATCAAGTGAAAACATTTAAATACTTGGGAATGATGATGAATCACCAATGGGATCCTCAACAAGAAATAAAATGCCGTATCGAACAAGCAAGACAAGCTTTTATCAAATTTAAACCGCGACTATGTAACCGCAATCTTTCCTTCAATCTCCGCTACAGGATGGTTAAATCCTATGTATGGTCCATATTGTTATACGGTATGGAAACATGGACGTTAAGCGTACTTTCCATTAATAAGTTGGAGGCCTTCGAAATGTGGACGTTGCGAAGAATGTTCCGCATACCATGGACAGATAGGGTGAGAAACGAGGAAGTCTTAAGAAAGGCAAATACTGAGAGAGAACTACTCAATTTGATCAAGGTACGAAAAATTGGATACCTCGGCCATATTCTTAGAGGAAAAAAATACGCAATCTCTCAACTAATCATCCAGGGAAAGATTGAAGGCAAACGAGGAGTAGGTCGCAAACAAATGTCGTGGCTACGGAACCTAAAGAACTGGACAGGCATAAATAACACTGGCGATCTTTTGCATGCCGCAAAAGACAGAGGTCTGGCCTTAAGATAATTCGCCAACACACTATAGGTGCACGATACTATGAGAAGAAGAACCATGCATTTTGTCTTTTTTTATAATCTTTGTAATGTAAGTTATTCGCCGTTTGTTGTAAGCCGTATCATGTGCCAAGGGATTTAATAACAGCGTCCTGAGGGCTAAGTAAGCGGACATGGTTTTAAGTGGAAAATAAGCAGCCGAATTTAAAGGATCAAATATAGTACCCAGGATAACCTGGAGCCCAGTTTTGGTATTTGATTTCTCCCAAGATTTGTCCAGCCTCCATTTTGAGTCTCTTAAGGACCGGATCTGGATTGTGGGACAATGATTTTTTGGTCAAGTTTGTGGGAACTTCTAAATAAACATTTATCGTTAATACACCAAAATTTGCTCCAAATTTAAAAAGTTTACAAATAAATATAAATTTTATGTATCAGCTAATTGACATATTTTAGTTTCTTTTGAATAAAATTAACCTTTGATAATTAATTAAGAATTCAGAAAAGTTTGGTATCTCATTTAGACATATGACAGTTACTACAACTTTTTCATTTGGTACCATTTGGTATATAACCATAGTTTTAAATTTTGTTTTGTTGTTGGAAGATTTAATGTAACGTTTTTTAATAGATTTAAATATTTTTTTGTAATAACTTTATGTAAAATAAAAATAAACATGTAATTTTTCTGTATAAACTAGGAGTTTAGAAAAATATATATTTTTTTAAATATTCACCCTTAAAAATTTTTAGGAAAGAAAAACCCTAAACCTTTCTTTCTATAAAGCAGGCGAATTTATTTTTTCCCAGTCCCCAAAAAAAGGCATCCTTATCCAGGATCTTGCTCTCCAACCAAAACATGTGTAGCCGCTCGCAAACGTTTCAATTTTTTTGCTTACTCTATCTCCAAGCCCAGTAATTGTTCAATCCCCCTTTTAGTCCCAATAAGCAAATAATATTGTTACAACATTCACTTAAAGTTCTTGAAAGCAAAATTGACCTGTCTCCGATTTTCCACATTATTATGGAAAGGGAAGATATTATCAGTGAGAAGATTTCAAATTAAATAATCTACAAATGATGAAAAGGTTGCCAATGTAAGTCCATAATACCAGTATATGGGAAATACCAATATATTTGCCTCATCATCAGGTCCCAGTACGTTAGTCTTATTTATATTAAAAATTACAAGCTAAAATAACACAAATAACATAAAACAAACAATGAATAACTACAATACAATAAAATGATACTAAATAATAGCATAATAAGCATGCAGCTATAACATTAATTGAGAGTGAGATTGACAAACTAAATATTATAATGTATTACAGTCAGTAATTAGTATGTATATGGTATATTACAGAGGTATTATGTTAACATTGAATTATACTTTCAACAAACCAAAATTATAGCTTACATATCAGATACAGGAAACATCTTTGTTTGTTTTGTGCTCTTTTAGCTTGTAGTATTTATCATAAATAGGACTAACGTACTGTGGCCTGATGATGAGGCAAATATTGTAAGGCTTGAAACCGGTAGCAAAAAATGTACCATCATTAAATAATAAAAACTACTTAAGATTGTGAGTATTGACTCATTTCCCATATCCTGATAAACAATCTACAACAAAAACAGATCAAAGATGATCATGTCATTATGCATTTCTTGTTATTATAGTATATAATGTAAAAAATATGTGACCGACCGTTACGTACGTTCTTTAAGAATCAGTCAACAAAATCGGGTCATCGAGTATGAAAATTTTTTTAATTTAAAATTGAAGCGAATTGATGTACCCATACTCCTAGCTAGTTAGACACATTAAAATAAAATGAAATTACAACCTAAATTCAGGCCACCAGAACCAGAGTGGCCCAAGTGATAGAAATCAAAACTAGAGATATGGGCCAAAATAGTTTAGTGAAATTTTCGAGTTAATGTAGAAAATTAAGTAAATATTAAACACATTGCTTAGTTCGCAGCATAATACTTTAAAAATTACTAAGATTGTAATGGGCTTTAGCCTGATGCTAATTTTGTAAGTATTTGTAATTTTTTTAACAGTTGGGCCACTTTGACATTGGCTGTTTGAGAGAAGCATGTCAATAAAAGTAAGAATAATAGGCCATCGGGTATGAAAACAACCCATCCCATAGAAATAAATGTAATATACCAGAGATAATGACTTTTATTAAACTGAAAAATTACAAATTAAAACTTACTGCTAGTTTTTTTACTTAAGTTGTAATCAGACTTTCACTTTTATTGTTTTTAAATGTTTTCATTATACACTACTGAAAAATCGCTTATTGCTCCGTCTAATTCATTTCTTGCAGTGTTAGAGTCTGCTGGTTGGTGGTAGAATTGATAATAGATGGGAGGAACATATTCTAGTAAACACAGAAGGTCTTTCTTTTTTTCAGGGTCGATGTTTCTTCTACCCGGATATAGTGTTTCGAGCTCTAGGTTAGCAGCATCTTGAGAATTACTTTTACTTAAGTTAACTTCAGTAAAAAGGACTTCTGGATTATGCGAATACTTAAAATACATGGAGAATGGATGCATTCTACTATACAGCATCCACTGCACTTTTAGCCATTCTACTTTAGACCTATCAACGCTTATCTTTCTGTTCGTAATGTTACTTTCTAAGGCTTTCGTCGATATGAAATCGTCTCGTTTCATCTGTACTACCTTGAATGGATTCTTTTTTTTTCGCTGCTGTTATCACGGTGTTCCAATGCTCCGGAATATATATGTTTGAGAAATACCTCTTCTGCTTTTCTATCAAGCCGAAAGCTCGGTCACAAGATGAGTAGGAATGACCGCTCACTGTAAATTTGTGATCAATCTGTTCCGCAGTATAAGCTGGATTTGATACAATGTACATACACAACACCGCAATTTTTATATTGCGGTTCTGACCGCCACATTGGTCTAAGTACATTATTAGTTTGTTTGTACGTCTATTACCTCTAATAAATGTTAATAAACATGAACCTATTTTCTGTGGCCCTCTGGATGCAGTCGATACGTCCGAAACATACATAAAAATGTCATCGGTAGCAGCATTGTGAATCCTTAAACAGTAAGTCCATAGCTGCCGTTTATAATAGCATAAACCAGTTGAAATTACCGGAAGAATCTTCATCAGATCAAATATAATTACTGTGATGTCATTGTTTTCTTCTGCATACTGTATATCAATTTTCATATTATTCATGGCACTTTCTAGTTTTCTTAAATGAATCTTCTTGGCAGTGGTAAGTTCGGTCTTCTTGGAATGTTCACTATTTTCACAAGCCTTCATTTTTACTTTGAAATTATCGCATTTCTTACATGAATCTGTTATAGGAGCATGGAATGATAAGTTGAACTTCTCAGTGAATATTTTTTCAAAGATGTATTTAAAAACAGGTTCGCTGACTTTCTTTTTATATTCGGAATACATTATTGTCAAATTCGAATCAGGTGGCAAATACTGCCTTGTCTCACTTTTGTGTCTGGTGTAGTGTGAATCGTATTTTGGGAAAGTATTAATGAACTCCTTTACTTCATTTTCTTTCAGCTCAGGGGTTTTGTTTTTTTGGGACATGTTTACCTCGCTTGGCAATAGGGGGTATATCACCAACTGATTTATTTTTCAAAACCCTTGTGAGACGTCCATCTGATACTTAAAGGACATGTTTGAAAAATGACTTGCAAACACGAATTTGTTTTCCGTTCATATCTGGTAAATGATACAGTCTGAAAAATTCTCTCGGCTTTGTTGCGGCATCGTTTGAATTTTGTTTACATGATCTTGCTTTAATTACGATATTTACGAGTGAACACAGGTATGAGATTTGCAAATTGAAATTTGATAATCCATAAAATTTGGAAAATAATACTCTTTGTCTTTCAGGATCGATCTTCTCGTGGCATTTTTCTTTACAGGAACATCGATATTGTGTATTTATCGTTTTAGCGAGAACGAGAACGCTTTTAGTGTAAGTGTATTCCTCACCTTTAGCTCGTTTGTTTTTTCTTACATTTTTTTTTATCGTATTTTCCTTGCGAATACGTTTCCTTGTCGTCTTTGTAGAAACTGACGACTAGTCTTCTTCATTAGACAAATCTTCAAGATTATGTTGCAAATTTGGCGAACAACTCCTGCTGCGATGATCTGAAACATACTCGGAACCTGAATCCTGATAGGGCTCCTCTAGGCTTAATCCAAGTATATCTCGTAATCCATTTTCGATGTTATTAGTAGTTTCAGCCTCACTCCCTCCATCATGTGCAATTGCTACAGCTTCAGGAACATCTGCAGCAAACAAACAACAATAATTACTGTTTATGTAAGATGCAAACTTTGAAAAAATTAAAACAGTACAATTAATGTTTTTTTGTAGGTTATGTTAACTTGACAAAGGTTATAACAGTTGAGTTATTGATTAAATAACAGAGAAACTCACCTTTTACGTTACATGCAGTGCCTTCCGCGCCTTCGTCCTCACTTTCATTCATGTTTTTATTGATTTTCTAATTAAAACACTGTTATAAAATGAGAAACACACGCAAATAACCTCTCAATAATAATCACAATGACAGTTAAGCGTTGCCAATGCCAGAGTGCCAAACAATGCCAAAACAATACTAGTGTCGCCATCTGTTATTCCCAGAGAGAACTAATCTTGGGCTACTGTGGCTTTGAATATATTATTATTTCACATCGTTTTTTGTGATAAAATCTAAATATGAAAAAATGTCACTTGGGCCACTCTGGTTCTGGTGGCCTCAATTAATAAGCCATTAAAAACCCTTTATGCTTCTAACTTGCCTTACTAAAATTCATGCACACATGCAGTTAGTACTATAAACCAAAAAATCGATGCCAAAATAGGCAAATAAAGCAGTTTTTTTTAGCTCAAAATAAAACTTAAACAGACCTAGCTCCATAGCTACCGAGAGATCCGCTTTGGACAGAATTAGTCCTCTGAACCATTTGTCCATTTGTAGTATCCTTGAAGGCATTTAAAAGAAATATAGCGACGACTGTAACCAGGAATCCGCATACGGCACCGAGCATGTCGACACCGCTCATCACCTTCCATTCTTCGAACAAAATTGACGATGCTATAATGACTAGAGTAGTGAAAAGTACGTAGTATATTGGCGTTACTACAGTAGTGCTGAAGAGATCAAGCGCTTTGTTTAGATAGTTCATTTGTAAACAAATGCATACAAGTACTATAATGAATAGCGCGAATGGCAACCAGTAGTTTGCTGGTTGATTAATTTCTAAGGCTGCAAAAAATTTAAAAATTGCTGTCAAAAATATTAAATTATGATAAGTACGGAATAATTCATTCATATCCCCATTTCTACCTACCTGCGTTTTCCTTAATGCTCATTCCTAATGCCTTGCAAGCCATCACAGTGAAGCTACCAACTGCAGAACATAATGTTAGATATACCACAACATGTCGATTACCATATTTCGGGCCGAAGACAACCAAAATTAAAAATACCATAATTGTAATGGTAATGATATAGTTGATAAATGCGGTATTCTGAGCATGATTGAGCAGTTCATCTATCGAGACTATCGTATCATCTTTGGGGGAATGTATAATCAGTATCGTTGATCCTAATATACATAATACACAGCCCAACTAAAAAACAAGAGATATTTCGCTCGACAAACTACTTTTTGTACCTCTACTGACAACAAAGATACCGAACTCAAGTTAATATAGTATAGTAGTCAAATACATACCTTTCCAAATATGTTGATTTTCTCATTTAGAAATTTAGAAGCCAAAACAGCTGCAACTAAAACACTTAATGCACCTAATGGGGTAACAAGTGAAGCTGGTGCAAAGGTGTACGCTGCGAAGTTGGCAAATTCTCCAATTCCCACTAAAACAAGTCGTATTTATGTGCTATAATTAAACAGTGATTATAAGCATGACAGAAATGTAAAAACACACAAAATTTTGCAAAAATTGGCAATATATTGTTGAAATAAGGAAGGTTCAAGAAAAAAATTGGTATAGCCTATAGGTAAACATCCACATAAATCTGAATAAAACACATTAAAATATTAATATTTTTATTATTCATTATACAGTCTATTCAGAATGAAGATGCACTGGGAATAGACAGAATCACGCTAAGATACGTAAGAAGCCATACGGTTTTGCATTTCTATTAAATTATTAAAAATTAGTAGAGTTATTACTTGTTTTAGCAAGATTTACTTTCGTTTCGATTGATGAACGTTGCTTGTTAATCGTTGTGTTTATTTTTTACTTTTATTTCCTAAATTGGTTCTTAGTTTGTAAATAATTACAGACTCGAAATTTAATAAATTACCTCAATTTTTATCAAGCATGCTTGTATGTGTGGTGCCAAAGGCAAATTGTGCATACTTGTACAAAAAGATTGAACAAGCATGCTGGACAAGCTTGCATGTGTGTCTGTAGCCGCCTTTAATTATGCATGCTTGAATTAAGCGCGCTTGCGCAAGCAAAACGGTACGTGCTTACCCAAAATTTTTAAGCTTGAACAAGTTGGCGTCCGTTGTGTTGCTTTGTGATGTAGCATTCGAGTAATTTTCGTCATGACTAATGATCGCAAAAAGGTTAACCATGAATCATTGGTTTATTCCAAGAGTTTATTCAAGAATACCAAAATCAGCCATGTCTTTGGCACGTTAAATCCAAAGATTATCATAACAAAGCAAAGGGAGATGTAGCGTACAAAATATTATTAGAAAAATATAGGTTAATTGGCGTTAATGCCGATAAGGATACAGATATTAAAAAAATTAACTCCTTCCAGACTAATTATAGAAGAGAAATGAAAAAAGTTGAAGATGAAGAACGCACTAATAGTTGAATACTTTAGGTTTTAATAACTCCTTCAAGTCACAAGAAATCTTTCATATGGTGTTATGGCTTCTCTCATGATCGTATCCTGCTTTTGAATCAAAGGTGTGTCAAAGAGACAAAAGGTTTAAATACGTCTGTTCATTCATTCTAAGATAATTGTGCCAGTCGCGCGGATATATTTTCAGCTCACTTACTACGCTAATGTAAGAATAGGTTTTCCTTTTCATCAACCATTGTTTACACCACACCGCACGCTTTTTTATTCGCGTAGCGAGCGTATCGTCGTCCGAGCTCGACATATTTTATTAAACTCCCTCTATTATTATCAAGCATTCTTGTACGTAAGGTGCCAAAGGCAAATTGTGCATACTTGTACAAAAAGATTAAACAACTATGCTGGACAAGCTTGCAGTTGTGTCTGTAACCGCCTTTAGTATTAATATTTGTATTTTATTCTTGTTTTGTTCTGTCAAGTAAGTATGGTGTTTTTATAGATTACTGTTTATATAATTTTGAATAAAATCCTTTATAAAAAGGTATATAAAAAACCCAGTTGGGCTATGTTGCATTGACAAAACGTTTTCGGAATAAATATTCCATCATCAGTGTCCTAAAATAGTATTTAACCACTTAATTAAAAAGAACATGAAAAGATTTAAGTTTTGACTAAGGTTAATGTAAAAGTGTGGTTAATACTTACAAGTTAATACATGGATGTAGCCACTAAATATGTGGGTAAAAACCCTTTAAAAATTATTAAATAAGATTTGATCTACATTATGTCTAATTTACAGTTAAGATGTTAAAGTTACCGTTGGATTGGTAACAGGGCGACATATGACTCTACATTAGTTGCGAGTCCTGAGACGGTATGTCTACGAGGACTTTGTCAAAGCAACTGATTGAAATGACAATTTTGGCAGGTTAAGACGGAAGTTATGACAGAGCAGTCAGTGTAACTGTATATGTCTATTTAAGACAGAAGCCAACGTTGTTTAAAAATTGTGAAAGTTGAAATAAAATGAAATTATAACAGTATCAACCATCAATGTTATTGTTTTAAATTATGTATGTGAAATGAAATTGTGGTGAGAAAATTATGTGATTATAGTTAGGCAACCAACTATACAGTGTCGAGTGGTGTGATGAAAAGATTCTTATATAAGGCCCTTTATGTTTTAATAACATTTGGTACCTGGAAAATGGAAACTAGACACTGGTGGAAAGTTGGGTTCTTGAAAAAATATTGGAATTGATATATTTAATATGTGAGGATGTTGTTCAATAAATGAAATAAAACTATTATGATATAAAGTTATGTAAAAATTAACTTACAACTCAATTATATTAGTCCCTGTATGTCAAAAAACAACATTTGGTACCTGGAAAATGTAAAACTTCTTGAGTTGTAAGTTCATGAATATGAATATCTGATTGGATGTTGACAAACTGAGTGAAGTAGTTATATTTTGTGTGTTGACTAGTATGAAATGGACAAAATTTGATGGTTGAAAGTGGTTTTGTAATATATTGGTCGTAAAGTACTTAACTTATAACTTGAGAAAAAGCCCTATCTGTTATAAAGCAACACTAGGTACATAGGAAGATAAAAGATTAAGTTATAAGTTGGTAAGTTGAATGAACTATTGGTCTATATTGACTATAATAGTAAAATGAAATTGTTGTATGTGGCTCTGTTAAATTTGAGTAAAGAGAATGAAAATTAAGGTGTTTTGAGAAAATTGTGATAAACGGATAGACTATGAAAGGCTGAGGTCCCCAGAGAACCGAAGCCAAACCCTGAGGGAATTGTGTAGAGAAGTAAAATAAGAATTTAATAATATGGAATGGGTGGTGGATGATGGATGATCTGATCTGAATTTGGGAGTGTCGAAATAAAAGCATGGAACGTATTGGTTATAGTGATTAAGACATGAAGTTTGGGTTGAAAAGAAAAGAGTGGGATAGGTAGAAAGTAAGATGTATTGGAAGAAAGGTTTTTAGAGTGAACTAAGGGAGATGAGTATTAGGTGAACTAATAATTAATATGGAATTTAATTGTAAAAGTAAATTGGGGATGTAAGTTAGGAGAATAGTTGGCGATGGAGAGGGAGAAAATCTCGATTGAATGAAACATGACGATTAACGCAATTTGGGCTTTTTTGTTTTTCTTTAAGAATTTCAAGATCTTCGTATAAATCTAATTAGTATCTATAGGAAACCCACACAGACTGACCACGTAATTCCATTTTCATCCAACCATCCCATGTCACATAAATACGCAGCTTTTCATAGTTACATCCATCGTCTAGAAAGCATTCCACTGTCAGATTCAAACTACAAAAAAGAACTAAATATACTCAGACAAATAGCAGTCAACAACGGATATGATCACAACATCATCAACAAACTCATCCACAAAAAACGCCTTAAGACCCTGCGGGAGACTGCGTTCCCCAGAGACCTTACCACCAAACCCAACTATGTTTCACTCCCTTTCTACCATGAAAGTCTTTCTGGAGATATTCGAAATCTAATCCAACGTTCGGTTGAAAACACCCATGTTTCTTTCAAAGTACCCAACAACTTGGGACAACACATTTCTAATTCCAAAGATCCTATCAACTATATGAACCGGAGTGGAGTATATAGACTTAAATGTTCAGATTGCAATGCCACCTACATAGGTAGAACATGCAGATCTCTTTCTTCACGCTCTCTAGAGCACATAAAAAGAGAAAATACTTCCACTTTCTCTCAACATCTCAAAGAACACAACCACACCCTCAATATCCCAGAAGACGTTTCACTTATCCACAATATCTCCCAAAAAAATTTCCTCAAATTAGATTTATACGAAGATCTTGAAATTCTTAAAGAAAAACAAAAAAGCCCAAATTGCGTTAATCGTCATGTTTCATTCAATCGAGATTTTCTCCCTCTCCATCGCCAACTATTCTCCTAACTTACATCCCCAATTTACTTCTACAATTAAATTCCATATTAATTATTAGTTCACCTAATACTCATCTCCCTTAGTTCACTCTAAAAACCTTTCTTCCAATACATCTTACTTTCTACCTATCCCACTCTTTTCTTTTCAACCCAAACTTCATGTCTTAATCACTATAACCAATACGTTCCATGCTTCTATTTCGACACTCCCAAATTCAGATCAGATCATCCATCATCCACCACCCATTCCATATTATTAAATTCTTATTTTACTTCTCTACACAATTCCCTCAGGGTTTGGCTTCGGTTCTCTGGGGACCTCAGCCTTTCGTAGTCTATCCGTTTATCACAATTTTCTCAAAACACCTTAATTTTCATTCTCTTTACTCAAATTTAACAGAGCCACATACAACAATTTCATTTTACTATTATAGTCAATATAGACCAATAGTTCATTCAACTTACCAACTTATAACTTAATCTTTTATCTTCCTATGTACCTAGTGTTGCTTTATAACAGATAGGGCTTTTTCTCAAGTTATAAGTTAAGTACTTTACGACCAATATATTACAAAACCACTTTCAACCATCAAATTTTGTCCATTTCATACTAGTCAACACACAAAATATAACTACTTCACTCAGTTTGTCAACATCCAATCAGATATTCATATTCATGAACTTACAACTCAAGAAGTTTTACATTTTCCAGGTACCAAATGTTGTTTTTTGACATACAGGGCCTAATATAATTGAGTTGTAAGTTAATTTTTACATGAACTTTATATCATAATAGTTTTATTTCATTTATTGAACAACATCCTCACATATTAAATATATCAATTCCAATATTTTTTCAAGAACCCAACTTTCCACCAGTGTCTAGTTTCCATTTTCCAGGTACCAAATGTTATTAAAACATAAAGGGCCTTATATAAGAATCTTTTCATCACACCACTCGACACTGTATAGTTGGTTGCCTAACTATAATCACATAATTTTCTCACCACAATTTCATTTCACATACATAATTTAAAACAATAACATTGATGGTTGATACTGTTATAATTTCATTTTATTTCAACTTTCACAATTTTTAAACAACGTTGGCTTCTGTCTTAAATAGACATATACAGTTACACTGACTGCTCTGTCATAACTTCCGTCTTAACCTTACAAAATTGTCATTTCAATCAGTTGCTTTGACAAAGTCCTCGTAGACATACCGTCTCAGGACTCGCAACTAATGTAGAGTCATATGTCGCCCTGTTACCAATCCAACGGTAACTTTAACATCTTAACTGTAAATTAGACATAATGTAGATCAAATCTTATTTAATAATTTTTAAAGGGTTTTTACCCACATATTTAGTGGCTACATCCATGTATTAACTTGTAAGTATTAACCACACTTTTACATTAACCTTAGTCAAAACTTAAATCTTTTCATGTTCTTTTTAATTAAGTGGTTAAATACTATTTTAGGACACTGATGATGGAATATTTATTCCGAAAACGTTTTGTCAATGCAACATAGCCCAACTGGGTTTTTTATATACCTTTTTATAAAGGATTTTATTCAAAATTTTTTAATATATGGTATACAGCCAAATACAGGAACTTTGTTTCCTTGTGGAGTTTATATAATTATTTTTAAATATCGGCAGGTTCAATTAATAATAAGTGTACAAAAAAAAAAGAAATATGTCCAGCACAGATACTGCTGACGAGGTTGCCGAAATAACTCTCAGTCCTCCAAGAAAACTATATAATATGTGGCGGCCATGGGAAAATGATGCGCGTTTACCTGACGAAAATGAACCTACGGATAATTTAGAAGATGAAGATGAAAGTGCGGGGCCAAGTACTCAGCAAAGGAAGAATTTGTGTGTAGCTGAGCAAAATATGGTGTTAGATGTATTTGATGGACTTTCTAAAAAAATAACCAAATATAAAGTTGTTAAGCAAACGACGGTTCAAACAAAAATGTCTTGTGCAACAATGTACCGTTTAATAAAGACAGGTTCGAAAAGTAAAACAAGAAACGATTTGGGAAGCTCTAAAAAAATTCCACCTCACCTCTTGGAACCTATTAGTGAGACAATATATAATATGTATGCAGCTAAAGTTATGCCTAACCTAAACAATATCATGGCAAAATTAAAAGAAAAACATATTGTTGATGATTGTTCCACAAAGACTTTGGGAAGATTTTTGACCAACAATGGTTTTAAATATAAAACTGTCAATAAGAGACAACCCATAATGGAAAGTAGCCGCCTAATAAAATGAAGGAATGAATATATCGAAAAATTTTTCGATATATTCATGAGATGTACCTACCCCATTCTAGAGGCAAGCGAATTTGCATATTACATTGCGGAGGACAACATGGATGGGTGAACGATGCGTTATTGTCGAGTTCCAAAAGTATTAAAGACAGTTCTCTAGACTACCACCAAGACATCGAAGGGTCGCTTTTTGAATCGTGGTTTGAGAATACATTACTCCCAAATTTAAAAGAAAATAGCGTGATTGTTATGGACAATGCATCATATCACTAAGGATGCATTATAAAAATTCCAACCAAACAGAGTAGGAAGGATGAAATTCAAAAATTTTTAATAGTCGAAGACCTATATTTTGAGGATCATTACACCAAAGATCAACTAATCCAGGTTCTTCATACAAAAGAACATATTGTAGATAAATTAGCCACTAACAATGGGCATATGGTTTTAAGATTACATACCTCCATATTACTGTGTGTTGAATCGCATAGAATTGCTATGGGCTCAGTTAAAAAACCATGTCCGGAGGAACGACACATCTCCAAAAGATGCCCAAAGTGTTGTCGAACTAATAAAAACAGAGTTCAAAAATATCAGTGCTCAAAACTGGCAAAATGCAATAGAACATGTAAAGAAGATTGAAAAAGATTACATGAAAAGTGTCCCAGCCTTGAAGAAAATTATTATTAATTTGGCTGAGAGTGATGAAGAGAACGATAATGACGATAAATTGGAATAACTATTAACTCTAACTGGAAGATCCCAAATGAATGTAAATTTCCGAAGTGGCTAGTATACCATTTAATTTATAATAGTAAAAAAACCTATGGGTAACTTTTTGTGGCAACTATTTTTGAAGTTATACTTCTTTAGGCGTGATATTAACTCCCTCCAAATTTCCCTATTATAACAATAACCGTTCAAAAGATACGAGGGGGAACGGACTTTTGACGGGGAACGGACTTTTGACTAGCACTGTATATTCGTAACAATTTTTTAAACATACCATAGGAAGATGTTGACGAAGGAATTCTAGTGAATGGAGAAAGACTCAACATCACATATGCAGACGATACAGTCGTATTTATGGAAGGGCTACAAATATTAATGACTTTCGTCGCAGAAATAAATCAACTATATGGGCTAGACCTGAACATAAAAAAGACTGAACACATGATCTTCGGTAAATCATCATCATACGTGGCTCGACAATCCGTTGTGGATCTTGGCCTTCTCATAAAGAAGTCGCCACTCCTGTCGATTCCTGGCAACTTCCCTCCATCTTCTAACTCTTAGAATCTGTAGGTCTTCTCTCAACTATCAATCCATCTCATTCGTGGTCGTCCTCTGCTTCTTGTGCTCTTTGGTTTTGAAAATGTTTATCTCCTTCAGTAAATACCCAATATTAAATACTCATTTGTTGGTAAACAAACAACAAATTAAAAAAAGTGAGCTATATGTATCTCACTACCAAAGTAACATCAAATAAAGAATTATTTAAATTTAAATAAACAATTTTGCGTTATATTCAAAAATACACTTCTCCAAGAAATTAACGCACTACTTCAATAAATCAATTTTATTTGTAAACAGGCAAAGAATGAAAAATAAAACTTCACCAGATTTATTCTACATTTTATTGGTAATTATAACAATTTGTCTAATCATCAGAAAATGTTGAAGTAAAGGAGAAAATAAAATAAAACGGAAAATTCTAAAAAAATAATAATAAGAAAAGTAAACTAAAATATGAAGAAAGTCTTAATAACGAGTGTTTCCACCTCTACTACGTATAACAGCCTCACATCGTTGGCCCATACTTAAAATTAATTACCGTATTTCATTTTGGTCTAGTTCTATCCAAATCTGGATCAGCCTCTCTGCCACTTCCTGTAAGTTGTTTGGTTGGATCGGTGTCGCTCTTAATCGCCTACCAAGGATGTCCCAGAGATTTTCAATCGAATTTAAATCCGAACTATGTGCTGGCCATTCCATAGTGTTAATTTCTACCAATATGTACCTTTCAGCTGTAACAGTTCCATTTTGTATGACAACTAGGTCCGTACGTGCGGTCAAAGAAATACCACCCCACACCATAACGGATCCTCCAACAAAAAATGTGGTGTGTGAGAAGTTACACTGAGCATACCGTTTGTTGGATCGTCGCAACACACGAACACGTCTGTCGTTATTGAACAAACTAAATCGGGATTCATCAGTAAATAGCACTCGTTCCCAGTCAGCCTCTAACTAATTAACATGTTCTCTGGCAAAATGTAGTCTCCCCCTTCGATGCTCTGCAGTTAATAGAGGACCTCGGGCGGCAATCCTAGGTGTTAAATTGTATTGCCTAAATCGCTGGCGAACAGTTTCAGTACTAATTTGTATAGCATGCACGTCTCGAAGCTGAATTTTTAGACTTCGATGTGTTACAAAACGTTATCGAAGAGCAGAAATTCTTAAAAATCGATCTTGAATAGGGGTAGTTACCCGGTTTCGTCCTTGCCCTGGTCTGAGAGTATGATCCCTTGTTTCGAGGAATCTTTCTATCACCCGTGAAGGTGTGGGACACATTAAAACGACTACCAATTCTTCAGTAACTCCAACTTTCTTCCGACAGTATCACTGCTTGGGCACATTCATCTCAGGTTAAATTACGTGATTGACGCTCCATAATAAACACAATTAACAATAATCAACAACTAAACAGTAGCCGATAAACACTTCTTCTTTTTGTTTTGTTGCAAAAAAACTATAGCGATAAAACACAGTCAATAAATATACAGGGATGAGTGCCTTAAGAACCGGCAAAATAACGCAAAAGATAGAAAACATAATACGTTGTGAAATAAAAAGAGATGCAAGTAGTAGAGGTGAGAAATTATCGATATAAACCTATAATTTACTTTACATTACATTAGATCTATCGAAAGTTTCCCACCTTTAGACGTTAGCTTATGAGCTGGTTGACTTTAGTCATAGTAATACGTATCACGTAATGTAAGTAAAAACAGTTCAAGTACGAGTATGTTTTTATCCAAAATTAAAGTATTGATCAATAATAAACTGTGATTTGAGACGTCGCATACACTCTTCTCAATACAGAATTATCATAGCTTATTATTCTGTATTTATCAAATTACTACTAATTAAACTGTTTACTTACATTTACTTTATTGCCTTCAATTAGTTTTTACTTTCTGCGAAATTTAAAAAATGTTAATGTTCGACGTCATACTTGTAATATTATGACTGAACTCAACTAGCTCATAAGCTAACGTCTAAAGGTGGGAAACTATCGATAGTCCTAATGTAATGTAATGTAAATTAGAGGTTTCTATCGATAATTTCCCACCTCTACTACTTTCATCTCTTTTTATTTCACAACGTATTATGTTTTCTATCTTTTGCGTTATTTTGCCGGTTCTTAAGGCACTCATCACTGTAGAGTGTACGAATAGCATATACAAGGGGCTTGCAAAATATAACATTACAATGTAAATTTTTATTAACGCTAATAAAATATTTTAATATTTCAAAGTGGTGCGTTAATTTCTTGGAGAAGTGTATATTTGAGAAATGTTTTATTCATAAGTAAAATAGATAAAATAACAAATTTAACAAGGCATGCTCCGTTGAGCAGATAACTCACACTGTTTTTCTATTTTAGTGTGTATATATTGACTTAATATGTTTTATGATGAATAATTCAAATTCCTTTACGATGATAGATTCAGCAAAATAACAGGTGACTTAAATTACTATTCAAATATTTCTTAATCACCCCATAACGCTTATCAGGTAAAGGTGATAAAAATGAACAATATTTTATAAATTTCATGAAATAATAAGTGCACTAACAGGAAGGGAAATACTATGCTAGATATTAAGGGAAAACCAATCATTTACCTTTGATAAGAGAATTTTTTTCTTAAATCAGACTTTTAGTATTTTAAAAAATATTTGATTAAAGAATGTCCCAAAATTCACTCATCCCAAATACCTAGAGTATCAAAAGGATTGAGCTCTGGTGGAACTCTTTCCGTCTTATCGAGCCCTAGGTGACTTGGTTTGCTGGAGTATCTCCCAAAAATGTTCGTATACATCTGGACGTCGCGAGGAGTACAGCTTTCTGCATGACCTTATAAAGATGTTCATTTAGACCCAGCTGTTTTATGTTCGCTAGGAGGTTTTTGGGAATAACACCAGTAGTAGTTTAAACTGATGACCTCTGAGGCGTTCATCGTGATTTATGGTAAACATTTCATCGAGATTTCCAAAATTGAATTTTAGTATTTTAAATGTTGTAATTAAGTCTCCACGTTGTCGGCGAAGTTCAAAAGAAGTTAGGTTAGCCATACTAAGTCTTTCTGCATAAGAAGGTCGTCTCGGCCGGAAAAATGATCAGTGTCTTACTTGTAATCTACATAACATTAAAGCAGCTATAGACCAAATAGAAAAGGAATATGCTTTACATATTCCTTTTCTAAAAATTTTCTTACAACTCAAACTAGTTCAAAGACTCGTGGTGGTGGTGTTCTTATTGCTGTTCATAAGCGCCTTTATTCAATGTTGGTTAGGCCTATCTTTTTCTCTGTAGAACATGTTTTTACACAGGTAATGTGTGGCACAAAAAAGTTAGTCATTGGTGCAGTTTACTTTCCTCCATGGTCATCTGGGTCAGTATATGAGGAGCATTCCACCGGTATGTTGGACTTATCGGATAGATTCAGTGATTGTGAATTCTGTATTTGTGGTGACTACAACCTACCTGAGGCATCCCGGGATAATTTTAATAATGGTGTTACAGTTGAGTGTCCGCATCACTCTCCAGCAAATATTATTTGTAGTTGCTACAATTTTCAAAATATGTCACAAGTAAATGCTTTGCCTAACCTTATAAAATTTTAGATCTAGTTTTCTGTACTCAGAGGGATGCAGTTGTGTCGATTTCAACTTATATTCTATTGAATACTTCGCAACATCATTTAGCTTATACTATATTGTTACATGCAGCCAATTTAAATTTGTTTCTTAAATATGATGTCTTCTATCATGATTTAAAAAAATGTAATTATCAAATTTTAAATGAATATTTAGCCTCAATTCCTTGAAACAAGGATTTAGAGATGAATCAGATATTAATTGCTGCATAGAAAACTTTTACCATATTTTATATGATGCCATCAACATGTTTGTTCCTATCAAATCGTATAAATCATTAAACTTTCCAGTTTGGTTTTCGCGAGAATTAATTGAGCTTGTCATACAGAAAAAAAATAGCTCACAGGCATTTTAAAGCATCAGGCAACTCATATGAAGAATTTTCGGTGTTAAGGTAAAGATGTAAATCATTACAAGCAGTATGTTATAAGAACTATTTAGAGAATATTCAAGCAAATCTTTCAAGTAATCCCCACTCTTTTTGGAGATATGTTAGTGCTACACGTGTGCTTATCCTAATGTAATGTCTAATAAAGGTGGGGATGTAATAGCTCAGAATGGTGATAAAATAGTCAATTTATTTGCCAGTTACTTTTCAGGTACATTATAATCATAGTGAGTATGATTTACCTAATTTTAAATTGTACTATAGTGTGGATTTCCAGATTCTGAAGTTTAGTCTGACTGATGTTTTCGAGGGGATTATGATTTTAAAAACTACATAATTCTTCAGGGCCTGATGGTATACCTGCAGCACTTATTAAGAACTGTATTTTTTCCCTTTGTGAACCTTTACAACAAATTTTCAATTTATCATTGTTGTCATCTATATTTCCACAATATTGGAAAAATAGTTTTCTTACACATATCTATAAATCTGGTAATCGTGAGTGTGTTAATTATAGAGGTATACTCCTATTATAATGGAGTTTACTGGAGTAATGGAGTATTACTCCTATTATAATGGAGTTTTTTCTAGTTGCATAACTATGCACATCACTCAGTTTATCCAAATGTTTTTAAAAGCACCTATTTTTAACACATAACAAACATTCAAAAATAGCGATGGTTCATGAAGAATAAAAAGGAATTAATGCAGAGCTGGATGAATTACTGCAGAGCGCAGATATCGTTAGATTTGTAAAGTCACAAAGACTTAACTGGCTTAGCCACACAAAAAAAATGCCAGATAATCGAGCTGTACAAGTAATTCAGAGATTAAAACCCAGCATATATCTAAATTATTTTTCTATTATAAAATAGATGACTCAGTCAATATTGAGTTACTTTAAAATATATTTATTATCTCATAACTTGAAATTTGCAGTTGTGTCCGTTGATAACCGATATTATTGTCAAACTTTTGTT
This sequence comes from Diabrotica undecimpunctata, assembly GCF_040954645.1. Lineage (NCBI taxonomy): Eukaryota > Metazoa > Arthropoda > Insecta > Coleoptera > Chrysomelidae > Diabrotica > Diabrotica undecimpunctata. Next base: position 94,474,609 of record NC_092807.1, on the reverse strand, counting down.
TTTATACAAGCCTTCTGTCTTGCTGGTGTAAAGTCGTCTGAAGTCGATATTTATTGTGTTTTGCGTTTGAAATAATTTGTGCCTTATTTTCATATTATATATTGTTTGGCAAGTAAATTTTTCATATAATAATCGGTGGGTTATAGTAATGTGTGTATTTTTTATTTTACTAAATTTAAAAATAAATAAATCTAAAATACCATATTGAATTATAAATCGGATTTTTCTTTATTGAATTCTATTTTGTTTTTATGTCAGTACAACTGCTTGAAAATGAGTGAAAGTGAATAAAAATACGCAAATCTACTACTATTTACCTATCGTCGGCTTAGTGACACAAAAATGTAACTACATTTTTTCCCGTTTTGAGATATCTATACCATTGAACTTACTTTAGTGAGTTCTATTGAGTGACACAAAACTGTATCTCTCCGAACACCTAAAACCCCAGTAAGGAGTTTTCGTAACTACATTTCTTAGCAATCTTTTAGTGTCACAGAAATGTAAGTGCTGTTACCTTTCTATGGTACTATATTTTCGTACTGTAAATAAGCTTATATTGAGTTACATTTTTGTGACATAAATTTTATTGCACTGAATGGTGGTTGCAGGTAGCAACTGTGGATTTGATAATTTGTTTATTATGTTTAGCAGGGTGGTCCGTTGTATTTGCAGTTCTGTTACAGTTGTGAAACACGTGAATCAGTTGACAATTTGTTTATTATATTTAGCAGGGTGGTCCCTTGCATTTCCAGTTCTGTTACTGTGAAGACGTAAATACGTTGAATCAGTTTTAAGTTAATTGTTGTAGAGATTGTTATAATACCTACTGTTTTATAATTTTATCATTACACAATAATGGATTCAAGAGGAAAGAAATTAGTTTTGTTAGCTCTTAACAAATCGGTACGAGATAAGTAAGTATAGTCGTTTTTGTAACAATGTGAGGATATATTTTTTGGTGACTATTAAGAATAAGTGGCACATGTGGTGGCCAAAACCGCCAAGTAAATGTATATGCTGTTGATTTATGCTGTTCAGACATTAGAGATTCCAAAAATTGACCATTGCTTTTTTGAACCTGGCAATTCGATGATGGAGCAGAGAAAAACCCAACACAGAGAAGCGACAGCTCTTTGAAGTTACGTGGCCAAGCCGCCAATGACAGCTAACAACCAGAAAATTAATAGTCAGTGGGCATATCACACAATATATATTCTTCGAGCGTAGGCGCAAAATTTCGGGCCAATGTTTTTTAAATGCATTCATTTTTTCCGAATCCTGAAAAAACTAATAAGTATTTTTGAAAAATTTAAACGCAGAGTGAAAGACTACATTATTACTGAGGGCCGAAAGTCCCTGAAAACTTCTATAATATTTATTTTAATAAGTTACAGGGGTGAAAGAAAAAGAGAAAATTTAGTGTGATTTTTATGAAATATTTAACTTTTGTCAATATCTAATCTTAATAAATTTTCAGTTTTCTCCTGATGAAGTCACAAAAGTGTCACTAAATATTGAGATATACAACAAATAAAGTTTTAATATTTTTTATTTGTAATTCCCATTTAAAACTCCTAAATATTTTATGTATTTCGATCCATATATTTGATCTTTTTTATTTATATTTAACGAATTAAAAATTGGCAGAAAACTTTTGTATATAGCAAAAAGTAGATGAGTACCTATTTAGTTTTTTCATAATTTAATGTAAGTTTGTTTATTTGCAACCATGTTTTTGCAATTTTGAAGTCTTGTTCTGTTGGAATTTTAAGATTTTCCCAATTATCGGTCTAATTATGTTTCCAACAATTTTTAGTTTGAGCATTTTAGTAATTTCTTTGTTTCGTTTAAGAGCGTAGACGCAAAATTTCAGGCCAATGCTTTTTAACATTTTTTTGGAATCCTGAGAAAACTAACAAATATTTTTGTAAAATTTAAACACAGAATGAAAGATTACATTATTACCGAGGGCCGAAAGTCCCTTAGAATAAACAAAAAGTTTTTTTGAATGAGATATTTGAAATTAAAAATCACACTAAATTTTCTCTTTTTTTTCACCCCTGTAACTTATTAAAATAAACATTATAAAAGTTTTCGGGGACTTTTGACCCTCAGTAATAATGTGGTCTTTCATTCTGCTTTTAAATTTTTCAAAAATACTTATTAGTTTTTTCAGGATTCGAAAAAAATGAATACATTTAAAAAACATTTGCCCCAAATTTTGCGCCTACGCTCTTAAATCAAATATTCCCGTGTATAAAACCCTCTATATATTTTTATTTCTTAAAAATACTATATTCGTATTGTTATTGTCTTCGAGCGCGCCGACATTTGGCCACCATCTGTTGATTTTTTGACCTAGCCTTCGGAGACTTGCGTCTTTCAATAAAAGAAAAAGCACTGGCACCAAATTTAATGTTTTCAGTTTGAACTAGGTATCCCTTGGCAGACCAAAGTTTATTTTTTTATAGCTCAGACAGACACGTCGGCGTCGGCTTACTGTTCGAAAGTCAAACCAATACTATTATGTAATTAGTAATAACTAATAATAATTACAAAGCAATAGTAATTACCTGTTATTATTCTTAGGAAATCTAAATAAACTTATTCCTTTTCCTGTCACAGATGAACATCCGCGAATCGCACAAATATATCCAGCCATTTTAAATATAAATTAAACTTTTAACTATAAACTATAACTATAAACTTATATATTTAACTATAAACTATAACTATAACCTTTTAACTATAAATAAATTATATAAATGGTCAAATGCACTTGTTGCGTCGAGTATTTACCATAGACGCCTACGGACTATCGAATACAACCAGAATTAAAGAATAAGCACGTGTTTTTGACAGTAATACAACCAGAATCGGGCATGCGTATACAAAAATGGTACCCGCTTTTGGACCGCTGTGTCGCTTCTATGTGTCTCTGTTATTCTAGGGATGGAGTGTGACTCGGTCCATGGTTATATTGAGAAAGCATAAAAAAATGTGAACAGATTTGACCCCACTGGGTGGTACTCCATTGTAAGAATGGCGCCAAAGAAATCAAAATACACTGTACACGAGATTGGACAGGAAGAAATTTATGACTTCAAAGCTTTTGCCCCAATTCTAATAAAAAACAAAAAAGTGGACATCGATGGTTTGTAGTAGAGAGGTACAGAGAAGACGATAATAAACATATATTGTTTAAATAAAAAAAGGAAAATGAAAATTTTGGGTCTTTTCAGGTTATCCGAAAAGAAACTAGAAAATTTTCCATGCCAAATTTAACAACGGCATATAAAGGACAAGGGCCAATAAAAGAGGAAAAATATAAGAATTTGGAAGAGCTGTGCAATAAAGGCATTATTCCTTCCCAGTATCATCTTTTCTATAAGTCGTTGGTCACCAACAATAAGGACAAACAATCAGATGTGCAAAGTGATTGACATAATTAAATTTATTGTTTGAAAATGTTTTCAAAGTTTATGTTTAATAAATTTAAAAAAATATTTTATGATTTTAAATAAAGTTATAAACGTTTCGATGGGAATAACCACAAAATATTTATTATAAAAATAAACTTTATTGACGTTTCGACTTCTAATTCAGAAATCGTTGTCTAAACATTTTATAAAGTTTCTTTTTTTAATAAATATATTGTGGTTATTCCCATCGAGACGTTTAAATAGTATTCATTGCCACAAGAAAATAGCTTCAGAACAATACAAAAGTTATAAAATGAATTATGATTAATATTGTTATTATTATTATTAGTAAATTGGGCAACCCTCAGTTATGAAATTAGATTATAATGCTACAGCAACAAAGAATTACAAGTAGGTACCATTTCATTTTAGAAAAGCTTAGTCTTAATCCAACTACAAAGTCGTTAATTTGTATTTAAATTGCGTGGTTAAGTTTTCGGACCAGGTAGAGATTAATAAATTTTAATCTATTGTACTTTTAATTATTATACCTGCCACTCAGTATGTTCATTTCTCGAAATTTATCGATATTACTCAAACACAAATGACTTTATAATAGAATTAAGATTAAGCTTTTCTAAAATAAAATGGTATCTACATAAGTCTCTATAATAATAGACTTTTCAGTTAGAGACACAAAAATGTATCTCCGCTACTTTATCTAATTGTTGATATTTTGAAAACACAATTTATCCATTGTTGCGTATGATTGTATTATCGCAAAGAATACATGTCTAAGATTAATAATTCGGAACAAAAAAGGTGAGAATAAACTACAGGTCATTACAAAATGCAAACCATTTTTTTAAAAACCTTAAATAAGCTCTCCTGAAAAGTAGTCATTTTTGAGATACATTTTTGTGTCACTAAGCTGACGCTATACAGGAGTGCATATATTATTAGTATATGTATGATAACAAAAATAAATATTTCGCCTGAATCCTCAGGAAAAGTAAAGGTTTTACGCTACTGAAAATATATTTTTTATTCAATTATAACCAAAACAAAACATTTAAAAAAAAATTCGATTATTTTTGACCATAATTTCAAAATTAATGTGTATGTTAAGCTGTAATGATGGGTTTAAGCGATCTTGACTACATCACACTCCTGGGCCAGCTGTCAAATGTCATGCGCAACATCATACCTTGTATTCATTGTACCATGATTATTGATGAACAACATGGATTTTCTAACAGGAAGTCAACAGTAACAAACCTTGTCCATTACCAACAATACTTGTTGGGTGCAGTTGAGAATAAAATTCAGGTCGAACATTTACAACTGATTTCTCAAAGGCCTTTGACCAGGTTAATTATAATCTTTTGGTCCACAAACTTCATACATCTGGCTTTGGTGACCCCATTTTTAATTGGATTAAAAGTTTTCTGAGAAAATGTACACAGCAAATTCGTATTAACAATTATATTTCAAAAGAATTAAATTGTTATTCTGGTGTACCACAAGGGTCTCATTATGGTCCTTTGTTTTTTAACTTGTTCATTACCGATATTGGTAAGGCTATCAAAAACTCACACTTCCTGCTATTTGCTGATGATCTTAAGTTATTTCGTCATATACATGATAAATCGGATAGAGATCTCATGCAATAGATAGGAAGGTAAATAATATATGTTTATGGTCAAAATAAAATGGTTTAAGCTTAGATCCAACTAAATGTTCTTGTATTTCATTTGGTCTTATAAATAATCTAATAGTTAATAGATATGTTCTTAATGATGTACTCTTGGATTCAGTTACTGAGATTAGAGATTTGAGTGTATTATTGGATTGTTCAATGCCATTTGGAAACCAGTTTCTTAAAATTAAAGAAACAGGATTTCGTAATCTTGGTTTTATTTATCGTAACAATCATGATCTCTCACCTATTATATTCAAATTATTGTATTGCTCTCTGGTACGCTCAGGTCTTAATTAATGCTCTGTTTTTTGGTCCCCATTTCATCAAGTCCACATTGATGGATTGGAGAGCGTTCAGAGGAAGTTCTTAAGATCTTTAGCTTTTAAATCACATATTAATATAAGAAATTCTGAAAATTATTTCATAGATTATTCTATAATAATGTCTCAATTTAACATTGCTACATTGAATAACCACAGGTTGGGAGCTGATATGTTATTTTTGTTTAAAATTCTTAACAATGTTATTAATTATCCCCCATTATTAGCCAATGTACACTTAAACACAATACATAGAACTCAAAACATTACACTCTTTTATATTTCTTTTCATAGGACTGATTATGCTCGTCATTTTCCCTTGTCAAAAATGCTCAGCTCTTGTAATGACCTCCTATTGGATCGGTTCTGCCCAAACATTAATGTTTTCAAAAGGCAACCTAGGAATCTAATTATTAATCTAGATATGTGATATATATTTTTTTAACTTTTGTGATTTGATATACTGTTTTAATGTACAAATTTTTACTGTTTAATTGTTTCTTTGTTATTGTTTTGATGTTTATTGTACATGAACTTTACTTTTTACTATTTGTTGTATTTTATTGTAAATGGTTCTACCCTTGAAATAAATAAATAAATAAATACATATTGCAAATATAATAATGTGAATCTATTCTGTTGGAGAAGAATGAGAGCAGACATAGAAAACATGGAAAGACCTACTATCCAAAGAAAGATAGAATATCGAAGATCACAAGGAATATTCCACATTGACATTTTCATTTTTAAAAATTATATGAGCTGTCACTGTGCTTGGAAGTGCCCATATAGCCGTTGCTCACAGCTACATAAGTGCCTTGGACCAGTAAAATTAAAATTGCGGCGATGATAGCCAATGCTCATAACAGAAAAGCCAGGTGAAGAAAATATTTTTTTAAAGCTTTTCTAATGCATTAATTGTTATTTGTTATTCTTTTAAATATACGTCATAATATATAAAAATTCTAGATAATTTTATTTTTCAAATGTTTACTTTGTTTTGATGACTCACGTTTTATATCCAAAGATAAAGATTGATTTAACAGTTTATTATATTCTACTATTTAAAAAATTATACAAACTAATTAATTCACTGTGCAATACAATACAAAAACAAAACTTACTCAACAATAGGCCTAACCACCACATCCAATCTGTTAAGTATCCAAAGCCTCCAGCGCCAGCTCTAACACTTCCTCGTTTGTTAAGCCTTATTAAAGAAAGCTTTTTAACTATGAAACTGGAGCCTATAAATATCGACGAACTAATTGCTAAGCAGAGCCCTACGTAAGACCCCGATTTTGTGTAAATCTTAACATCAGTAGGTGCTGTACTAAGCTCCATGTTCGAGTGAAACATTCTAATGCGGACAGCATTAATATTTTTTTACGTGGGTTTACTTTAATAATACCTTGGGTCATTGGAAAGATAAGATCGTTTAACTGATATGTATTATTTATTACATTAGGTATATCTAATCAGTCGGGAGGTAACTTAAGAATGTAAACAAAAAAAGTTAGGTTATAATACAATGTAAAGTATTCCTGCCAACTGCAAGTCCTGCCTGAAGTTACTCAACAACGTCCTACGTGGGATGGTCAAATAGTTGACATTGGCCATTATAAGTACAGCCCAGCCGTAATTACCAAAACAAACATTAGACAATTAGACGGCTCAACTTATCTCAAAAATCAATGAAACCCACTCCCTAAAGAAGATAAAGAAATCCTCTAAACAAGGTGCGTAAGTTCAAAGGAAATTAATAAAGAAAATTATTCAAAAGTTGAAACCTCCGCCTATGAAATTTTTTAGGGTCTGTAAGTGTAAATAGTTGCCTACTTCACATCGATTGATACATTACACATGACATAAATATAAGTGACTCACGTCAGTGACGTCAGACGTCAGTCTGATTTTTTTTTATCAAGAAAAACAGTTTTATAAGAGGAATTGTAGGAGTATAGATAAACAAATTCAATTTTTTAAAAAGATACCTCATCATTATCATTAGGACAAATAATACTCCATACTAGACGAATTTCACCATTAGCAGTGGATTCTACATTTCTTAATTTCGCAGGTGTCCAGGATAATCTATCAATATGGGGAAAGGATTTAATAATTACATGTGTAAAAAGTTCTTCCACCCAGCCTCCAGGGATAATTTAAAAAGGGTAAGTAGATAATATATTAATATTTTAATTTTAATCAGAACTTATCTATTTTACAATTCTCCATTGTCATGCTTTAGATTTTACCCATCAGATTATCATCCCAGGATATTCCCTATATATAACAAGTAGTTGTATATTTATCATCACATCTTCACTCTGAGAATCTTTGTGTTTTTCTTCTGTCAAGTCTGGGTTTTATTTTTTATCATTTGTAAACAATGAGTCATATATTTTATTAATTTTTGCTTTAGTCCCCTATTGCAAAAGTATATTTTTTCTATTATCAATCTCGTATCAGGATTCACGAAATGAACAGTACTTCAATTGCATTGCTTAAATTTCTATTTATTTTTTTGTAAATTATAATGATCTACAATATATTTGACAAATGGTTCTATTATCTTTCCCTATTGTTGTTAATGCAGAATAATCTTAATAATACTAGATTTTTATATATTACTAACTATCAAACTAATTTACAGGTATGGATGGCAGAACAGAAAGCAGAAGCTTACAAAAAGAAACAAGAGGAACTCCGTCAGCAGTATGAAAAAGAACAGGATTTACATGACAACAAAGCTATGCTCAGCAAGGAAAGTAAAGACAAATTAAGCATTAGTTTCATGTATGAACCTCCTCCTGGGGCAAGAAAGGAAAGGGAGAGAGAAGATAATGAGCCTGAATACAAATTTGAATGGCAAAGAAAGTATAATGCTCCTAGGGAGAGTTATTGTAAAGGAGATCAAGAAATTCGAGATCAGCCTTTTGGAATTCAAGTGAGGAATGTCAGATGTATTAAATGTCACAAGTGGGGCCATATTAATACAGGTAAGTGGAAATATACTTCTTCCAAAGTATGTTTACTATAGTCAGCTTTTTAATCTCATTGAGGCCAATGCCAACTTGGTAAGGAAATGAAGCAAAACATACATTTTGAGAAAAAACATATTGTTTAATTTTATCAATTTTTGTTTTAAATTTAAAAAGAAAAATGGTTTTAGTATATCTGTATATTTTGTATCAATTTGAAAATTGTCAAATAACAAATTAAAACTTATACAGTTAGATTTTTTTGCATTTTGTTTTTATTATTTTTTTGTTTTTATTTTTTTTGCTTTTTTCTGACTCTATAAAAATATGCAAGAAACAAAAAACAAGTTTTTAAGATACATGACGATAGTTGTAAAGGAAATTGATTAGAATGGAGAACAAGAATTGTCTGAAGTCGTCTTCTGAAGTAGAATTGTTCCCAGGTTGGATAACTAATGGTGCTATTGGCGTTAAAACAGGATATTCGTTTTTTATTTTTATAACATGAGCTTCGCAATTTTTCCATACATCGCTTAAAATGCCACTAATTACCTCTAGAATATTCTCAAGGATCACTGCTCTTAAAGTTGGTGACTGATTATATTTTCATAATCATTTTTTACGGTACCCTTAAACCATTTCGATTGGATTAAAAATGCAATAGTATGGGAGTAATCACAAAATCCTAACCAATGTTTTATTTGGTAGCTTTTGTTTTAAGGTATGATCTGTAACAGTTCCTAATTTAACAACTGTATATATATTGTCTTATACCCGATTTTTCTTAATACATGAATTCTCAAAAGAATTACGTTATTATTCCAGTATTTTCTTATTTCAAACACTTAATCATATTTAAAACAATGTGTTTACATTGAATGTATAAATCTTTGTTTTTTAATTTGAGGCTGTCATTGATATTATTGTCTTTTATTGATAATTCTGATGATGATGCATATTGATGTCTCATTTCAAATGGTCGCCAAAACGCCATAGTATTACATATAATTACTCTGCTACTGGTGAAGCTCCTGGTCTTCTCTACATGATCCCATTGAATTTAAAAATACTTATTGTACCTTGAGATATACTTTACAATGTAAAAAATGCAAGATCTGCCACATATTTGCCATCATTTTAAATTTATAAATAAAAAAAAAACATTTTCCAAGACAGTTCAATCCGAAGTATTTTTTAATGACGAAAACAGTTCTGGTGATGATTTCAAAAAACGTGCTAAAAATAACCTCTCTAATTTTTTGTTCCCAAAATAGGCTTCTAAAAACTTAAAACCTTTAGTTACATTTTTGAATTTCACTGTTAATCTAAAACTCTCACTTGTCGGAATGAAATGAGGAATCATATACAAGAGTATTAAGATTAAAACCATCAATATGGCAACATCGATTTAAAACTGGCTCCATTGTAATATTAAGTACCTACCTAATTAATTAATTTATAAATTTTTTAAGAATATTTTCATATTATCTTTCTAAGAGTGTCATTGACTAACAATTAAATACTAAATTACAGAGAATATTTTCATAATATATAAACTTCCTAAATTTTAGGAAATATGTCCGACAACCTTGATTTGAAAGCCAATCTCTTTGATAGCATTAGGAAGCATAATGTATGTTGGAAAATTGTGCCTAGATAAACTATAATATATCTTATAACTGAAGTAAATATGCTTCATATAATGATAATAAGTACAGTCTGTCCCAAACCCTTCTTTCAGTGCGTCACTAATTTTGACGTCATATAGGATTTTAAGAATGTCGAGAATTATTGCATGACATTTTAGTTAAATCTGACAGTTGCAGGATAGTGATCGGTTAAATGTAAAAAGGTTATTTGTTTTTAAATATAAAATAAAAACTTTAACAATTCAAAATTGTTTTTTAATATTAAAGGTAAAATTTTTAATTTACATATTAAAGGTTTCGTCCTGTATATAAATTTTTATTGCGCATTATATTGGAACGGCAGTTTGTCATAATTCCTATTCTATACATTCCAAGGAAAGTGCTTAATTAGCTAAGATTTACCATCTCCAATAATTCAAGTGTCATCATGGTTGTTGAAACACGTATATGTCTCCCTTTTAAACATTTTACTAAAGAGTATTTAGTTCAACTTGAATTTGGTATTTTTGGTATGAAGGGTAACATGTTGGTCTAAAATTAACAAGAACAAATTTAAAAACGCTAGTGATATTTCAGTAGGTTATGGCAAACTATATTTTGATACAAACCTTCACTAGACATTCTGTATATACGAGTTCTAATAACATGTTCATAGTTATTGGTTAATGAACGGTAGAAACTGGTAATAAAGTTGTTCCAGCCTCTTTTCCTAATTGAAAATAATTAAATAATTTTAATATTATTCTTTGTTCCTTCTCGGTATATCTCGGCATATTTAAAATATTTTTATGACAATAAATACAAAATTAAATTTTCACTGTAAAATGTCTGAAAATACTAACCTGGAATGACAATTATGATTTTATCAAATTATATTTATGCGCATCATTGATTGGATATCTATTTAGCGTATTATAAACTCCAACCAATTATACATCCGTAAGTAGAATTCGCTTTAATATACAAATACCCTAAACGATAAATAATTTTATAAGTTCTCTGTATAATAATCACAGACTCACGTTTTTTTCTGTCACTTCTAGCTTAATGCGTTATAGAGAATTCGATCAACTATGACGCACTGAAAGAAGAGTTTGGGACGAACTATAACAATATATCAACCATCTAGTGGTGATATTAGGTAACAAGAAAAAGTTATTTAATCACAAAATGAAAACTAGGTAATTGAAAGCTTTGGAAAGTAGATATCTTTTTTTGAAAACAAAATAAATGCACTTTTCTTTGATTGCCTTGTTTTACAATATGGTCTATGTGCTGTGGTTTTCTTCCTGTTGACATTTTCAGTACATCTCTTATAGTTTCTTGCTTTTGTTGTTTCAAAAGTCTATAAATGGTTGCTTTTCCTTCCAACTCAGGTCATGTTTAGCAAGGACACTCCAGGCAGTATGAGTGAGGTGTTCATCTTGGTAGAATTAAACGGACATTTGTTCAACAAATTAGGATGGCGATCTTGCTACCATCTAGAGCGTACTAAGTCTTGTAATTACTTCCTTCTTGAAGTACCACCCACTGGCGTGGGAAATAAGAACACAATCAATTTAAACAATACATAGTTTAATAATTGAATGTTACTACAACTAAATTAATATTAGGCCAAAGTTTTAGCACAAGTTCTTTTATTGAAAACAGCCAATCACTGTCCACACTAGTCCACGACACACTACACTAGCACTGATACAGATTAAAATGTTACTAATAATTATCACTTCAACTAAGGACGTTTTCTTCTATATTAATATACTTGATTAATAATGAGCGTTCAGCTTTTAACTATAAGCTAGGTAACAATAACTAAAATGCAAGAGATAAAACTCTAAAACAAGAAGCGACCAGCTCAGCTGGGATACAATTTGATACTGTATGCGAGAGTCTAAACTCTTAAACCAGAAATGCGTTGAATTTAATCGAATATGAAACTAAACATTAATATGCGAGAGCAACCAACTAAGCTGGGTTACAATGTTATACTGACTAAAATTCCGATTTTCAATACCTGACTACTTCGGGGGGGGGGGGGACAACTTCGATATTTCTATACAGAGGTAGATAGAACCAACCTTTTGAATTTTTGTCTAACAGAGAAATTTTTGGAATTGATTGGAGAAAGTTAATCTATGGGTAAAAATATCTTTTGAATACATTATCGGCTTTCATGAGAATTTTTGCTGGAGAATTTACTTAGGTATACTTTAAGAAGTGTAAATTAATTGCTACCAGTAGCGTAGCAACACTTGGATACATTTCTTACAGAAATTTATCCACATCTACATTTAAGACTATAGTCAAGCAATGTGATATGATACTTAAATTTCATAGGAATAAAATGATTGTGCTATCAATAACTTTCAAACAGCATATAAGTTACTTATGTTCCATTCAATAAAATATAAATATAACAATCCTTTTCTAGATAAAGAATGTCCAATGTACAGTCTCTCGATGAGTGCAGCCAGATCTTTAGAAAATGCCACAGTAATGGATCAAAAGTCTTTGGTGCAACAGATGTTGGATGATGGATTGGCTTTAAAAAAACAACACGTTAATACTGTTGAAGCTAACAAGCATCTTTTAGTTAGTGAAGATGAAGACGCCAATGAAGAAACCACATTTTTGAAGTCACTTACCAAGAAGCAGAAGAAAGCTTTATTGAGGTAAATATATTTTTAAAAAAAGTATTTTGTAGCTGTAAATGATCATAACAGATGGCTTAAATTATTTAATTAATCAATTTGCAAATATTTTTTTGTGGATCAGATTCTATTATCAGTATTTTGATGTTGTAGTATTATTTCTATATTACAGCCTCTTCTAATATGCTGTATTTTATCTCATCAGCAGATCCTTGTCCACACGGCTTATGCATGTAATTTTTGTTCCTTACTTTCTTCTTAACTTCGAGTTGAGTAGTTCTGCAAGTATGTTTATTTTAGTCCAAACTAGTTTCTCTGACCTATATAGTACAATTTAAAATTAATTCGTTTTCTCTGTTTTTAGACATGTTGTTTTGTTAAATTTCTGCTTGGTAATTGTATTCTAAAGGTTTACACTAGTTTTTAAATTTATTATTTAACCCCAGCATGGGGCCCATATTTCGGACTTCCTTTCTCCGGTTTTGCTTATTGTAACTCCTAGGTATTTGAAGTATTCTACTTCTTCAAACTCAGAACCTTCCTATTTTGATTTTTTCTTTAATTGGCTTTTTCTCTAATCTTAATATTTTTGTTTTTTCTTGATTTAATCTTAGTCCCATTACCTCCCCTTTCTCTCTTATTTCTTCTAGCATTTCTTTCATTATTTTTCTGTTATTTGCAATAATAGTAATATCGTCTGTATAGGCGATTATTTGACCACCTCTTGTTCTGAGACTTTCTTTATTTATATTTCGTAGTACATATTCTAATACTAGATTAAATAGCGTTGTTGATAAGGCATCTCCTTGTTTCATCCCTTTATTTATACTGAATTCCTCTGTCTCTACTCTTTGTGTCTTTATGCTTATTTTTGTAGTTCTGATTGTCATTTCTATTAATTTTCTGAGTTTATGTGAAATTTTTAATTCAAGTGCTCTCATTAATCCTTTCCTTTTAATTGAATCAAATGCCTGTTTGATATCTATGAATAACATTCCCAATTCTAATTTATATTCTTTTGCTTTTTCCATTATTTGTTTTATTGTGTGTATTACACCTATTGTAGATCTTCCTTCTGTGAATCCATATTGGTACTGTCCTACTGTCTTCTTTGTGATCTTTGATAACCTTCTTTTTATTTTTGATGTCAATACTTTATGTTGTATTTAGTAACGTTATTCCTCTATAATTTTCACAAATTTGTTGGTCTCCCTTTGTATGTATTGTTATGATCTGCCCTATGTCCCAGTCCCCTGGCATTTTCCCTTCTTGCCATATATTTTTCAATAGTGCCAGTATTTTTCCTCTCAGTTCCATTCCTCTGTATTTTATTAAATCCATATTAATTCCATCTTTCCCAGGGGCTTTTACATTTTTGCTTCTTTGTATTACTTTATCCAATTCCTCTAATGTTGATTTTTTTGAAATTTCGATGTTTACTTCATCAACTTCGTCTGCTTCTTCTTCGTGCACAGTTTCCTCATCGTTATGCATTTCTTCTCCTGTTGGTTCCTTCGCCAAGAGCTCGCTGTAGTAATCCCTCCATACTTGCTTGTATTCTTGATCCTCTATTATCACTGTTTTCTCTCTATTTTTTATTCCGTTTGTTTTGCCTTTGTATTTTTTGTTTTGGTCTTTAATCTTTTTGTAAAAATTTTTCGTTTTACTGTTTTTTCTTTCCTGCTCTATTTCCTGAATTTGTTCGTCTACCCATCTTCTTTTATTTTGCCTTATCACTTTCTTAGCATTCTTTCTTAATTTTTCATATTCTTCTCTGTGTTTCTCTTTATCTGTTCTTAGCCATTTAATTCAGGCTTGCACTTTTTTTTCTGTTATTTCTTTACATTCTTGCTTATACCATCCGTTTTATGTTTTATCCTGACTTTTACCTACCTGCATATTTGCACTTTCTTCTCTTGATTTTTTAATCGTCTCCCATTCTGTGTTTATATCTTCTGCTTTATATTTCTCTTTTATTTGAACTGTTACTGCCTCTTCATATTTTTTTCTTACTTTTTCATTACTCATTCTATTGACATTCCACTTTTTATGTTAGTTTTTCTGTTTTGTTTCAATTTTAACTTTTTGTCTTATAGTGGCTCTGACCATGTAGTGATCTGGATCTGCACACGCACCTCTAAATGTTCTTACATCTTTTATTGACGATTGTTTTCGTTTATTAATCATTATGTGATTAATTTGACTGTATGTTTTCTGATCTGGTGGCCTCCATGTTACCTTATGTATTTTAGGGTGTTCAGCTTATTGATTAACTTGAGCTTATTAATTAACAAATTTGTTCTTGTTGCTAGATTACATATTCTTTCCTGCAATTTGTTGTAAAAAGTCCTCTTTTCCAATCTGGGCATTGAGGTCTCCTAGTACAAATATGACATCTTCTTTGGGTATTTCTTCTAGTTCCTCTACGACCCTATCAAAAAGATTTATTTTTCGTTTGCATTGCTTGTTTCTGTGAGGACATATAAGTTCAAGACTGATATATTAAATGGTTTGTTGTTGACTCTAACATAGGCCATCCTTTCGCATATTGGCTTGAAATTTATCATTTTCTCTCTTAGGTGCCTTGGTATCATGAATCCCACCCATTGTTGCCCTTGCTTCTTTCTTCCTGAATATAACATTGTAAATATTGTTCTGAAGCTATTTTCTTGTGGCATTTTAAAGTAATTGCTATTTAAATGGGAACAAGCCACAATTAATGGTTAAAGTAAGTTTATTGACATTTCAATTTCCACTTGACAAACGTCAATAAACTTACTTTAACCATTAATTGTGGCTAATTCCCATTAAATAGTAATAACATTGTAAAGTTATGTTTATCAATCTGTCCTTGTACCTCCCAACATAATTCTTGCAGTGCTGTAATATCTATTTTATACTTTTTGAGTTCTTTTCCTATTTCTAGCATTTTTCCTGAAGCAAGCTCTTATGTTCCATGTGCTTATTTTCAACTCTTTATTTTTTTGTCCTGTTGCCTTCGTCTTTTATTTTTGTTATCTTGACTATCTTTCTTTATTTTACTTTTATTGTACCCGAGTTTATCTGCAGTCATTTCCTGTTTCTTTTCCTCGTCCTTCAATGAATAATGTATCCTCTCATCCCTTGCTAGTTTTTTGAACCACCTCCAGGATGGTCTTCCAGCTGATTGGTATTCCTATTCCATCTCCTTAAAGTTAATAGAATATATTACTAATATTATTAATGTTTTTGGTTGCAGAAAGTTAGAAAAACTAGAAAAGCAACCCGAAAAGAAAAATAAGCCCAAATGTGACAGTAGTGATGAATCGTCAGATGATGAAAGACAAAGAAAGGGAAAGTCGTCCAAAAAGGTGAAGTCACACGCTAGTAGGAATCGGGATTCTGATACTGACAGTGATAGAAGAAAACAAAAAAACAGAGATGATCGAGACAGGAAGCGAAACAGGAGTAAAGAACGGAGAAGAAGTAGGAGCGGAGATAGAAAAAGAAGATCTGATAGTGAGGATAGGTATAATTCCAAACGAAGGCGTTAATTATGTAATTTAGACATTTAGTCACAATGTGTTTATGTAAATAAATGTTTATAAAGTAATTCAGGTTTTTAATTATGTCACACAGTTGAGTGTGAACTGTATGTTTATACAGTTCACACTTAAATTCCCCCAACCCAATATCTTCTGTCGATTCGTCTCTGTGAACGAGTGAACATCGTTTGCTGCTGTGTTTAATATCCGCAAAAATCTAGTAAAGTTACCTAGTGATTGCAAATATTAAATATGTGTTTGAACATTTTAGTTAGATTTGTTTAGTTTATTCGGAATTTTAATATGTCCAGTTTTTTACTTTTCGCTTAATTAGACACGATAAAAATTACACAAGTTAATTAACAATATAGATTTCTCAAATATGACCCCTATTTATATATCTTATACCCCGCCTTGGACCAGAAAGCTGCCTACTTTTAACACTAGTCTATGTAACTATGATAAAAAGGAAACTCCCACCCTTCTACTTAGACAAGGTTCAATAAAATGATAGATATGAAAAAGTTTGACACAATATTTTGCACAAATACTAGTAAGAATGAATATGGTACAAGCTGCGCAGTTACTACAAAAGGCCAAACAATAGCGTCATTTCGTCTTCCTACAATATGTAGTATACATACAGCGGAATTATATGGAATACATAAAGCTCTGGAAGTCACACCAAAAAGCCGTATGCACCGACTCACTGTCACCGATTCACTCACTAAGAACCTTAAGCTCACAACACCCACTAGTCCAGCGGTTCTCAACCTATTAGCACTGGCGCCCCCTATGAACACTGAAGATAGCTCACGCCTCCCCTCCAGTCAATAATTGGTTGGTTCAAGTTAGAACAGTGAAATTGTGAAACTGACGATGCTAACTCTACGTTAGCAAAAGCTGGGATGCAAAATAAAAATCCAGATATATTTAAATACGAAAGTTTATTTGATGTCTCATTAAACTTAACAGTGTTTATTTATTTGAGAAAAAGAATAATCAAAAAATCAAATACGCATATAAAGTTGAAAGTCTTTAAAGAGCGTTTTTGCACTTTCAATGAGAGAGTTGGCATTGTCTGTTCTTGACAAGTTTTTCGATATTCGGTTGAAACTGCGCCAATGCAGAAAATCCAGATTCGCAAAGATATGTGGATGAAAACGGGACTAATAACTTCGCAGATACTAAAGCCACTTCTGGGTAAACAGGAAAGTAGGTTAACCAAAATTCTTCCAAGTCCATGTTTGCAAAATCTGCTTTTGCTTGTGAATCATATTTTAGCTCAATTGCCTGCTCTTGAAGGTTAACTGGAAGAATGTCAACTTAGATATGAAAAGGATCTCTTGTCAACTTAAATTCCCAGTTTTCCGAGCTAACATCTGGAAAGTACTTTCGAATTTGATTTTTCAGTTCTTCCAAATGCCGTGATATGACGTCTTTCAAATCCGAAACTAGATGTAGTGGAAGGGTTTGAATATCATCGAGGAGGTCGTTCAGTTTAGGAAAAGAAGAAAAGTTTGGCTTGGAACTGTGAAGGCGGCGTTGCCAAAGCGATATTTTTTCTATAAACCCCTTAATTTCATTATAAGTGTTTAAGAGGTTTTTACGGCCTTGAAGCTTCAGATTCAGGACATTAAGTGTCTCAAAAAAGTCAAACAAATAAGCCAAGTAAAAGATAGTTTTATCATCTGTAAATCTTCTGTGAAGATTGTTGTTTTGAAGTCATTAATAAAATTTCAACTTCTGACTTTAAATTGAAGAATCTTGCAAGCATATTTCCTTTGGATAACCACCGGACTTCTGTGTGAAACAAAAGGGTTTCCTGATCACTATTCAGTTCTTGACATAGAAAGAGCCTAGTGTTTAATGCGATGGATTTGATGTGGTTAACTATTTTAATTGTTAAGTTTAATGTGACGTTGAGAGGTTCAGGTAAAGCCTGACTAGCTAAAGCTTGTCTGTATCTTGTGATCCTTAATAGGGAAAGACGTATCCCATCATATTGAATTCGTTTTGTTCGTTGCTTTCATAAAGTAGTGCAAACCATGGTAATTAGACCAAGCGGTAAGTTTTACCTGTATCTATAAATTGTTTTTGATTGTTTATTACAACCATTTAAATTTTGATAATTATTTACACCTATGAGTAAAAGTTCATTTATCTTGCCAGAGCTATCAAAGGAATAGTTCGTGCTAACTTAATTACTATTAATTCGTAATAGTACATTGTTTGTTGAATCCCCACAATAAGATATTTAAAAATTTTGTATATATATTTAATAGTACACAAACTTGTAAAATTCTAACTAAGATTGTAAATATTGTTTTCAGTCTCTCGTGTCAATGACTAGTAGTTGTCGAGACACGTAAATTTAAATAATAAAAAAAATATCTTCCGAACCATAAAACTTAAATTTGAAGAGTTCCGTTTTTAGGGCGTTATCATTAAAAATTGCGGATGGATGCCATTTTAACCCATGAAGGACTGGAGTTGCCATATGGCAACACTGGTATTGACGTACGAATCTTATTATTTTGAGGTTATGTTAGTTTGTTTTGTTTCCAAGAACGTGCCGGTCTGCAGAAAATAAGTGATTTGAAGATATACACCTAACAAAAACTTAATTCGTTGGTGTTTGTGAGATTTTATAGTCACCGTTTTTGATAGTTGTAAAAATGGATATAAGATTTGTGTAAGTAGCTCAATTTGTCAATTACTTCTGAATAACTATTACATCTAAGTGGCTAAAGTAACAATTATGCTCTAATAGAAAGGTCATTTTCCCTCTGTGAATATTTGACAACCCTTGAAAAAAAGCGATCTTTTACAATATTTTGTTTTTATTCATCGCGTTGCCATATGGCAACGCTAGTATCTACAGGCATCTTGTTTTTTCAGGCGGGGTTTCTCTCTACAAGAAGCTTTGAACATGGTTTACGAAGATGACGTCAACGTTAGAAATATTTATGTTGAGCCCCCAAATATTAGAGACCTCACTGATGAAGATTCTGGCGAGGAGGATGGGGGAGGATTAATCGACAATCTGTCTAGAAAACAGCTGGAAGCAAATGTTGAGGTGCAAATATATGGCGAAGAAGCAGACAAGGAGGATGACGACATCGAAGAAGATGCAGTTCAAGCGATGGATATTTCCCAGGAAAGCAGCGGAAGTTTCATCCCACAAACTACCTCTCAAGTGAAGAAAATTGAATACGAGTCCCTAAATTGGATAACGGGTGATTTGGTCGACAATGCCGCTAGTTTCCCAGAATATAGCTACGAACCATTCAATACGTTGACACCTGTCGAGATGTTCGAATTATTTTTCGACGAGGATATAATTAGTTACATTCTGAACCAATGCACGAGTTATGCACTATAGAAGAACTTTCCCGACCCCAAAATTTCCGCAGGAGAAATGAGGTGTTTCTTTGCCATTTTGATTCTATCGGGGTATAATTGGCTCCCGGGAAAAAAATTTTACTGGGATACGAAAGGCGATATGGGTAATGCAATGGTCATGAACGCTATGCGAAGAGATCGGTTCCTTACAATTTGGCGTTTTTTCCACCTTGCAAATAATGAAGCCATCGATGAAAGGGACAAATATTACAAGATCAGACCCTTAGCCGACTATTTACAGAAAAAATATAAAGAATATTACGTCCCTGAAGGCGAATTAAATTACGACGAATGGTGAAATACTTTGGACGCCACTCATGTAAACAGTTCATAAAAGGAAAGCCGATTCGTTTCGGATACAAAGTTTGGTGCCTCAACACTAAAAGTGGGTATCTTGTAAGCTTCAACATGTACCAAGGAACCGATCCCAAAGCAAATAATCATTATTATAAAGTTTTTGGAGCATATGCGACTCCATTCGTCACAATGCTCGATGAACTGCCCAATGATAAATCAAGATTACCTTACAAATTTTTCTGCGACAATTTATTTACGAGCCTCCACCTTTTGAAACATATAAAGGATCGTGGCTATAGCCTTACCGGAACAATACGGGAAAATCGCATTCCCAAAAACTGCCCTATAGAATCGAAAGCTAATATGCAGAAACGCAAAAGGGGTGATGTAGAGTCGATTCTCGAGAGAGAAACTGGTATTATAGTTGTAAGATGGTTGGATAATAGCGTCGTAAGTGTAGCGTCAACATGTTATGGGGTGGAACCACAATCGCTCGTGAAAAGATATTCACAAGCTGAAAAGAAAATCATCCAGGTTCAAAGTCCATGCCTGATTGGTAAATATAATAATGCAATGGGGGGCACCGACCTAATGGACGAAAATATAAACCGCTTTAGAATAGGAATGAGGGCAAAAAATGGTACTGGAGCTTGATGCGACTATACAAAATGCGTGGGTGCTACATAAAAAATCCGGCAACAAGTTGACACAGTTAGAGTTTAGGCGTGAAATTGTGGAAGCCTATCTGACCAAATACGGAGTGCCTGCAAAACAAGGTGGCCGACCGTCTAGTTCACTCTCAAGTCGTTCCTTTCATAGAGTATCTGATGATATTAGGTACGATGGAGTTGGGCATTTACTGGAACCAGTACCAAATAAAAAGAAAATTAGGTGTGCAGGTGAAGAATGCAGGTCGATCATGAGAACAAGATGCGCCAAATGTGAAGTAGGTTTGTACACAAAGTGTAATGTTAAATTTCATACACAGCTATAGAAAGTTTTTTGCCGATTATCTCTCAATTTCATAGAATATTTTTTACTTTTATTTCATTCGGTTAATGTAGCCATAGGAACCTAGCGTTGCCATTTGGCAACAGGCAATATTTTTAGGTTTTAATATATTTAATAATTATTTTTGTCTTTTTCTAAGTAAGTTTTGTCCATTCATAAGAGTTATTTGTATTATTTATGTAAAATAAAGATTTTCGAAAACTTCGTCCTTCATGAGTTAAGGATTACATGGCAAGTAATACCTCACTCGAAAACTTCCCTTAAAACAACATCTAAACACACAGGTTCATCCCGAAAACCTCAAAACAATTAGTTCAATTCCTGCTTCTCATTTTTTGAAAAATAAAACTTAAATTAATAATTTAAAACACTTTTAAACATTTCAAAACATTTATTTTGCATTTACACTATGATAATTTCCATACAATAAGCATTATAATTCTATAAAAATCCTTAAACTAAGCATCAAACACGATCGCTAACAATACATTACACAAATTATAACACATAATCTAGTTCATATCTAATGTACTGATTCTTTGGATCGTTCAGTATCCTTGGATAGCCTGCTACGAGTGTATCCTGGCCGCCGATATATAAAGAGTTGTAGATCTTCCAATACACATCCCGCACTTTCCTTGCTGGATGAAAGAGACCCTAAAAATTAAAAACATCTTAGTACATATTATACTATAATCTTGAAAAATAAACAAAAGATGTCACTTAAGCTCGATGTATGTACTAAATGAAAGACATCAATGTGGAGATATCATCCAATTTTGCTAATAAATGGATCCTGAGATAATCGGAAAAACCATTTAGATAACCTAAAACATTTACCGAACCTCAATTTGAATTTTCATATTCCTTAGGTCAATAAACTAAGGGTTCAATAGCCCATGAGTGCAGGGCTCAATAACTATTGGAATATCCTTGTAAGGGTCACTTCAAATTGGAATGACCTGGTAAGGATTACTTTAATAGTTAATAAAGGGTTTCCTCATTGTATTTTATGCAATAGTTATAGTAATCATATTATACTTATACTAATAAAACCAAAAAGTGGAAGTACAATAATAGTTCGTAATATATTTATCGAATATATCAAAGAACACCAGGATATGAAATGATAATACAGGGGAAAAGCAATTTCGTTGTCTTAAATCTTGTCTTCAACTAACTTATGGCCTCCATTCAAAAATAACTGCAGATTTTGTTTATCACGTCCGTTCCACCCCTCGTATCTTTTGAACGGTTATTGTCATAATAGTGAAATTTGGAGGAAGGTAATAAACAGACGTAGGCTTCTCAACTAGCTACTCAATAGGTGACGTAATAGTGACAGATGATGTTACAGCGCCACTGTGACAGATAATTTTAAATGGGATCTTATGGCAAGTGATAACTCGTTTGAAAGGTATTGGAAATGCCTATTCAATATATTTGTTTGAGTTTAAGCTCATTTTGCTGAATAAATTAAATAAATACTAAAATTTTAGCTTCTGAATTGTAATTCTATTCAATTAATAAATATTTAACAACCAGTTCTTATAGTAAGCGTTCAAAATGTGCTCCATACAGATCCTGACAGTAATGCATCCTACTTCTAAACTCCTGCCGTACTCGTTCAAATGTGTCGGGTGAAATTGACAATTTTCAATAATTCGTTGTTTCAAAATGTCAATATTGTCGGATACTGTAGCGTGAACTTTAGATTTCAAGTATCCCCACAGAAAAAAATCTAATGGTGTGAGGTCCGGTGACCGAGCTCGCCATTCTATCGTACCTCGTCGTGCAATCCATCTACCACGATATTCCTCATCTAGGTAACGTCTTACTAAAACCATTTTGTTGAAACATTATTTCCAAGTTGTCGAATTCATCTGTATTATCTTCCAGAATTTCAAGTATTAACGGTTCAATTGCATTTTGTAACATTTTTAGATACACTTCACCGGTTAAGTTAGTATCGAGAAAAACAGGCCCAACTATATGGTTTCCCAAAATAACGGCCCAAACATTTAGTTTTTTTCTTTTTTTTTTTTGGAAATTGAGTATGTGTTTCACGAAAGACGTGAGGATTTGTGTCACTCCAATACCTTACATTGTGTGTACTCTACACCTCACATTGTGTGTACTCAACACCTCACATTTGCACTGAGAGAAAAAATACTTTCGTCACTAAAACAAATTGTTTTTATGTAATCGGGCTGTTGGTTTTTTAGTATTTAATTTATTCGTCAAAATCATCTTAAATCCAAACAAAATTAGTCAGATTCAATAGGTATACTAAAATAATTGTAGTTTCGCATTTAATTAATAAATATTCTAACGTTCGCCTCCTGTTAATTGTCAAAAAAGTTGACGTTGACGTAAAAACAATTAGAGAAATGAAAAACGGTGCAGCCAATTTAAAAAAAAGGAGCCTATTAAATGCGACCAATTTGTGGCAATAATGTTAGAAGACTCTGAGGTTTCCAGAGTAACACCTAACACATCCACGGAGGAAGCTACAGCTGCCTAAGGAAAGGAATGCCAAATGTTTAGAACGTTTCAAACGACAAGAAAAAGGTTAATGCGAGTTGATAGTAAAAGGAAGATACAAGATATCGGCATAGCTCGTAACAAAGGAAAAAATATAACAAAATATGTGTATAAGAAGGAAGGCAACCGTATATACGTATTTCTGACTATTGGTCGTCTTCAGTACGGTGCAGCCAAGTTAGAAAAGGAGCATATTAACTTGGGAAAGGATCACTACAGGAGCAATGCGACCAATTTGTGGCAATAATGTTAAAAGACTCGGAGGTTTCCAGAGCAACAACTGAGTTTAATTACGTTTCAGATGTTTTAGAAATCAAAAGTTTCAGTTCCTAAAATATAATAGAAAATGCCAAATAACGATATTTTCTTACCTGTAACGTATACTGCAAAATTTTGATCGGCCCTAACGCTACTCTCATTCCTTCAATGGCGTCCATGAAGGCTTGCACCAAATGCGGAGAAGTTTCGAAAATATTGGGCCAAACATAGTTCAGAAGATGGATGAGCGCATCTTCGCATCCGAATCCGTACACACCAAGAGCCATATGCTTAATGGCCGCACAAGCTGTTTGCCTAAAATAATGTATAATAAAATAAAATATTTGGAATTAAAATTGGCAAATAAATTCATCTTAATTGGTAATGTAATGTAATTGTTAATGTTCTATATATGACTCTGCTTTTTCTTTTTTTTTTCTCTAGTCACACAGTCTTATTTTTCCAAGTTGTGGGGAGCTTTCATATTACTTTTGACCTTTTTTTCATTATATTGATTTTAGTTGTTTATATATTCTTCTTTGCAGGTTTAAATTCTGACAAAGCAACTTCATCAAGCTAAAATACTTTAAATACTTTAACATTCTTTCGCCTGCAGTGAATGAATATAGCTTTAATATAGTACAGAATATAGCTTTAATTCAATTAAAAAGACCATTTCAGCTAAAACGTTTAGTTCATGACTTACCTGTGGACTAAATCCCTATCCATGAGAGCATCCTCCAGAAGCGGGGCTACGGCATAAATATAATCTTTTCCCATCTCGCCGATATATTCAAACAAAAATGACAGCGACTTAAGGACTCCATTTTGAACGTTGAGTTCTGGGACTCGATATTCGTTCATCAAGGCGGGTAGAACCGTGAACGGTGAACAAGTTTCCGCAACTATAGCAATAGCTACGGTGGTGCAAACACGGTTTTGGCGTTCTTGTACCTTTAAATTGTTCAAAAGAGTTGCAAGGACGTCATGCGGACCTATAAAGGAACGGTACTAATTATAATAATCAAACGTGACAATAATAGAGCAATAAAACAGTAAATTTTAAATTACGGCAGAGGAGCTATCACGTTTGAAACATGTATTTGTTATGTATCATAATGCGATAGAGAATTTTTTGTAAAAATTGAAATTTTTAAGTGTAGGTTCGAATCTATTGAAGTGGAACAATTAATCACAAACAGAAGTTCGTAATTTAATGTTGAGCGTTTTAGCACATATTTTCGTTAGTAATTACGAAATATCAATTAAGATAAAAGAGAATCCATTAAAAATAAACAGTTAACTTAAAAAAAATAATGGTTATTTTTTTATTCTTCTGATGATAAAATATTTGTTATTTTTTTGTTAGATGAATGAATCAACTAGGGAAATATTTTTAAAAAATCATAATAATTTTGGTTAGCCAGCACGGCGAATAAAAATTAATAACGATAGAAATATTTGGCTATTATACATAAATTACATTACAACAATTAAAAAATCTACATCAGCGTACAAAATATGATTATAAATACGAAAAATAATAAAAAAAAGAAACCTTAAATGCATTCATCAGGGCACTAGTGACTAAAATAATTTAGGTTGTACCCTCTTTAATGACAGAGTAGAGGTTACCCAGGGAACGGTACTAGGCTCGGGTTTGGGCTCTTGGTCTCTCTTGGTCTGGGCTCTTATTATAGTTCAAATACAAAGAATTATTTATTGGAGTACCGAAGATAAAGAGAAGAGAAGTTAGAAGATAAAGAGAAGGAAAATAATTGGGTACCACCCTATTTTTAAAGGAACTCAAGCAGCGACTTCTCAACTCACACTAGACTAATCTGGAATGGAATGGACTGAACTGAATAGATGGAGGAAGAAAGACGGCAAACAGAATTAACTCAGTGTCATCGAATTGGAAGATGTCTGTATGATAAAAGAGAAAATATTTAATGTAGGAAGCACTGTATGAAGATAGATGGATAATGGTGAATTGAAAATACACTTACCGTCCTTTGATGAAGACAACCGCATGCAACAGAAACCACAACGGAAATGAACTCGATTTTCGATATTTAGACAAGCTAGGGATAAAAAAAGAGTGGGAGTATTGGCCGAAGAGTGCCACGCGAAAATGGTACTTAAGTCGATTGCGGTCTTATTTCCATCTATTCTACTTTCTCTCGACAGGAAAGATTATTTCATAGAAAACCAACATCTCCGCTTTTCTTAGAAAGTAGGCTGGGTTGTTCGACAATAGAAACTAACTTCTTTGTTAAGAGGAAGGGTTTCTATTTAACAATGAAAGATAATAAGACCAAGAACGACGTACTGCGAGCTATTTCGTTGTCGTGAATAGGCATGACAAATCGCTCGTTGCTTATGGGTTATTTTTAAGGCTTTTAGCAAAGTATATATAGTATTTTTCATATAAAAATGCGTGCACGTCACAATTTATATAAAGTGACGTCACTTATATTTAAAATTTCCAGAACGTCAACCTTAGAGTTCAAATTTTCCTAACACAGCTAATAATACGAAACCCATACGGAACTACTCGATGTTTCATAGGCGTCAACATGGTATAATAATCAGAAAAATGTAATCATTATCATTGGGAATTTTAGAAATATATTGATTAAATAAACAAAAACATTTGTTATTATTAATAATATAAATTTTATGAAATAACTCTTTAAGTCTAATATTCCACAAAATAATAATTTTAATTAAATATATTAGACAATTGTACGCAACTGATGAAGGGAATACTTCAAATTTTTTGACAGTTCAGCGTGTGGTAAAATTGTTTAAAGTGTTGTCGCTTTTTTAGAGTAAGAATTTTGTTTATGTTTTGATTTCTTACACAATTTAATCATAATATATTATATATTAATAAATTGTATTTATAAATACATATTAATTTAGATTAATAGCTTTAAAAACTAATTATTGTTGTGTATTGTGATTGTGCTATGCCAAAACAACTAAATAGTATGTAGAAAGTTGGTAAGCTTTCAAATAAGATAGATTATTTTGAACAAGAAATAATGGCGGGACGTTTTTTAATGCTCTGAAAGAGGTAAGTTTAAACTTTAGAATATATAATTTTGTATTAAAATGTTTTCTTATGTATTTTAGTGTGTTGCAGAATCTTAAAACTAAGTATATTTACTGTTAATATAGTAGTTTGACAAATAGTTGACATTTTAAAAATTCCTCACTTACTAACTATTCTGATGTTTTGGCAACGCTGTGGAGTTCTGACGTCGTAAATCTTGAATGACGTGCAGGCATTTTTATATGAAAAATACTATACCATAGGTGGCGTGAAAGTAATTTTCTAAGAGGAATAATTTAAGGAAATTTTAAACATGCTTCAAGGTATCTGTTAGTTACGTCATAGAAAACTTACATCAATTCAATCATATTCAATACTAATTATGAAAGCACCTTTTAATTTACCTAGAAATTTAAAAAAAAATCAGCAAACTTACCGATAGCTTTAGCAATGTAACCAAAGGTGTTTACTGTAGCTCTTCTGATGGCCTTTTTGTGAGCTTTAAGCAATTCCAACAGCTCAAAACAAATTCTCATCCACTCTCTAGCTGAAACGTATTCCGGTCCTCTGTCGGCGATACGACCGACTAAATCGATACAATTTTCCTGTACTTTTTCGTGCCTGTTCTTCAAAATGGGCGTTAAACGTGGTAGGAGATCTTTGATGGGAGGAGTCATCTTCGTCATACCTATAAATGTAAACTTATGAAAGAAGTTTCTGTGTATATAATATTAAATAGTCTTTTAAGTACTATACTTACAATATAATTATAACTTTTATTCTATACGAATAATAAATATTTAAAAAGCACTGATGACATAAAAACTTCTTAAAAATAATGTACAATAATAATATAAATGTATAACGTACCAATGACATTCACAATAGCCTTCAGAGCTCCAAGAATAGATCCCAACACCTCTGGGTATTCTTCTCCGAGGTATTCGTACAGAACAACTCCCAGATGACCCATAAGTTTTTCTTCCAGACACGTCTTCATCACCACAGCTATTCTCGATATGAGATCGGCGGCTTGTTGACGAACTTTTGCAGACTTGTTGTTTAATCTCCACAGAATGGTACCGCAAATCTGAGGCAAGTACGGTTTGACACGCTTGCCGAGCTGATTAACAATTGTACCAAAACCTAAAACACCACAACGGTTACATTTAAGACAGAAAAATGACAAATTATATACGAGGGTTATCCGATAACACTGCACGACAATCTAATTGTTTCGTGCTCCAAAACATATAATTCCTATATATTTTTGCTTGTTGAAACGAATAATCACGAATAAGTTGTTCAATTAATTCTCGGTTAAAAGATAAAGTTCTTGATCTTCAGCAACACTTGTTTTCAGTTTGGGAAAATTTTTTTTTATGTTGGTATACCTGGCAAATGAAAAAATCAAAACCACCTGTTGGTAGTTTATAATCATCATGATTGATTTCACATTGTTTATGTTGTGACTACTGGCGAAGTTACGTGAGTCTTTACATAGTTTATGCAGTAATTGCACCATTTCAGAACGCTTTGCTTGTGTGAAATTCAACATGTCACTTAAGTGTGTGTCAATTAAATTAACAATCTGTTGTAGCATTTGCGAATTCTTTGAAATATATATTGAAATCTCTTCGTACGTATTAAAAGACGAAGTAATTTTTAAATCCCTTTTAGCCAAGTAAAATAAACCATTTTTAGAGTTGTTTATATTTCCTCGGTATTCTTTGATCATAAAACCGCTCGATATATGCGTTTCAAATAAACATCCATTTAGATCTCTGAGAAGTTTTTGCCGGAAAGATAATTGTTCACTCTCGCTTAGGTCGCTGTCAGATGCAGTGGCCTACAGTGTGAAAATAGCTTAAGAACAATATTAAGCCTACAGTGTGGGTCCAAATTGTTCGTCAAATTTGTAATGTTCTTGTGTTTCTTCCTTTTTTTATGGAAATCTAGTGTGTAGTGGCAGTTAATTGTGCAGTAGGTGTAGTTACAGAGGAGGTTGAAAGATTTGGTCAAACGGAACGGTCGTTGAGATGTAGTGATGAGATACGCCGGCAAAATTTGTGGAAAATAGTGGATATTTACTCTCTGTTAATATGTCAGATTAGAAAAGCGTAATCACTATATGGTGTTGTAAAAAGCTGCTTATAGAGTATGTCCAATGTGCCGCTGATTTTGTTCCAACCTCACTTTTATTTGTCTCTGGTCGTCTTTCCAGACCAGTTGAAGCAGTCCCTTTTGTTCGTACATAGCAGAAATTCCAGTATTATCCCAGAAGTGTTAGTGCATTGTTTTTTTGTGAAACCAAGTTAACTTTTTTTGTTTTAAACTTTCGATTTAAAAAAAAATAAAAACATTAAGATAATAATTGCTTTCATAATTTAAATAATAAAAAAAAGGTTTGAATAATTAATATTGTATATCTTAGGGTGTGCCTATGCTGCCATTTTAATTGTTCTCTGTTATAAAATTCAATGTTGACATATGACAGATAGATTCATATTTTGTGACATTAGCTTGTTTTGTTTTTAGAAAAGGTTAATCTCTATGAATAGTTTTATTTAAAAAGATAATTCTTTACTTGTAATATTTAAAAAAAAATTGTTTAATTTACTAATGTTTGTATTTTTTTATTTGCCATAGTTTATAGCCCAGTAACATTTGTAAGTTTTTGTAGCATCTCCCGAGTTTGTAAAAGGATAATGACCTGTAAGTTTTCTTTGTTATTTTTGGTATATAATCAATGTTTAATTTATTTCTCTAAATTATTTTGTATTTTTATTTTAGAAAAGTCTCCTAGCCATTTTTGTATTTCTAATAAATATTCCAATAGTTATGACTAGAATAGTAATCGTTATAATTCGGCACCTCGAAGCGGCGTCCATTTTAAATTGCTAGAGGTCCTTCCTGTTATTTTGTTTGTCCATTTGTTCCAGGAGATTCATGCCCGTATCCATTTGTTTCATTTTTTTGTAGTTGCCCCAATCCAACCCCTTTCCAATTCAACTTATCCACGACCCAGCTCTCCAAACAAGCCCTGAGTGCCGTTCGCACAGTGTCGTTTTTTTGCCTGCCCTATCTCCACCCCCAGTAGTTTCTGTTCCCAGTTTTCGAACCCCCTATAATAATATGGGCAAAATATTTCGTTACACTGTTAATACGGTATGAGTCAAAATATACCGTAATTGATTTCACGCAGCCACATGCACATGCCTACGCGTCGAAATATTTTTACATCGCCTGATGTATTACTAGTTATGTAATAAATGCTGCCCTCTGTGGTTGGAAGTGATAATGGGTTTTGTGACAGAGAAAACAGTACTCATAGTTAAAATCCATCAGCAATACGTCACTTGACGACTTTTTGAAGACATGTAGGGATTTCCTTAAGAAATACAGGTTGGACAACGGTTAAAGGAGAAAGATAGGCGTCTCAGGATTGAACAATGTGCTCTATGTTTGGCCGTGGTGTATAAGGATCTCGATTTCTTGCTCCACGTGAGATTCTCCAACGAAATTCACATTAATTTAAATGGCTTTCTTGGTTCTGAGAAGCCAGACCCTTATCATCCAGATAAAATAGTGTGCATGTGATGATTTGGCGTGAATGTCAGGAAACAGTGTATGAAGTCTGTCTTAAATATGATGGTACATCTCTTACTGTTACCTAGTTGGGATACACAAAACACTGACGCTATTTATGTATGTGGGACAGCAGGTATGAAAAATCACATTTATAAAAACATACTGGCCTGCAAAATACTTTAACCCCGATGAAAATAATGTTTACTGGAGCTAAAATGAGAGATTTCCACTCGTACATATTAGGTTAGGTTTAAAAAACAAGGAAACATTTTCTCACATTATCTAAATTAAAATACTTTTAAAATAGTAAAAATTTTACTAAAACAACATTAAAAACTTACCATTCAACATGACAACGTCTTCTGTAGTTTGTTCTTGGAAAGCATAAAGAATACCATCAATCAACTGTTCTTCTAATCTGGAATCAATATCTGCGGCTCCTAAATTACCCATTATCTTCTCGATACTTTCCATTACCATCTTTCTGTAGGCTTCATTTTCGTCTTTGAGATCATCGACGATTCTGTTGATTATTTCAGAGGCTCCAACCTAAAAGATCCATATTTATTCAAAGTAATATATGACAAAGATGAGTTGAACTGCGACCTTGAGTCGCTAAGACGCAGACGTGCCGTTTTTATTTCTCCGCTCTATCGAGCGGCGTTGCCAGCTAATTTTGAGTTTTAAGTCTAAAAGGGCAATCTAAATTATCTTGCAACCAATGGTGTAGTAGAAGGTGTGGAGATCGTTGTAATAAATGTATCCAATTAAAAGGAGACTATTTTGAATAATAATAAACTTTGACTATCAAATTTTGTTTGCTTATATGAATTTTTTTTCTAATGGTTATGAAACAGTTATAACGGTTATACTCGTATAAGTAACAAAGAATTATGATCTACTTTTGCAAGTGTCTTTAATGTTTTACATAAAGAAAGGAATATAAAATGTACTCTTAATTACATAAATGCTTCAAGGTTTAAGGAATTTTTTCTTACCTTGTTTGCAATTTCTACGGTAGTATCTACCAGCTGCCTGTAGTTACGTCTGTCTAAAGCCATTCTGTGGTTCCAGAAATGTTTAAAGAATTGTGGCAAGATCTCTTCTTTGATATACTGAGCTTCCACACCATCTGTAGAGCAACACTGTTTCACTACCTAAAAAAATAACGCCACAGATAAAATTACTTTTAAACAAAACTTTCTACAATAAAAGCTACTGGTAATAAACTAAATATAAAAAGGATAAAAGGAAATTAATGATTCAAATTTTTGTCTTTATGCGAGCGGCAGTGTCTTTGAAATTTTATGAGACGTGTGCTCCCATATATAGCTGCATATACCTACAACTCTCACTTTCCGAACAATTTAAAATCTAATCTACAAATATTCCATTTCAATCCCAAATTCTGACTCACTTTCTAACCACGCATATTCACACAGCGGATGGTATAATTATTCATTCAGTCAAACCATGAAATATTTGAGAAGCCATTGATATTGTAAACCACCCCGAGTGTACCAACAAAAGAAATAGCAGCATCCAATTTTCTTCACAAAGTTCTTCACGTATCACAACTCAGATGAAATAATATGACTGGCAAAAAGAGGTGCGATAACGATGATCATGGGTGACTTTAATATCAAAATTGGTTGTGGTGCTGAAGGAGACAACATAGGAGCATACGGTTTCAGAACCAGAAACAATAGGTGAGACAGACTTGTATAATTCTGCTTATAGAACAACCTGTTAATGCCTGCCAACACCTTCTCCAAACAACATCCTAGAACGATATACACTTGGAAAGCTGACATTCACAGCCATCACAATCCAATTATAAGCGATTTTAGACTAAAAAGATTTCTGAAAGTTAAAAGAAAAATAGACATCTCACAACTGAATATCCATGAAAGGAAAAATTAAATAAGTATCGACGTTGAGAAAAAAATAGAAACGCTAGAGAACTTGGTACGGGCGGACGTTGAAGTAACATGCACTGTATCTACGTCATGAAAAACAACAGAAATCAAGAATGGATAACGCAAGAGATCATGGATCTCATGGACGTAAGACGAAAACATAAAACAAACCTAATAGAATACAAACAGATCAATAAAATGATGAGAAAAGTGTAGAGAAGCTAAAGGAAACTGGATGTCAACAATATTTATTTATTATAACAAGCCCATTGCTATCAGATATTTTTATGGATCATCTAGAGACAAAGATTTCAAAACATCTCGTATTCAAATAGTTTTTATATTGGTGGAGATACGTAGACGATGTACTGGTATGTTTTACAGGAACGAACAGACAACTTGAACAATTTTTATCGTGTATTATATCACTCCATAGTCATATTGAAGGAAGAAAGATAGGAAAGAAAAAGAAGAAAAAGTAGAAGAATGTACAGGAGGATATGGTCTGGGCAACAGAAACCAAACGGGTGACAGGCTTATCGAATTTTGCCAAAACAATAATTTTGTTATAGCTAATACATTATTCAAAATGCCAAAGAGTAGACTATATACCTGGAAGTCACCAGCAGATCAAGAAGAGAGAATTGTAAGAAACCAAATAGACTATGTATTAGTTAGACAAAGATACAGGAACGCAATAATATCCGCAAAAGCCTATCCAAGTGCTGACATAGGATCAGATCACAACCAAGTAATGACCAAAATTAGGCTCAAAATGAAAATAATAAAACGAAAAACAACAAATGCAAAAATCGATATAAATAAATTAAGGAACCCAGACATAAGGCAACGCCTGGCAGATGAAATCAACAACTGATTAATGAATGTTAAAGAACAAATTCTACAAAATACTGAGACGGATAAAAAATGGTTATTAATAAAGACAGAAATAGATAAAAGTCAAAAAGAAATTCTAATACCAACCAGATATAAAAATAAGCAATGGATGACGGAAGAAATTTTAGATTTAATGGAAGAAAGACGTCAATATAAAACAAAGATAATAAGATGTACAAAAAAGTGGATAAACAAATAAAATACAGAATTAAGAAAGCGAAAGAACAATGGTTAAAAGAACAATGCGCAGAAATAGAACAATACCAGCAAAGACATGATAGTTTTAACACACATAAAAAAATTAAAGAATTAACTCAACAATAGAACAAGAAAACCGGGAATACTGAAAGATGCAAATGGGAAACTTGTGTTGAATACTAACGACAAATTAAAGAGATGGACAGAATACATCAATGAATTGTTCAAAGACAATAGAACAGAACAGATGGAGATAGAAGTAGAAGAGGATATGGTTTTAAAGATATTAAAAGAGGAAATTAAAATAGCATTAAAAAGCAGCAAAAATGGTATAGCAGTAGGTCCACACCAAATCCCTGTAGAAACC
Organism: Diabrotica undecimpunctata; assembly: GCF_040954645.1. Taxonomy (NCBI): domain Eukaryota; kingdom Metazoa; phylum Arthropoda; class Insecta; order Coleoptera; family Chrysomelidae; genus Diabrotica; species Diabrotica undecimpunctata. Next base: position 94,440,806 of record NC_092807.1, on the reverse strand, counting down.
TTAAAATGCATAAATGATAGACATTATAGTAGACTTATTTAACTCAGTATACAAAACAGGACACATACCGAAACAATGGTTACTCTCCACCTTTTGCGCTATCCCTAAAAATACAAACGCTAAATATTGCAGTAAATACAGAACAATATCACTAAGAAGTTACATTCTCAAATTATTCCTGAAACTAATACACGTTCGTATAAATAAAAAACTGGAAGAAGGAATAGATGATAAGTCAGAAACGGACTAGGAAGTAGAGAAGCGTTATTTGCTTTTAATGTGTTTGCTCAAAGATGCATAGATATGAATGTTGATGTGCATATTTGTTACGTTGATTTTGAAAAAGCATTTGACAAAGTAAGACATGAAAAATTAGTCCAAATTCTAAAGACAAAAAACATAGACCATAGGGACTTACGAATAATAACAAACCTCTACTGGAATCAAAGAGCACAAATCGTAATAGATAACGAACCCAGTCCAGAAATTGAAATCAGGAGAGGAGTTAGCCAGGGATGTATTATGTCCCCATTACTATTTAATGTATATAGTGAAGCCATTTTTGAAGAACCATTACTATCTCAAAGTGAAGGAATAATAATTAACGGAAGATCTATTAACAACATTAGATATGCATATGACAGCGTGGTTATGGCAAGCTCTGCTGAACAACTCCAATTAATGCTAAACAAAACAAACTGTGTCTGTGAAAAATATGGACTAAAAATGAACATAAAAAAGACCTCGTACGTTGGATATTGGGTGAATCGAATAATTTTACCTGAATGATGCCAGTGATAATTTCTGACAGTAAAACATGACATCCAAGAGACGAGTCACATTATAATAAACACCGAACGACAGTAAAATGATTTTATTTTACGTATATTTTGCAGAATACTCCTAATAGAAGCTTTATCAGTTTATTTCAATTTTTACTAGCAGAAATATAAAATATTACCTTTAAGACGATCTTCTTCATTTCTTCGTCTGGAGACTGAAACTCTCGTATAAGGATCAACATTACTTCTCTGGTATAGTAGTTAGCGTATTCTGCGTCCATAAGAGGAATCAAATAACCGATGGCCTTAAGGAAAGCTGCCAAACCTTTACCACGATGAGTACGAATACCTTTCCACAAGGGTTTGAGAACAGAGTCGAAGCTTTCAATACCGTAGGGAGTAGCAGCCTCTGCAAGAGCAGCAATACCTAAAAAACAGTTTAATTAATTTTGATTCTAAGGACAGATGTTTAAGGTCAAAATCTTACCCAACGCTGTAATTGTCCTAACTTTCTGTTGCTCATCAACCAAACCGTGCTCAATAATTTCCACCAGCGATTTTAAATGCGGCAAGATGGCACAACCCATCAAAATGGCGATTTGCTGGACGATCTTAATACCGGTATGTCTGGCTTGCCACGATTTCTTCGATCTACATACTGCTTTCAAGAAAGGAAGCAGCGAGGGAATGCCCAAAGCTGATGCTACCACAGCAAACGCACGCGCCGTGGTGTTTCTTACATACTCGTCAATGTTATCAATATCCGGTCTCATTGTGGAAATCATTGTAGCTAAACCGGCAGCTTTGGCAAGGTTAGAGATGATTTCACGACCTGAAATAACAACAAATCTAAATCTATTTGCAAAACAAATGCTCAAATACCAAAAATTGTTTTATAATATAGGTATCTAACAAAAAAATATTCGTATTCGTTGATACGTTAAAGATCGAAACCACATTTAAATGTCTGGATCGGAAAAAATATACAATCTGATTCCTTACCTTCCACACGAGCGTAGTAATCTTCATCAATGAGCAGCGGCTCGATAACCACAAGAATTTTGTGTACATAAGGTCTCACCAAATCATCCAATTTGTACAAAATTCTATCAATAACTTTAACCAAAAGATGTCTCTCCTGATCTTCGAGTGTTGGACTCATCAACAACGGTAATATCTGGTTAAACAAAGGCCCAGCTCCGAATTCTCTGGCTTTATCTGTTATTTGTCTGAGAGCGGCTTTACGCATAGGGGGAGTTCCGTTTTTGATTTTGAGAAGAAGCTTCATAATTTTACGTTCTTTCTGTTCTTCGGGACTTAAGGCTTCTTCGTCTACGTCTACCAAGAGTTTGTCGAAATATTGTGCATCTTCGGGTTTCATGAACGGCAGATTTTGACCCTACAAATAAAAAAAAAAACCTACATAAACACCACTAGTCTACACCTCACACGTCCACACCTTGCCCATCTTCATTGTTCGTAATGTAGCAGACGAGAGAGAGCGCAAGACGACTTACCGGCGTCTTAAAACGGATCGACTAATGCAATAAACCCCAACAAACAATTCCAGATTTTAAGTAAATAGGAAGATAACTATCCACCCTCAGAAAAAGAAACTAGTTACGAAAGCTGCGACTTTACCTCGGAACCGACGAATAAATTTAGAAAATAATTAAAACAATGCAAAAGGGCTACGAATATAGGAACTGGAATATGGAAACATCCAAAGCTGGTATAGACCTGCGACCTCAACAAATACCATAAAACTTAAGGATGGGCATAACCATGGTGGATATGCCATCAGAATCAAGGGGAAACGGTACAACACATCGAATATTTCAGCGTAAGTACCAACTAAAGACAAAGTATGATGTTGAAAACTAGTTTGTTTCTACTTGAAGATTTGTTCTTTTTTCCTTATCTTGGTAGTTATACGTAGGAGGGGCGGCCATGGGCTTGCAGGTTTTTCCTTGTGTTGTGTAGTCTATGTGATGGGTCAAAAGATTCCTCTCTATAAACGCAGGATCCTCATGTGATGGAAACAAACCTAACACATCATTTAAAAAACTATGCTTTATTTTCATTTCACCCACATTCTAATAGATACACAATTATTAAGTTAGGTCTAAAACCTGACTGAGTCGACAATTCTAAATATATTCCTTGTCATAAGTGATTTATATAACTTGTATGGTTTAATGACATATTACAGATAATTTAAAAAATTTTAACGGTTTTAAACTTCTATAGTGAAATTTCCACTGTGAGTGCAGTACAGCTAATATAGGTTTATTATTAATAATATGCTTTTCTTCTGGAGAAAAACAGTACAGGGTAGTGATGTAACAAATGTGAGTTTTTGAACATTCGCGAATGCGAATATATGCCACCGACATTCGCGAATACGAATGCGAATACTCATTTCCGTGAGGTATGTAGTTAGATAAGTTCAGATAAATTTAGTAATTCAGCAATTTTCAGAACAATTATACAAATCATGTACTGTATTACAGTGTAGTATACATTATAATATGTATCTTGTTCCGAAAATTGCTGAATTAATAAATTTAACTAAACTTATCGAACTGAAGTCGAACTGTTTATGTTTGTTTGTTTAAACTCTTTACATAAAAACACACAGACTATTTTTAATTTGTAGTTTAATAATTCTTAGACTTTTTCAAGATGATTGTCTAAAATTAAAAACTTTTGGATAATAAAGTTTCAGGGAATAATTTGTTTTTGTTTGTTTACACTAAATCATTTATTTTTTGTTTTCTAATTTTATAGTTTTTAAGCTTGTAAAATAAAGTGAGTTTTCTTAATAAAAAACTGAGAAGTGAATGGATTTTTATTTGAACTTTGATCAGATAAAAAGCATATATCGAGCACAGTTTAATTTAATCTTGCCCAAGTACTTTCGATCCCTAGATCATCTTCAGGGGCATCTGAAATAAGCCAAGAAACGTTTTTTTATAACTAAAGAAATTGATTAACTTCGATAAAAACTCAAAGTTTATGGTTGATAAAGAGTTTTTATGTGATTAACGTTTATAGACTTACTTCGTCAATTGCGGCCTATCCGACAAGAACAAAATGTCACAAACATATAAATGTACATCACCGGATAGTCCTTGTCGGATAGGCCGCAATTGACGAAGTAAGTCTATAAACGTTAATCACATAAAAACTCTTTATCAACCATAAACTTCGAGTTTTTATCGAAGTTAATCAATTTCTTTAGTTATAAAAAAACGTTTCTTGGCTTATTTCAGATGCCCCTGAAGATGATCTAGGGATCGAAAGTACTTGGGCAAGATTAAATTAAACTGTGCTCGATATATGCCTTTTATCTGATCAAAGTTCATTTATTCGAGCATTCAACCTTATATGGATTTTTATTTTATTAACCTAATCTTCAAATTATTTTTTTTATACATATTTATATTCGCAAAACATTCCCACAAATTTCGCGTATGCGAAAATGCAAAAATATGCCAATATTCGCGAATGCCAATATTCGTTACATCTACATCACTAGTACAGGGCTTCCGGCCTTCGCAAACGGTTGATTGCTCACTCAAGAGCGTCGCACAGGACCGGCTTGAATAAAATGCATCTCCCGACAGTACAAGTATAATAATGTCTATTATGTATGCAGTAGAATAAAAAGCATTGTAAAAGTTGTAATACTTGAATAATCCACGAAATGTATAAATACTTTAGAAAGTAGTAATTTTTTTTTAATGTTTTGTACTTGAAGTAGCGATTCTTTTATACAAAGTTCGAATAGTTTTAAGGTAGATTTACGAAATTAGACAAAAATTGTGAAAATATGTACAAATATATAGTAATGTCCAAAAAGTAATCACATATGGTTTATCAGTGAAAAATATGAATTTTGTGTATAAATTGCGCAGATTAAATTGATAACATATAATGTATTCAAAATTGAATATTATTCGTAAGAGTAGCATTTTTTTTTGTAAAAGTTCCGCTTCAAATTACTATCTTAACATAATCAGCCAAATATGGGCATAAACTTTGTTCTAATTAGCATATTATAATAACCTCCAAGCATTTAATTTGTGAATGATGAAGACTATCACGATGAAATGGATGCTGCATATTTTGCGTGGTGGTAAAGAGAAGTTAATACCAAATTTACCAAGTAATGGTCGCAGGAATGTCATTGTAACGTACAATGCATCGTATCAATCCCATAAAGAGAAATTCGGTAAGTAAATAGAGCACCGCCGTAAAGATCTTTGCACGGTTGTGTACTTAATCACTATTTATACCTTTTTGTGCGAAATCTGGCAAATATGCATTCCTATCTTAACCGTACTGCACTCTCAGTGTGAATTTCACTTTAGTCCTTGACTATAAATATAAAAATTACTATTGACCAATACAAAATCTTACCTTTGGCTGATTATCCATATACTTAGCGCTCTTATCTTCCTGTTGAATGAAGAATCCTGTCGGTGTACCTCCTATCATCGGAGTGGGAGTAGCGGTTAATTTTCTGGCTGGAGTCCTAATAGGAATATATCCAGCAGGTCTTGGAAGAACTTTATAACCTGGAGGGAACATTGCATCCAACTCTTCGTCTGAGTAAGGTCGGTTACGTTCATCAATTTCTCTTTCCCATCTATAGGCTTGAAGTTGCTCAGGTGTCATCGATGCTAGATGGCCTGGAGTCGGCGTCGACATACCCATGGCTTTGGAACCGACCGGAGTACTACCTCCAGGTGTTAACATAGGAGTGGAGTTTCCATGACTTGGAGTGGCATGTGGGGTACCTAAATATATAAGTAATTTGTGTATTGTAAATGCTTCCTAACATAAATATAGTTCTTTAACCCTTAACTGGAGACGTGCCGTCTGACAGACTACAGCATAAGGAATTTTGAACATCCTGTACAAATAACTCCGCCCATCGGCACATCACTTCATCCATTCTTTATATTATTCGTTAACTATTAGTGACCCGACTTAGGTAAAGAAATAAGCATATTTGGAAAAGTTATAACCGAAAATCAGTTTTAGTTAGTCTGTTAGACGGCACGTCTCGGTTCAGGTTACATTTTTTTCATTGAAAACCGATTACATTTATATTTTTCCGATGCTGATTTTGAAGATATGCTTTGAAGTGGTTTGACGAATTAGATAGTGACAGTATTTCGTACAAGGAAACATAATTTAATAACAAACATTTTCATCCTAAAAACAAAAGCACAAACTCTTGGAGAGGAAGCTGATCCTCTAAAGGTATGGCAGTTATAGTTTGTCAAAAATATGTTATTATGTGTTATTCAGTGGATCAATCATAAATTGAATTTAATGAAAATAAAGTATAATAATCCAAATAAACATGGACCCCAAGGATATTGACATTACGGAGATGAAAGCTTTCATAGGGCTCCTCGTATATTCTGCGGTATTCAAATCGAACCATGAGAATATAAAAACGCTTTTTGCAACAGATGGAACTGACAGGGAAATTTTTAGAACTGTCATGAATCAAAAGCCTTTTGCAGTCATTTTATCAGCTCTTCATTTTGATAATCCAGATGATCGAGAAGAAAAAACATGATCCAGTAGCAGCAATTTCTTAAATATTCAATTCTTTTATTGAAAATTGTCAAAATGCATATGGTCTAGGTCAATCGGCAACTATTGATAAAATGCTTGTTAATTTTAGGGAAAAGTGCCGTTTTAAAATGAATCTCCTTGGCTTATTCCGCTGCCTATTTCTATAGGTTCTGTAAGTTCCATCTATTCCTACTTCTATCTTGTTGCTTTGGCAGATGTTTTCGATAGTTTTTATAATATTTAGGGGAACTTCTCTATTATACAGCATCTTTGAGTCTTACTCTGTCAAACGCTTTCTTTAGGTCAATCAGACAATGAAATGCTGGTCTATTATACTCTAGTGATTTCTCAATAATTTGCTTTATAACGAATATTGCATCTGTACACGATCTTCCATTACGAAAACCCTGTTGGTCATCTGCTAAACTTATCCTCTGATTTATTAGCACTTGTAAAATTGTAGTTGTAAGTTTTAGCGTAGTATTTAACAAGTTTATACCTCTGTAGTTTTCTGGCTGTTTTTTTATCTCCTTTTTTGAATAGTAGAATTAGTTCGCTCGTTCTCCTTTCTTCCGGTATTTTATAATTTTATTAATTAATGCTGTTAATTGTTCTGTCATTGCTGCTCCACAATATTTCAGTAATTCATTTGGTATCCCGTCTTTACCTGCTGCTTTTTTATTCTTCATTTTTTCAAGTATTTTCCGAACTTCCTGTACATTTATATTAAGTTCTTCATTTGTGGTAATTTCTGGTGTTTCCGATTCTAGCGTCGTTTGTTCTTCCTTTGCATAGAGCTTTTTTAAGTAGTCAATCCACGTATCCTTTTCTATGTGTTTTGGTTCTCAAGGATCAGTTCCTTTACCTCCGTTCTTTGACCTCTTATGAAGCGCCATATTTCCTTTTGCAGACCGTAAAAATCATGTTCCATTTCTGTTATCAGTTAACATTTCTTAGTAATCATTTTTTATTTTTCTTACAAGTGCATGTGTTTCGTTTCCGATTGTCTTGTAATTATGGTATGCCTCTGGTATTTTGGTTGACATGTATTTCAGATAAAACTTTTTCTTTTCTTTACATTTTTCCTTCACTTCTCTACAAAACCATGGAGTTCTTCGCCGTGGGAACGATTTATTTTTATTTATATTTCTTTCACCAAGAACTTCCTTGGCCGAGGCTAAGATATTAAACTTAATTTTTGCCCAGCTTTCTTCGACTTCATCACTTATATAATATCCATTAATACATTATAGTAATCTAAATGGTTAAATACAATAAAAATATTGAAAATAAAAAAAAATACTATGAAAAACCTAAAGCAAATTAAACATGCTTTATTTATACTATCATTGTATTATATAAGTTTTATATGGTACTAGTATCCAATAAAAACATGAAATTAGAAATTCATTGTTTCCCAGAAAGAAAACAATACGAAAAGCACTATGATCCTCAGTAGTTATAAAATTAGGGTCTTATGCATCTCTGAGATCTTCACTCCATCCATCACCATCTACATATCTATAACATCTTATCATTTCACTATTCAATCTATCACCTTTTTTTCCAAAGGATCAATCATCCATATACAATAAATACCAATAGTGGTCAGGTTTGGTGTTTGGAGATGAATTCAAATAAATATGCTAATACGTGATTTATGTCAAATAGACAATATTATTTTCAAATATGATTTCTTCTGGAACTAAATAAGACTTTAAACTTACCATGAGGTGTTGTGGGTGTCATAGCTCCAGGCGTCATCACCTGTGACGGCGTCGCTGATGGTGTCTCATCCCATCGAGACCTTCTTTTAGAAGCACCCGGAGTGGGAGTTTCTTGTATAAGGTCCGCTCCGGTTCTGTCAGTCCTCGGCGTCTCTGCCCAACCGCTGGAATGTCCAGGAGTTTCACGTTCCGTTTTGGGAGTTTCGTCCCATCGATTTCTTCTAGATGTACTCTTGTCGCCGTGTCCGGGAGTTTCTCTGCCCGGTGTTGCGGGCCCCGGGGTAGCGTCCCACATTCTAGTGGACTGACCTGGGGTTGCGCCGGGAGTCTCGCTGCCTTTATGACCAGGCGTCTCGTCCCAGCGGATATCTGATGGTGTTTTCTAAGAAGAAAAAAACATAAAATATTCTTGTAAAATGTTTATTTAGAACTATATGAACTGGTTATATGAGAATGATAAAAACAGAAATTCTACTGATTAACTATCTAATTATCTGTCAGGCAGCTGATGGAAAAATACAGGAATAAGGAAACAAACGTTCATATGGTATTTATTAATTTTGAGAATAAATAATCTTTAGTATAAATAATTCGTACCGCAAGTTTAATAATCGATATAATATCTTATGGTACATCAAATTTTGGACGACCTTCACGAAATTTGTCCCGAAACGAACTATAAGTTCATTCGAAAATTGATCGAAATAAATCAGGCGATAACATTCCTGATAGATAATAAAAAAAAATCTTTCATTAATAACAATTTTCATGATTTAATTCCATGTACCGTGGACGTACTAGAAGAACAGACACTTGAAGAAGTTTTCTTATAATTGGCAAATAGCTTTCTCAATTAAAATACAGTTCATTTAACATTATTGTGGAAAACAGATTAAATTAAAATACAAACTTACGTCTCCTTCCCACACGGGTGTAGCAGAATTACTACTGCTAGGAGGAACCGCCAAAGTTTTCTTCTTTTGAGGTATTACGACCTCATCCACCGTCTGATCCCATCTTCCGCGCTTCTTTGGAGCTGACTTGGCCTCGCCGTTTGTAGCTTTTAAAGTGCCATCCTTTGCTCGTTCAATAAGTTGTTTGCGAATCTGGAAAAGAGTAAATGTGCAAATAAAATAAATCTATAATATTATAGACATATTAATAAACGCAAAACAAAATATCTTACATGGCCTATTGCAAGCTAGAAAACTGAAAAAGAAAGAACAAAATGGGAATAAACAAAATATGAAAGAAAATATACAAAGAAAATCATTAAAGTTAAAACAATGAATGGTAATGCTCAAATCCACCAGGCAGAGTAAGTCAAGTAACTTGAAATCCATCCAACTTACTTGTTCAAGAAGGCGCGTCCCACCACGGAACGCAGTGGTGGTGGGACCATATTTGGCCTACCTCACACTTGCTTCATGTAAACAGTCGTTCAAGTAAATACGTACTTGCTGTCAATTGAATTGGTCGTGTAAAGTCAATTTTTAAATTTGAAGAATTTTATTTAAAAAATATGAAGTGGAATGAGTAGACAACAGTGAAGTGTTTGAAGTTGTACAAAGAACAAACATGTCTTTGGGATTTATCTAATAGCCAGTATAAAAATAAACAAATGAGAGATTCTCCTATTAATAAAATAGAAAAAAAAAATGAAAACAGATGATTTTGGTCACCAAGTTGTGAAGAACAAAATAAAAAATCTGCGCACGACATATTCACAGGAACATGCTAAAATTGCAAAACACAAAGTCTCGTGCTGGAACAGATGATCTTGTTCGTTTAATTTTTTTTTCTTCTCTGAACCGCTGTTCAACTTCAGTTATTTTACTTGAACTGCGTAAATGCTTTACTTGAATGCCCTTCAACCTTGAATACTTGATTAAAGTTACTTATACAAATAAATTGAACGGCTACTCGACTCATGTAAACTAAGCTTTAAGAGCGTAGGCGCAAAATTTTGGGCCAATGCTTTTTAAATGCATTAATTTTTTTCGAATCCTGAGAAAACTAATAAGTATTTTTGAAAAATTTAAACGCAAAATGAAAGATTACATTATTACTGAGGGCCGACAGTCCCTGAAAACTATAATGTTTATTTTAATAAGTTACAGGGGTGAAAAAGAAGAGAAAATTTAGTGTGATTTTTAATTTCAAATATCTCATTCAAAAAAACTTTTTGTTTATTCTAAGGGACTTTCAGCCCTCGGTAATAATGTAATCTTTCATTCTGCGTTTAAATTTTTCGAAAATATTTATTAGTTTTATCATGATTCGAAAAAAATGAATGAGTTTAAAAAGCATTGGCCCGAAATTTTGCGCCTACGCTCTTAAGGAAGAAAGATCAAGAAGATAGTTCGAGGATTATATAGATGAACTCGTGGAAAGGGGGAGCCTGTATAGAGAGACTATCGAAAAATATAATTTGATTATCGTATTTCATTTTTTAAATAAAATCTAAAACACAAACTTAAAAGAAATAATCTCAAATATGTTGTTTACAAATAGAGAGTTGCAGTTTTAACGACAATAGTTGTCTTCCATTCATATTTCTCATGAACAAACTGAACAGTGCAACAATAATTTGTTTTAGTATTAATGTATTTGAAGAAAACGAAAAATGTACATACCTCTGCTTCTTCTCCTTTTAGCAGCTGCTCTTTCATAATCTGGGAGTAGTTTCTGGTTTGCAAATCCGGCGTTTTCCCACCTGAAATCACAAAAGGGCGTCACAAACGCCAAATTAGTAAACAGAAAAACATTTTTGTTAACTTAATTAATTCTTTACTGTTTTAACCTTCTACAATTTTAAAGAACTATCTGATTTGTATACCATTTTCTCTCTAATACCTTTAAATGCACTCCTCTGTATAGTTTCCATTTTATTTCTGTATGTTAATTAATTTGAATATTACAATAGTTTTGGTAGTATGATCAAGAACTGTACAAAATGTTCATAGGAAATGTTTTGAGCTAAATATCAACTTTGGAACATAAATTTATACGATAGCAACTTGATATTAATTTAGTTTTCGATAGATGGGGCAAATTTTATAATACATATCCTTAAAGCACTGTTAGAAAGAGCTATATTGAAGCTAATGTTCGGGAAAACAAAATGTGTGACAACCATTAATGTAATTGAAAAGAGAACTAATGATTTCATTAAATATCTCATTAGGAATAAGGAAACAAACGCTCATATGATACTCATTGATCTTGAAAAAGCATATGATAGAGTTACTCGAGAGATTGTGTTGTGAGCACTAGATGAGAAAGAAGTTCCTAGTGAATATGTGAAGATTGTGAGAGACATGTATAATGAAGTGACAACTAGTGTTGGGACAGGTGTGGGAGACACTGGTAAATTTCATATGAAAATAGGATTGCACCAGGACTCGGTGCTTAGTCCTTATTTATTCTCATTATTGTTGGATCAGGTAAGAGCGCAAGTACAGAGTAACATTCCCTGGTGCTTAATGTATGATGATGATGTGTAAGTAGGAAATACTGAAAGGGATTTCCTAGTTTCTTGTTGGAGAACAAAAAGAAAAAAGGGTTAAAACTTGTAAGACAAAAACAGTCTGTAATGTATTATTTCAAAAAAATTAAGTTTTGGTACTTCAGAAAACATAAAAAATAAGAACAATGAACCCACATAAAGAAAAGTGATCTACTATATGTCTATTCCTTTTATATATCTAATTAACAAAAATACAAACAGAGAAATGATTTAAGAGTAAATAAATTAAAATATCGTGTTTTGTTGTCAAAATTTATCTAGAAAATGCACTGCAATATGAATTACCAAAGATTATTGTGTATAAATGGAAGAGGAAGATGCTTGGTGTACCATTTCGCGAATATAAAAGAAAGACATCGAACAGAAACAGAAAAAAGACTAAATAAGGATTTCCAACAAGCAACTGCATTGAAGTGAAGATATGTATACAATAGAATCCTCGACGATGAAATACAAAACAAGGAAAGAGGAAATTGATTAACTTTCTAATAAAAATAACCACGTGGAAGATAGCAAATGCGATGAAGCAATGACATTCAAAGTACCACCGAATCAATGAAGAAACTATTTGCATAAAACAGGAATGGATCAAATTGGAAGAGGCATCTGGACGTCCGGACAGAAAGAATAAAAATTGGTAAAGGTTTTAATCTTTAAATCCTGATTAATGAAGAAAATTCAAAAACAATAAGTTTGTGTTGCCATAAGATATTAAAATACTTAAAAAAAAGTAAGGTTGAAACTTAAAAAAATGACAAAACAAAACCAAAATATCTAAAAGGACCACAAAAAGTCAAATGGAGGAGTATTTAGCTGGTATTATTAAAGAACTGCTACTGAAATACTTGAAAAAACATTAGGAAAGAAGTTTGCGAGTAAATAGACCTATTTCTGGTCAACTCCAAGAAACAATAAAGGGTAAGAGAACACGATATGAAAAGTGGTAAGAAAAGAGATCAGACACAGAACTTGAAAATTATAAGCTGCCAAAAAGTCTGAACGTTGGTAAAAGTTTGCCAAGTCAACTAAAAGAAAACTGATGGCCCCAAAATTTACAAAATTTTAGGCAAAAATAAAATAAAGATTGGACATAGAACACGGAAATGCAGACTTATAAGAGATAAAAAACTTATAAAATAAAGGAAAAAACCCAGTGATTGGCTGCATACAATAGTTTAAACAAAACTTACAAGGAAGTGGAAAACTTCTTGTGCAATTGGTATATTTAATTTATACTAAAAATATCCAAAAGAAGTAACAAAATTTTAAAACGTTTTCGGACCCATCAGAACATCATCAGGAATACTAAAAATTAAGCGACATGATGTCGATGATTAACGATTTATCAAAAAGGGAATATACTGAGCCCTTACTCGAAAATTTCGACCATGTCCAGGTCGATCCAAAAAATACCAGCAAACTGAGTTAGATGTTCAGAAAAGTCCGAGGGTATGAAACCCAATCCATGATGCACCCAAATTATTATTAGGAAAACAAAAAGAAAGTACCCAGAATGGTGATCAATACGTACAGCGGCTTTAATAAAAAATTAAAAAAGTCCATCAGACTTGGTTAGTTTCACAAGAAGGCTAAGATAGAAGAGTATATTCCCAAGTAATTATTCGCCAACCAGGTGGAATTATACTAAAAATAGATAAGTACTTGTAGCACTTTCAGAATGACACAATGACGTGCATTGATATAAGAGAGAGTAATATGTCGATAAATAACACTTCCTTGAAGAAAAAAATTGTCATTTTTTTATTGTGCCAGACAATTTTCACCACCAAAGTACTTATCACATAAAAACGTTTTTCAAAAAATGACAAGCGTGAAACCATAATGACAAATTTAGCGACTAGACAGTTAAAGTCTTAACTAGATGAGAGATCACTGCACTCTGTATGTCATGAGAGGGAGAAAGCAAAACAAGACTAGGATACAAACTTTAAACAACAATTTATTCCAAAAGTATAGAAGATGATGTGATATACAGGGCAAATAAAACATTTGGTAGAAATACAAAATAAATAAATGAATGCCACCGGAATTTTGAAACCATATCTATTAATACAAATTCAGTAAAAGGTGGCTATTATTACAAATCCAGTAAAAGGTGGATTCAAATGTAATATAATGACTGATAGTATAGTGCATACTTCTATGATTATGCAGTGTTTTCTACACAAATAAATACTGTAAGAGAAGATGGTAAACAAATCCGAATACGTACGTGCTTGTGGCCGCCATCACAACAAAAACTTGCAGTTTCTTCAAAACTTGGTCTATCGTACCTAGAAATAGGCTGGGGTAATTAATAAATTTACTAAACTTTGCATACACACACTCAAACTCTCGAAAAAGTATTTTCTTTTACTTATTCTTGTTCTATTACCAATATCTGTGTACATTAGAGATGTGTATCCGCATTCGCATTGCTTAAGGTTCTCTTCAAAAGGTCAAACCTAGATGACGATTTTCCCAAAGAACAAAATCATTAGATTAGTTTGGTTTGGCACTTGGATTTATGTTTAAATACTGTTCAGAATATCTTTTAAAAGCAGTTATTCCATTCATACAAATCAGTTCATTCCAGCATACATATACCCCAATATCATATTCCAATTTGAAGATAGGTTGATTATGAATGCGATATGTTTTATAACAAAATATGAGTCTAATAAAAAATAAAACTATGTTCTCGGTCTAAAACCAAGTTTTATCTAATTTTAAATGAAAATTAAGGGACTATTACCGTCTAGAATGCTAAAACATGACACATTTTCAACAATTCTGTTTGTATCTTATCTATTATATATGGTAATCAAACTTTTTTTTATATTATTGAACAACTCTTGAAGATTACAAAAAATATTTTTTTCTTTTTTTTTTCATTGTTCCTGTATTTTAAAGATGGCGCCAAAAATTTTTGTTTCAAAAATTACTGCTCCATGGCGGATAGTTTATATCTGGAACAGCCAATTTGGGAAAGGTTTTAAAAAGAAGGGCCCTTACGTGATAGTTTACCAGAAAAATTAAAAATTCTTAAAAAGAAATCAAATGGCGGGCATTTGAAAAAATTGTTCAAACATTGACCTCTTTTCAGTCACAAAAATTTTATAATTTTTTTTTTGTCAAATTGTAGTAAACTGTCATAAACAAATCTAAACCAAACAATCTACAGTTTATTCAAACCTACAGACTTTTTTGAATCTAGTTTTTCACAAAACTTTAATCTCCAGATTTAGTTGGTCGATTTTAATAAACTTTGACACATTTTGTTTATTGTGGTTTTCTCTATGATAGTTTACCACAATTTGACCAATAATAATAATAATAAAATTTTTGTGACTGAAAAAAGTCAAAAAACTAGTCAGTTGTTTAAGAATTCTTTCAAATGTTCGCATTTTTTTTTAAGAATTTTTTCTGTTAAGCTATCACGTAAGGGCGCTTCTTTTTTAAAACCCTTCTCGAATTTTATATTTCAAATTTGCAATTTCAGAGATTAACTGTCGGCCATGGAGCAATAATTTTTGGCGCCATCTTTAAAATACAGGAAAAATGAAAAAAAAAAGAAAATTTTTTTTGTAATCTTCAAAAGTTTACAATATAAACAAAGTTTGATTGCCATATATAATAGATAAGATACAAAAAATATTGTCTTAGCTCCAATTTTATACACAAACTATAATAGTGACATTCCCCATCCCCTGAACAGGTCAGAAACCATCTTGCTGTATGCCGATGACACAGCATTACTTTCCACAAGTACCCTTAGGGACGCATTGGCACTTGTCTGTATTCGATAGGACACAATTACAAATGAACAAAATAATTAACTGGTGCAATAGATGGAGGGTTACCTTAAACCCATCCAAAACTCAAGTCATCCTATTCAGGTCCCCCTACTATAGAGGAAGGGAATCAAATAACTCTACTAGAAGAAAGGCTAGATTATATTCCTTCTGTGCCCTACTTGGGAGGACACAGCAATTCAGCAAGACTCTCAATTGGGACAGACACATATCTCCAACTCACAATAGATACAGTTAGGAAGGAAGCTAATCTCCTGGATGCTTTATCTAGTAACAGAGCAGGCACCAGTTCCAAAACATTAACACATATATCTATGTGTCACTCAACAGTAGGCAAACCAAGAAACTCCTAACCACCGAGAGGAAAATAGTGCAGAAATGTATGAGGAAACATGCATACTATCGCTCTAGATTAATCCACCCACTTGCAAATCTGCATATAGTAGAAAATATAATTCATTCTCTCAGCAAGACATATGTATTAAGAACTATAAATAGCCTGAACTACAGAGCTAAGCTGACCCTCAAAACTTCTTTCCATTGCAGAGGGCACATACTCACCAGGAATCCCACTAAAAAAGTTCCTTTCCTACCAGCCAAACTTCTACCCTGGACTGGTAACGAACTTCCTGATGGGTATTATGACATCCCTGAAGCAACTCCCCTTAAATATCATAGATAAAATAAGCTGTAAGCCAAACACGCTAATCCAAGAGCCAGCTCCTTTTGTATATTTGGTAACAGACAGGTACTTCCTCAAAAAACATGATTGGCCTCATCTCTCCTTCCCACAAAAAAAAATCCCAACCACATTCTGCCTCCGCGCTCCCTAGCAGCATACTGCCACTCTCTCCATTTCTGCTCACGTTTACTGCCATCCAAAACTCCCGCTAAAAAAAGGGAGACCCGTCCTTGAAGAGGCATACCAGCTAAACAAGGTAAAGATGATTCAGATTCGAAAATATTGTTGAAAATGTGCCATTTTTTAGCATTCTAGACAGTTATATGAATATTCCAGATTATATGGATTAAGTCTAATTAACTTTATAACAAAACCAACAATTATACTCAAAGTATGAAATAGTTGTCAGTGACTCTCCTCTCTCTCCAATGGCACTACAGCCCAAATCGAGCCTTGGCCTATTCAAAACTATACCTCCAACCTTGCCGGTCCCGCGCCGATCTTCCCACCTTTTCCGTGGCCTTCCTTTTAGTCTTGCGCCCTGCATTTTACTATTTAGGGTTCTTTTTTGTCAGTGACATTACTTGAAAATAAAAATAATTTTTTGAGAGCGGCCCTAAACATAAGGTGTTTTCTGATACTACTAAACAGTGTAATCAAAATGATCCTTGTAATACAAAGTTATCTGCAAAAATCTAAAAATAACATTCAGTGTTGCTATTAAATTTTTTCTTGGGGTCAAAAGTACATTTCAAGTTCATTTCTGGCTTAGTATGAAAGATTCATGCATGAATTTAAACAAAAACCCAATCTATAACTTACTGCAGATAACTCAGCATATTTTCGTTTATTTTTATCAAGTTTAAACAGTGTGTTTATACAATAAATTGTTTGCCTCTACCAATTGGGTCTATACTCTAATGGCTATATTTATAATAAGAGTAATATGGCATTTGAAGATAAATATTCCATAAGAAAAAACTAGTAATTGACAAATATCTACTAGAACAACTAAATCAATTTAATTAACTAGGATGTTGCATTTTATAACAGTTTCTTGTTCAATGCTAATCTACAAAATGAAGACCTTCTTCCTTTTTTGGTACTATAATCCTTTAGAGTTTTGGCCTGCTTGACAATATGCTTCCATTCTACCCTGACAGCTACTTTCATTCTCTACTGTCAGTTGCCCACAGCTTTAAGGTCATTCTCTAGATCATGTTCTTTTTTCTTTGGTTTCTATGTCTGCATTAATTTTTTTGTCTAGCCCATCGTTCATTTTAACTGTCTATGTACTATCTCTCTCGATTTAGTAACTTGCTTTTCATTAAATCTTTGGATGTATAAAAGCACTTATTACTGCTAAGAAACTTTGGTTTTTGTTGTAGCAATACAATCTGCTGTATTTTTTCTCACTTATGTTCATATTAATACCCGAATTAATATTCTAATTTGAACTAAACCAAATATGCTCTGAAAATATGGATAATTTTAAAAAAAATGTTGCTGTCTATAAAATGTAGTTCATTTGTCCATCTGCTATAAAATTCCATTCATTTCATATATAAAATAAAATGTGTTAATTAATGCAATATTTGCAAAAGAACTTATAAAAGTATCTACATATTCAACCTATCTTTTTCAAAAATCACAGATGTAAATGTCAAATGGAAACTCTCTTATTGTTATATAGTACTGTGTACTTTTGGTATAAGATTTGAAATGCAATTTGTTTTGGTACAATGATTAGTTATAGACTTAATACTGTATTTGCACACTATGGAAGTAGCCTGTTTGATATGATTGTAAAAATATTTTTTTAAAAATCTGAAATTGTATATATTGTAAAGTTATAGTCTCTTATAGTCTTATATATGTATTGTCAATCTGATACCTGAAAAATTATAAGATGAATGGAATATTTTCTTTCAGGTTATGATATTATTACATTATTTCTATAAACAAGGGAAAGGTGAAAAGTTTAGAGCCTACTGGTCATAGATAAATAAAAGATGATCCATTTTGAAAGATAACCAAAGACAGCAACTACTGAAGAAAATATCAAGAGATAAAATATAGTTCTATGTAATCATTGATTATGTTTAAACATAAAATTGGCCTGCAGACATCTCAGAAAAGAAAATATGACACATTTTACATAAACAAGTCTATATGAGAAGGTTTTATGTAAGACTGGCACTACATTTGTTAAATGTTAACTACTTCGGCAACTTCTTGGGTCTCAAATAAAGAGATTACCTGCCAAAGAACCAAAATATAAATAGGAAAAGAGAGGTTGCAAAATATTAAAATCTTATATTTGAACAATGCATCGGTCATGGTTTGCGATTGGAAAAATTCAACGATTATAACAAAATTATTTTAGCAAGTAAAGAAATTTCCACCCAACATTCTCATGGAATCTTTTATATTCACATAATACAAAATAGAAAACTAAAATCAATAATGCACTAACAACCAAGTAAATATAAGTTTATTTTGCATTGCCAGCTTATGTATTCAGACAGGGACAGAGAAAACTTATGACAAATTGACTAAAATCTTAATTCAGTGTGCTACAAAGTCAAAATGGCCTTATAAAATAGAATTCCTACCTAAAAATAAAAAAAAAGTTAAACAAAAAAATGTTTTAATTCTAGCATTTAAAACTAAATAATTTGAAATATACCAAAAAAATAAATAAATAAATACAAAATGTTTTTTTATTATTTCCAATAAAAGAATTTCCCACAAACAATGTCAATGTTATATAATTTAGAAATTTAAAAATAGTGTTACTATCATCTAAAATTAAATGTAATTTGCAACATACGAACTTACCGTCTGCAAAAGGATCCACTCTTTCAGGGGAAATAATCATCCTTCTCCTTTTTTGTCTATATTCATCTTCCCTATCAGCAATTGTAGGTCTACGACGGTCAGCAAATGGATCATAGCCTTTTTCACTCTAAACAAAATTTATAACACATATTTCAGACAAAAATGGCTATATGCTATAAGAAATGTGAAAATTTTGATAATTAAGAAACATTTGATAGGCAGATCATCAGATCTACTAAATGGTCCCAATGCACTAAAGAAAACAAATTAAATACTATGTTTATATGCGATTGAGCCACAATTATTGTTTGTAATGACAATTACATTCTACCTAATAATTTGTTGTTTCAATTTCCTCTCCAGAAAAATCTGATGAGAACCTTGTCAACAATCTTGGCAATTATACACGGTTTTGTAACAAAATTATGTGTGGAAATCGAAACATCAAATCTTTACATAAAATGTAATTGTCATTACAACCAATTGTGGCTCAATCCCATATAAACATTGTATTTAACTTAGACATGTCACAAGAAAAGTTTCAGAACCTTGTTAAAGAAAACGAAGTTTTGTTAAACATAAAATATAAAGCTGATAAAATAAATAGGGGGGTATTTGTTTACTCCAGGCCCTATGCTTGAGGAATCAATAAATAGGGTATATCTTTAAGGTTATGACAATACTTTATATATCTTGATTGATTTTACTTGAATAAATATAAATCAAATTTATAGCAAAATATTTTACCTCTGCAACATCGTTTAAAAGAGCTACACGTCCTCCCAATCCTGCTCGTTTACTAGAAAAGCCTACATCTTCTTCATCATCATCCACTTCATCATTAGCAGCGATGGATGTAACATATCCTTCATACTTTCCTTTGCCGGTTTCGTAAATTTCATCGTCGAAATATCCACCCTCTCCTAGTTTTGATTTTTTCTCATCGGGTTTTTCTACAGGAACTTCTTTTTTCTTTGACTGAATTTCCCGAATTTGTGCTTCTATGTCTAAAAGGGTCAATAATGTAAAGATCGTTTTGTCTGTTAATATTCCGGACTTACCTTCATGTGTGCGAGGGATGTTGTCCATGGTTATAATTTACAATACCATTAGCGAGGTAAATTATTATTCTCTCTGTGCTTGTGATTATTTATCAAATATAAAATAACAACAGTACAATGTGGAAGTAAATGGGCGATTAGTCTGCTGTCACCTGTCACACGTCAAGCTGTCAAGCCTGAAGCTCATGAGAAATCGATTTCTTGAAAATTATTTACATAAAATAATATTCATACGGGACTGATGCGAAGTTTGCATTGCATGGGTGGAGGCATGTAATAATTTGCGAGGGGATGAAGAACATGGTATTTTTGATGCCTTGGCAATAATTTAAGCACAAAGAAATACGGAATTACAGAAGACACTACCGTCAATCGGGATGAATCGGAACAATTTTCAGATATTTTACTAAATAACTTTTTTTCTAAAAACGCTAGAGGATTCGGACAAAATTGTAGGTCCCTATTATAGCTTTTAAAAGGAATACTTAGTTCACTTGTTCTATTGGCAGGTGATTTTAAAAAAATATTTCTATAATAGCTGTTCCGATTGACCCCGCATTTTGGATCAATAGGGACATGCTATTTATTTGTAAGAGAAGATTCAATTGGCCCCAGAAAGAGGGTGTATTGACATTATTGACAATCTCGAAAGAGACAAATATTTACTCGTTATTGCTTCATATAAATTAAAAATTGCAGAATTCATAAAATAGTAATCGAAATTTAATTTTAAAAGCTGTATCTCTTTATATTTAAAGCATACAACATATGCATTATAAAAACATGCCAACACTGCCAAACCGAAATATTTTTGACATTTGCGGCTATATTCAGCTTGTCCTTGTACTTTCGGTAAACTCAACCAGATTTTATTATATAACAAAAATGCAACGTTTAAATAATTAAACTGCTTAAGCAAAATCATTTTAATTTACTTATAGTTTCATTTTTATTAAATTAAATACGCCCATTGACTCGGCTTCCAGAAAACAGCTTGAAAATTCATAGCCGCCTCTTCTTAGGATGGTAGGTTTCGAGAATAACCTTTTCACTTTGTTTTGTGTTAATTTGGAATTTTATGGTGAGTAGCTCTTCTTCTATCTCCTAAACTAATCCAACAAATTACTTATTGCCCTTTTCAGTAAAATAATCCACTTCAACAAAATCACCTGTTTCAAAATTTAGGGGTTCATCAGGCTGTTTTTTTTTTGGGAATATTTTGGACATCCGTGCAAAACAATTGTTTTAAATGTATTTAATTGTCATCTAAATTTAAGAAGTGGTGAAAGTGTTAGAAGTTTAACCGATAAAGTAATTGCTATGACGGGACTAAGTTTTAGTACTATTCCTAAAATACGCAAAGAAGCAGCGGAAGGAGGACTAAGCCCATAAAAAAAAAAACAAGAAAACGTACCAAAAGTAGAGTGAACAGCAGAAAGTTCACTTACGATGCAGTAGTTCACACGCGGCTACGTGCCATCGTGCATAGTTATTTCTTTAAAAATCTACTGCCGACATTGAACAAAGTTTTTGCACTGGTTAAAAAAGACAAAAATTTAGCAAACATGTTACGCACAACAATGTGGAGGATACTCCATGAAATGAACTTTGTTTTTTGCAAACAAGGAGTAAAGTCAAGCATGATTGAACGGCCCGATATTCTAAAATTGAGGCATCAGTATTCGCGTGAGATGAAAATGAAAACTTGGGTGAATGTTGGACATTCACCCAAGTGCCCAATCAGTGCTTCCAAAGAATGGAAGGACCTTTCAGTGACTTCAACCAGGGATGCGTTAGTTAAATGGTTGTCAACAGGCCTAAAGTAGCAGACACAACGAGGCTCCCGATTTGTTATAGTGCATGTGGGT
This sequence comes from Diabrotica undecimpunctata, assembly GCF_040954645.1. Taxonomy (NCBI): domain Eukaryota; kingdom Metazoa; phylum Arthropoda; class Insecta; order Coleoptera; family Chrysomelidae; genus Diabrotica; species Diabrotica undecimpunctata. The sequence goes on along the minus strand of NC_092807.1, from coordinate 94,418,903 downwards.
AGCAAATTGGGCTTTTTAGACGGTGCTGCTTTTTGGTTTTTGGCTAAAAAAACTAAGCGGACTATCATGATGAGATGGATGGTCCTATATTTGAACAATGGTTTAAGGAACAGCTGCTTCCTAATCTTCCAGAGAAAACTGTTGTAGTGATGGACAACGCTTCGTACCATTCGATGAGAGAAGATATGGTTGCTCGAGAAAGATATCTTTTTTGAAGAAGATCATTTAAAATCAGAGATCATGGAATTCGTAAACACATAAAAAAAAATACATAAAATATAAAAGCGACGAGATGTGCAAAGAGAAAAGTGTTGCCATTCTGAGACTACCTCCATGAAGTCAAGTCAAAAGACATATCGCCTCACACAACATAGAGTTTAAGAGCGCCGCTATGGAACAAATAATAAAAATGTATTTGGTGTAGTAACAGTGGAAAACTGGAAAGACTATTGTAAACTTGCTATTAAGAAAGAGTAAAAATTTTGCGTTATTCACGGGCTAGGTTATTAAGACCATTCCAGCTCTATATTCATTTCACAGTAGGTACAAATTGTCGTAATTGTCACATTGACATTAAAAATTTCAAACAAAGTTCTGAAAGAATAAAGAAATAATTAATAAAATGTACTTTCAGGGTCATTCGATACGCGATTAATTTATTTGATTGATTTATTTATTGTTTAAAATTGATTTATTTATTGTTGCCTTCAAAATAGACCCTCACCAAGTGTTACAATAGTTAAAAATACCATTAAACATTTTCAAACTTTGGGATGTGTAAACAGTTGTAAAAAGTGTCAAAACGATGAGGAGCGTCAAAACAGGGATATTGATATTTGTGCTTTTGTAGAAGCTAGTGAACCCGCAGCAGCGAGTTCTCAAAAGGAATGGGTATCACTGTTTTAAGATACAACCAACACAAGAACTGTTTCCAGAAGATAATTTTAGGCGGATGGAGTTTTGTGAATTTATGTTAGATAAACAAAATGAAAATGCATACTTTTTAAAAAATATTTTATTTTCTGACGAATCTTTATTTTTATTACATAAAAAACACAATCCATCCGTTGCAAGGTATTATTCTCGGAAAAATAAGCACCTCAGTGTTGCAGTGCGAACGCAGCATCCGCAAAAGTTAAATGTTTGGACTGTGATGTTAGGCGACCATATTGTCGGTCCATTTTTTATCGATGGAAACCTAAACGGGCCTAAATATTTACAACTTTTACAGAATGAGATCATTCCGGCAGTTCGATGCCTTCCCGTTAATTTTCAGGAGGTTTATTTTCAACAGGATGAGTGTTCGGCTCACAACTCTAGAGCAACTATTGACTTCCTCAATCAAACGTTTCCTGATCGACTGAGAACGGTTCCCTTGGGGCATCTGGCGACACCCCATTGTAAATAGCCTTACTGCCGCAAGCGGGACTCTGCGACAGCGGACAGGTCCCTTCCCTAGCTACTCGTGGGAACAGTATGAAAAAAATTTCCTTACTGCAAAAAACCGGTGGCGACCCGTCCGGTATAACGGGAAGATTCAATAGGGAAAAAGGTGGCAGGGAGAGGACGTACTCTCTTCCTGATAGCCTTGATTTACCTAAGACTTCGGGGGCTAAGCGGAAACTTGGCTCGCCGAACCTAGATTCTAAACTATATAAAAAAAAGGAGAGTTCGGAATACTTATCCTTAATCGAAAGCATAGAGATGCAAGAAAAACTGACCGAAGACCTCTACAAATTAATTGGGGAGGTTCCTAATACTACCAATAAAATAAAAGATGTTGCCCAAAGACTAAAGAAGAATGTAGCAACCTTTAAAAGGGAATATATTAGAAAGTGGTTGGAAAACTACAGATTCGAAGCGACAGAAAAGATGCTCATTGATGCGGACGTACAGACTGAACCATGCGCGGTCCACACGACGTGTCAAATGACTAGCAAAATAATAAAGACAGACCCAAGCCTGGCTGAGCGGATCACTACAAGTAAACCCCTAACCGCTGAGATTTCAACGCAGACTGACCCTTGGCATGGACCGGGGGTCAAGTCTGTTTTGAAATCAATAGATCAAATAGATTCTCCCGAAACGTGGAATAAATATAAAGACTGGGAATGGCCAGAGAGCCTTTTCAAGAGATCCACTGTCGTAGTCGGAAACCCTGTTAATGCCCCAGATACCCTCACTAAGGTGGTCCTGGTTGAGCCCTCCGATCCAAAGATGGAGAGGAGTGTTCAACGTTTATATAGAGATCGGTACCCTGAACTAGAGCAACTGGACGAAGATTTTGACGTCCTCGAAATTAGGACTTCCTTCCGGTCCAAGGTCTCAGCGGACTTGGCCAGGAAGGTAATCAAGGTTAAGAACGCGGCAGATGAACAGACACTCTGGGACAGGATGGTCCAAATTAAGGACGAGATAGGTAATGCAGGCAAAGTGGCGCTCCATCATGTGAGCTTTCTTTCGGTCCAAGACCTGAGGAAGATGTGTGAGTGCATCTTGCAACATACAAACACAACAGCGTACATTTATACCACTGCTACATCTATTAGTCGGCCTACATACGGCATGATTGTATCTAAAAAGGACATAACATATAAAGATCTTCTTACCACAGTCAAGACTGCTGTGAAAGTGGCGGGTGCCACAGACGTCATCCGTACCCTTAGGAGCACAAAGGATGGAAAACTGCTCATCACCATGGATAAGGACCAGGGTGCTCTGAAGCAAATTAAAGCTGCTCTAACGGACAAAAATAAGGGCATGACCACCCTGCAGCTGGGTGTGGAGAGGTTGGTGACTATCCATGTCAAAGGAATGGAGCTAGACACCACAGAAGATCAGCTAAAAGAAGCTATTATGGCGCAGTCTGGTTCATGGGATGAATCCTGGAAGGTCTCAGAAATGAGACCTTTCAGAGGCGATACGCAGGCAGCTTCAGTAATTTTGTCTAAGACAGCCGCGGAGATTCTCCTCCAGGGACAGTACCTGCGAGTTGGCATGGTACGCTGCAAATTAGAAAAAACGGCTGAGGGTGCCTAGATGTCCCAGGTGTTGGTCCTTCGATCACACCCAAGATAACTAACGGGCCCGACAGGAGTGGGTCCTGTTTTAACTGCGGTAAAACGGGACATGAATCTAAATCATGTCAGTCGACGGCTAGTTGCGTCCTTTGTGATGCACCTCACAGATGTGGCACCACGAACTGCCCTAAGTTCAGGACTGCACTTCAAACAGTTCGGAATTCTGAGAAGAATCAAGTCCAAGCACCACGAGCGGTGGAGCAATCGCCGGGCCCAGTTACGGAAGCCCCCTAGTTCCTAAGACCTAAAAAAAATAAGACAAGGGTAGGATTTTGAAATGGCTGCACAAGGGACAAAAATACTAAAGATACTCCAAATAAACATCGGGAGGGCCAAATTGGCACACCAACTGATATATGCAAAAGCCCTCGAGATTGGAGCAGACCTACTTGTTGTCCCTGAGCCCAACAAAAACATTACTAAAAATAAAGGCTGGATAGCGGATATAAACGCAGATGTCGCTATATACATAATGAATAAGAAAGTATGCATAAATAAGATTGTCAAGAAAGAGGGGCACGTGTTAATTAAAATAGGAAGCCTGGCTATTATTGCCTGCTATATCTCTCCGAATATCAGCCTGATGCGCTACAAAGAACAGGTCGAGAATATCATAATGACATCACAAACATATCGGGATTTTATACTTGCTGGCGACGTGAACGCCAAATCAATCATATGGGGGTCTCCCAGAAATGACCATAGAGGGGAGACGTGAAACGATCGGATATTCGCAAATGACCTAGTAGTGCTAAACAATGGAAAACCCACATTTGTGAGAGGAGAGAGTCGAAGTCACATAGATATTACCCTTGTGAATGAAAGTTATGCCAGAAAGATTGCGGGCTGGGAGGTGTTGGAGGATAATCTCTACACTTTTCACAGATACATAGTCTTTGAAATTGGCATCAAGGTCATGGAAAAAAGTAACCTTTAATAAAGAAGCTTATACGAGGCAGATAAGTAACCTACAAGAAGACGACACTACCGAATTCCAAGATTTCAGACAGAAAATTATTAATGCATACACTTCCAGTAGCTCCACCGAGAACGTCACATATACAGTGCCATACTGGTGGAATGATGAGATCCAGAGCAAGAGAGCCGAATGTTTTAGACTCAGGCGTACGGCACAAAGGTATAGGACTCCACAACACACTGAAAATTACAAGCGAGCTAAAAAAGAATTGGGTAGAGAAATTAAACGGGCGAAGCACTCTTGCTGGCATAACCTATGCACAGCACTAGAAGATGATGTATGGGGCGAAGCCTATAGAATTGTCACAAAAACATTAAGAAGAGAGACCCCATACAGCCTTTGTGCAAAAAAAAACGGAATGAAATAGCTAATACCCTATTTCCTGCTAAGCCCCCACAGCAGTTCACTCAAAATAATGTCAACGTTCGACCTGTTGATTTTTCGGCTGAAGAAATAGCAATAGCGACAAAAAGTATTAAATTAGGAAAAGCAGCTGGTCCTGACGGTGTGCCTCCTGAGGCGATAAAGATCATCATAGAGAAAAATCCTGAGATGGTTCGGAGGATCTTCAATGAACTCCTCCAGAAGCAAATGTTTCCCATAATGATTAAACAGGCAAGACTGACGTTAATACTTAAACCGGGCAGGGATCCCGAGATTGCCAACTCATACAGGCCGATCTGCCTTCTAGACAGCCTGGGGAAATTTTATGAAAATCTTATTAAAAATCGCCTAGAAGACGAATTACAGATAAATGGAAGTATATCTGACAAACAGTACGGATCCAGGAAATCTAGATCATCCACCGATGCGGTAAAAGAAATAGTTGACACTGTAAAAAGGACGAGGAAGAAATGGGCCGCCCTCGTGATGTTTGATGTGAGAAACGTTTTCAGCTCAGCCAACTGGGGTCACATTATCACCTCACTGGAAAAAGCAAATGTGTCAGATTATTTGATCAATATAATTAAGGACTACCTCAATGAAAGGTATGTCCAAGTGGCAAAACCTAAAGACCTGAAAACATCAGCAGGTGTACCGCAAGGATCCGTACTAGGACCAATGCTTTGGAACATTTTATATAATGAAATCCTAGAAATCGACTATGGAGCAGAGACCAAAGCTATTGCATACGCAGACGATTTAGCTCTACTCATTCAGTGTAACAATAACTTGGAGTTAGAAATGTTAGTCAACAGAAGCTGTAAAAAAGTCAAAAGATGGATGGTGAAATAAGATCTAGAGTTGGCAACAGAAAAAACAGAAATTCTGATCTTGAAAGGCCCTAGAGCCCGCCCAAACCTGGCTTTTGTAGTAGGTAGTACAAGTATAGAGCCTACGTACTGTGCTAAATATCTGGGCATCCAACTAGACACAGGTCTAAGATTTACAAAGCACCTGATGAAAGTAGTCCAAAGAGCAGAAGTGAGAACCGCGGCATTAATAAAAATTATGCCAAATATCGGCGGTCCAAGTGCCCTCAAAAGAAGAATGTACCTTCAGATTGTGCATTCTACCCTCTTATACGGCGCTCCCGTATGGTACGAAGCCTTGAGAATGGCTAAGTATAAAGAACTGCTTGCAAAGGCACAAAGGAAGCCTCTACTAAAGGTAGCAAGCGCATACCGGACTACTTCTACGATTGCCCTACAGGTCATAACAGGTACGCTCCTCATTCACCTCCTAGCTAAAGAAAGAGACACTTTATATAACAGAGAAATAGAGAAATAAAATCCGAAGTAAGATCACATATGCTCCAAATATGGCAAAATGAATGGGAGGCACAAACGGAGAAGGCACAATGGACCAAAATGCTAATCCCTGATGTGGTAACTTAAATTATTTTTTTACACAATTTCTCACCGGCCATGGCTCCTTTAGGTCGTACACGTATAGAATAAAGAAGACAACAAATGATTTGTGTATAGATTGTGGTGTCATAGATGACGCAGAACACTGCATTTTTGCTTGCACTACTTTCCAAAGAGAACGGAATAATCTAATATCAAGGCTAGGAGCGATAACGCCCAACAATCTGATACAGAAAGCGACGCAAAACAAAGAATCCTACTATGTTACTGTCGACATAATTACGCAAATTATAAAGAAAAAGGAGACGCTAGAAAGAGCGAGACAGGAACAGGGTCGTTGAGGTAACAAATTACATAATACGCTGTCATGAGTTCTTTACAGCTCGGCTGCACGACGGAATAGACGGCACCTGTACAGCCAGATCTGTAATTATATTACGTACGTAGTTTTCACGACCTCATGCCTTTTTTAATTCACATTCCTTCCTTGTCAGGCTGAACACACCTGCACTTTTTATGAACCCATATTTTGTTTCCCCACAATTACCGTCTCTGCATATCATTTTAAGTGGTTCTTATCGTTTTTAGGTAAGAACCCCTTTACAATTTTCTCCCAAATTTTCAGACTGCACAAGGCATCTCAATGTTTCGTTCACCGATTGAACTCGTCCGGGGGTGCCTTGTCCGAAGAAGGGGTGGTTTTTAGTTGGTAGGCGACTGGTCAGGGGTGCATGTGGCGCATATAATCCATACTTTGGATGCTATGTCCTAGCATGTGCTCCTTTCCGGATCGAATCCAACAGTACTAGGGACATCTTCCCTAGTCGGTTTAGAACCTTTCCACCTCAGTCAAAAAAAAAGATCCTGTGGGTTAGCGCCTAACGATTTCTTTTTTTTTGGGGTTTTCTCAAAGAAAGCATTTATAGGTATCAATTTGAAAGGCCCACAAACCTAGTCGAATTAAGGGCAAAAATACTTCATTTCTCTACAAGCATTACACCAGCCCTACTCCAAAATAATAGGAGAAATCTGTATGACAGATTTGGTTACTGTTTAGCACAAGGAGGTGGAATATTTGAGCCCTTAATTTATTAATCTCCGTTCCCAATTTTTATTTTTTGTTAGGTACATTTTACGAAGTTTGTAGGTTCTTAATTAGGTAGTATTTTTTATGTTTAAGTTTAGAAGAATTTTATTGTTTTTTTTTATTTAAAAGTACAAACGATTCTTATTCTGATTTTTTTCTTCTTTCTTGTCTTATTCGTATAAGCTTTGTCCACAAAATTTGTACAATTTTTAGTGACAATAAAACATATTACTTATTTACTATCTTATTTATTTGTATTGCTATTAAGGCTAAAAAATAACCAAAAAACTAGTTTTAGAGCATTAGAATAAATATACTCTAGAGATGGAATTGCAATAAATCTTAATTCCTATGGTCAACAATGTCGTTATCTGTATACGTCTATGGTATTAACACATATGTTTTTTATTGATTGCTTTTTGTGCGGTTTAATGAAATTTGAGTTCTTTTACATATGTCACGCATATATATTAGAAACATTCAGAGAGCTAGATGGACTGAGGAGCAGTTACAAGTGGCATTGCAAGCTATCCAAAATGGGTTATCAGAAAGACAAGCTTCTGAGAGGTTCGTTATTCTAAGATCTACCTTACAAAAAAGAAGAAAAAAATATCAATTTTTAGCTGCGAGAATTTTTAACTGTGATGACACAGCGATTACCGCGGTTCAGCTGCCATGTAAAATTGCTGCGGAGAAAGGTCAGAAAAGAGTTGGATTTGTGACAAGCTGGGAAAAAGGAAAGACAACCACGGCATTGTGTGTGTTTAGTAGTTCGGGAATATATGGTCGCCTATGTTTATTTATGGATAACCATGCATAGTCGTGGATAACCATATCATCCACTGCACGTTGCGAGCCTACACTTACACTTACACATCCAGGTAAAAAAATTACATCAGATGAAATAGACGAACTGTTTAATCTTGCTTTTGATAAAGTAGCTCTGCGAAAGCTAGAAAAATATTTGGACAGACGGGATTGTTTCCATACAATCCTGATTTTTTAAAGATGAAGATTTTGCTCCGGCTGAAACCTCACAAAATAAAATTCATTCGACACCTGAAAAGTCCATTCGACATCTGAAAATTTCCAAGTCAATAAGCTGAAGCCTCAAAGAAAGTCAACCAAACAGCATGTCATACTTTTCACTTTAACACAAAATGCCAAGACGTGGTTTTTAAATTTGTTTGTAGTTTTAAAAACATATTTTTGCAACCTATATAATAATTACGACTTAAAGAGAATATTATATTCTTTCATTTTACCACCTTTTTATTTTTAAAAATCATTTGGGTTCCATGTTATTACAGAAAGAATTTAAGCGACAGTTATTCCCTACTCTACCCCACTATTGCAAAATTTACTGACTTTTTTTTCTTTATTTTGGAAATCCTAGTTCTTGTACTCATCTAAATTTATATATTTATTCTTTTTTGTTACAATTTTAATACTTTTTTACCAATACTGTTGTAGTACTTACAAAAAGGGAAATAAAACTAAATGTGGGATTTGGAGTATTTATATTTTAGATTTATATGTTACCAAATAATAAATATGTATAAATTTTACTCTAACATGTATATAAAATAGTTTTTATTAGATTAAATACATACAGTTTGTTTATTTTTTTTACAGAAAAGTCAATTTAATTTGTTTATCCTTAACATTGAAACATACCTTCCAAGACAATACTTTCAAGAAAACAGAAACCAATTACTCATAAAAAAATAGATTTTACCAATATAAGGAATTTGTGTATTTAATATGGACTACCTATAACATATTGTGTACTCTACTTTGTGGTAACCTCTGAATCTATTTTTACATTTCCTAAATTTAAAAGGTAATCCTCCGTATTGATTTGTCTGAGTTGGAGACGATCAGACTGCCCTGCATTAGACTTATTAGACCAGAGTGGATCTGTTTAGAGGTGAATCTGAGAGATACCATTCTGATTTTGTCAGAAAAAGTTATGTGACAGGGGTGACTTACCCAGTACCGGACACTATCCAGTGCCGTACAGAGTGTGTTTCCAAGTAGGGATATACACTCTAGCGATAAACGCGCTATAGCACGCTATAAACGCTCGGGAGTCATTTTAGTTACTTTTCATCCCCATACATCACACCGATTGTAACCTCTCGATTTATCTGTTTTTGGACCCTTTAAGTCTTTCTACAATAATGCAATGACTAATTGGATGAGTTCTCCTGGTAACGCAGGGAAACTAGTTACCATTTACGACGTAGCAGAGTTGGCAAATACGGCATACTTGAAGGCAATTAGTCCAAACAATATAACCAAGGGCTTTCAAGTATCAGGTCGATACCCCTTAAACAGTGATATTTTTACTGAACAAGACTTTTTGCCATCTAACATAACCGATCGAGAGGGTCCATATTTACACAACTCTTCATCAACCTTTCCTGTTTATTCTGACCCCGATCCACCGCATTGTGATGCTTCCGAAACAGACCCTAAGCCTTTATGTTCTGGTTTAACGTCATCTTCCACACCAGAAGCAAAGTTGGATTTTCAATAACCAATTCCTGTTATGTCAAGTTTTATTTCACCATAGAGGTTCGTCCCATTCCAAAAGATTTGCCGCGCAAAGGTAACGTTTCTAAGGAGCGAAAAAAGGAAGGTCTCGCATTCTTACCAACACACCTGAATTTATTGAAATAGAAGAAAGTAAGAAAGACAGTGTGGAAAAGAAGCGCAAAAAGGAACTGCAAAAAACAAAAAAAGTAAAACGTAAGTTAAATATTGAAGAAACGTCGTCAGAGGAAGATTAAATTGATTTTGAGATTAGAAGTGACGGCAGTAATTGTAATGATAATTCTTTGTCAGATTTAGAAATTGATTCCATTCAATTTACTCCAGATGATCTTCAGAAAGGTGATTTCATTTTGGTGCACTTAAAAGGGAAAAAGCATTCAGGATATTTTGTAGTCGCAATATCAAGAAAGGTGGACGAAACAGAGTTCCAAATAAAATATTTAAAGAAAGCTCATTCCTTTGCACATGGCTATACATTTACGGTTGAAGATGAAAAGGAATATACAACTAACATCAGCGATATTATACAAAAACTTCCTGAACCACGTACAGCAGGTTCATCCTCTCGACAATCAAACACATTTATCTTTCCAATATCTTTTGATAAAATAGTCTGTGTATTATTAGCAGTTTATATTTTCAATAAAATTTTCACGAATATTAGGAAGTATTTTTGTTTTACACATTAAATTCTGGTTGTACAAGTACTTTAACTCGTGTCCCTAGGTACAACTCTTCTTGTCCGTAGGTACAACAGACCGGTTGTTGCTAGGGACACGTACATACATACAAAAAAAGTGATAAAATGGGTAGAAATATATAAGTTGGAAAATTGGCATTTTCGAATTAGGTTTACAAAGGTATGATCAACTGTCCAGATTTTATTATTTTTTAATATCTTTATTTGTCTAATTTATAAAAATCAAATTGTAAAAATTGTCGTAGGTACAACATGTTCCCCTAAATGGTTCATGTCTTAATTCATTCAGGAAATTGATATGGGTAAATTTATTTTTTTCCGCAACAATTCCCTACACCATTGTTTGCGTTTATTCCATATATTTTTACATTTAGACCACGAAAACGATGAAACGACAACTTACTGGAGGCGCATTGAAAAACAGACAGTCATGTCCACATAAAAAGAAGAAGAAAAAGCAAAAAGTACAAAAAATAAGAAGAGAAAAAACAGATTATTTTCTAAAGAATCCATGGTAAACTGACAAACTTGACAGGTGTACATGAAGAGGGTGTGTCCTTCTCATAAATGACAGGCGAAATTGTTTAAGCGTACATGTTAGTGAGTGGCCGGGCTAAGGGTTAATTAAGATTTTTGATGTTATAACAGATTGAGTTGGCGAAGATAAAAATAGTCAAGATGCGGTAAAAAATAGACAAAACTTGGCTAATGCGCCAACTTTAACTAGAATATATTAGAGAACGAGTTTTGCCAAAGTCGATAGTCTCAATGTTGTCAAAACATGTTTTTACCCTAATTTATCTAAAATGACAATTTTACTAGTATTTTAACTACCTAACCGAAAGAGTTTTGTACTGGTATAGCATTTCCCGTAGGAGTTTCCTCTTCAGTTTCTTCTTCTTCATCATCTTTCGACTTGTCCTTAGTTTCGTCTACCTCTCCCATCAACGCCCTGTACTTCTTCGCTATAGCTTCCCAATCTGTCACGTGTTCTATCCTAGTCGTTTGCATGGAGAAGCTTAATTGTGAGCCCAGCGGACTGAGATGGGCCACGGATAGGGCTACAGATTCTTTGGGCGCGATCTGCCTGCCCTTTTTGACTTTGGACAGCCATTTGGCGCCTGCTTTGGACCTGGGACTCAGCTGGGAGGAGCGTTGGAAGGTGCCCATTAGATGGACTAGACTTTGGCGTTTACGTTGTTTCACTGGAATAAAATCTATTTTCCAAGTTGTTTAATAAGGTTTCTACATGAAGTTTGGTGAAATTAGCAATGATTTTAATAAAAAGAAAATAGAATAATATAATTTTCAGTTCAAACAACAGTTTGATCCCAAAATTTACTATAAAATCTTTAATATATTAATTTATAGATTTTTAATTGTTACATTTTGTATACTTTTTTTGTAAAGTTAAAGTATGATATAAATGTACAAAATAAATCTTTCAGAACATATTTCGGTAACAGATTAATAAAGAGCAGTTAATACCTTGGAAAGATAACGATTCTCCGATAGCTATCTGATCGTACTGATCAAGACATTTGCGTATTATCAGATATACGCAGGCATCTAATATTCAAACTCAGAGACAATCATAGTGCATGTTACTCTTTTTACTACGTTACTTATGGTTTACTACATCTCTTAGTATTTAATTTGAGAGTCACATAAAAACTAATACATTTTATGTTGATGCAAATTTTACACCTAGCAAACCCTAAACTGGCTTGATTTTCAAGTAGAAGGGGAAGATTTTTGCATGTTGTACTTTAAATGAAAAAATATGCTTCGGGGCGCTGTTTCTTTTTATAAATATATACCACCTGTACAGCAAAATACAAATATTATTTGCATATACTTTGCAATACTTTACTGAAATTCATGTTTCACTTGAATTTGTTTTTAATATGGCTTCGGTAGTTTGCCATACAGCCAGTTAGTTTCACTTGAATAAAGAACCGTCGACGTCAGTCGAATTGCTGTGGTATATATTCGTATTTTTGCCTTATTCTATATTTTTTTTACTTTAATAATTTGCTGTACTATTGCTACCTTTAGCTATTTGTTTCGTGATTTCTAGGCTCTCCTCGTTTTTATCTGTTAACATTACTCAACAGAATCACTTGGAGAAGGAGAAGTAACCAACAAAAATATATCAAAAAAGAAAAGCCTATGGTATAGAGAGAAAAAGAAGACAAAATGTGAAAAAAAGGGGAAAGCCTTTTTACAATACAGAAGATAATAAACACAACAGGCATACAACCACTATAAACGAATCAAAAATGAAACGAATATTTTAGTTAGATAAATAAAGAGGGAATACTGGCAGAGCTTCTCAAAGTAGATGGAACACGACGTCTACAGAACACAAAAAAGAAATATGGAGAATGATTAGAGGACAAAGAAAAGAGATAAACGAACTAATAAAAACAAAACACATTCAAAAGGAAACATGGGCAGACTACTTTCGATCTCTATTTACTTAAGGTGACAATAATGAACCCCCAACACCATAGATTACAACAAACGAAGAAATAAATATTAAGGAGGAAGGGGAGGTATGTCTAAACGAACTTCTAAAGTACGGAGAACCAGATCTGACCAAACAACTATTAAAACTAATCCAAAAAATAATAGAACAAAACAGAATTCCTCAAGAATGGAAATCAAGCATCCTAATACCTCTCTTCAAAAAGAAAACAAATTGGACCCAAAAAATTAGAGCGGAATTAATTTATTTAACACATTACTAAAATTCACAATCAAAGTGATAACAAACTCCGCCTTTGGTAAGTGCTGGGTGGATTGAGTAGTTCAGTAAATGACGGTTCCGGTCCCAAGCCCGGAAAAAGAAGGAGACTTGAGGCTATGGGCTAGCCACTCATCACTTGCCAAAAGAAATAAATGCTAAAAATTTCGACCAAAAGCCTCGGAATACAAAGGATGGATCAAAACAAAGACGACTAATGCAACGGAAAAGGAAAATGATATTGGCTACATGGACTGTCCAAGGACTTAGAACCAAACAAGCAGAAGTGTTCAAAGAATTAGCGGAAAGAAAAATAGTTATATGTATTCTCACCGAGACCAAGAAAAAGGGAAAAGGAAATGAAGAGGTAGGAGAATATATACGTATCTACAGTGGAGTGAGTAAAGATAACAGAGCTAAGACAGGAGTACCTATTGACATTCGGAAAAATTTTAAAAACAATATTAAATCGTGGACTGAAGTAAATGAACAACTGCTAATACTGGAAATTAAAAAGAATGGGCACAACATCGTAATTGTCGGAGCGTATGCCCCAAATGAAGATGCAGATCCCGAAAGTAAGTGTAGGACTTTTAAAATGCGTTAGGCTTTCACGGCCATCGTCTAACTTGTTAAACTGTTTGTTCGGCCTGTTAGGCCGTTATCTTCTGAGATAAGTTCTCGAAGTTTCGCCAACACTAGGGGTTGGCATCTTCTGGAGATGTTACTGCTTCGCTTGTAAGCTGAAACTAAGTAACTTCGCTTGTACATAAGTTTCAGCTTATAAGCGAAGCAGTAACATCTCCAGAAGATGCCAACTTCTAGTATCGGCGAAATGTCGAGAACTAATCTCAGAAGACAACGGCCTAACAGCCCGAACAAACAGTTTAACAAATTTAGGACTTTTATTCTATAAGATTAATATAAGATTCATCCCTTGATTGAATTTAAAATTTTTGACTGTACTGTAATGTATTATTTTTATAATACCCAAATCCTACTCTTAACTAACCTAACTTAATCTAATTATCTTCTTATTTTTTTTTCAATTTAGCCATATTGTAGTGGATTTAAAACCTAATACAAAATAAACATTGAAAACAAGCATGAAAAATGCTTTAATTTCTCGCTTATGATTAATGTATGGGGCTACATGATCTATCTTACCTCGCTTCTTGCACACATCAACTAAATAAAATAACCAAGTGGTGATTAAGTTGATCGGTGAAGGAGCTGTCGTGGTTCTGTGCATCGAACGAATCAACTTGCTCAATCCAAATTTCCACTCGATGTCAGATTGTGCCTAAAAGATAAGAACGACACAAAACATAAAAATGTAGCAAATATATTTTTTTACATTAGCCCAATTTACTTATTGTGATTCGCCCGTTTAGATCTAACAAACACATTCACTAATTAGGGAACTTTCAAACAGAGAACTCTATTATATAGTCCAATGAACAAAAAATAAAATGTAAAGTAATTCGTTTCAGACCGAATCCTTAAAAAAATTTGAAGTTTTGTTAATAAAAAAATGTTATGAAAAAATGATTCATTTGAGACATTCTATATTAAATTTGGTTGATATTGTATTTAAACAATTGCGAAAAACGGCCAAAACTTGTATGAGCAATAAACATTGAAAAGGCATAAATAATAACAAAAGTTACAAAAAAATATGTCTGTTAATACCCTTTAGGTACAAAATAAATGTTTGTTGAAAAATATTTATTTATTTAAAAGTTATTGCAATTGTTAATTAGCAAGTTGTTTATTTGATAATGAAAAACGTGGTTGTTTCTGTTACCCTAGAACACCTAATAAAATCTCATTTTGTTTGTTTTTATCTATTATGTAAGTTGAAATATAGCATAGTCTGATTATGCAAAAACCATCGATTTCACGGCAAAATTTTTCGCAGATATCTGAAGCTTTTAAGGCATAGGTGGGGTTTACTAGATGACGAATAGATGAAAAGATACTCCTATTTTTACCTTGCGTTTTTTTTAAACAATAATTTATGGTCACAATTTGATTTTTACCTATAAGTTTTTTCTCGTATACTTTACATAAACAATATTTATATCATTTTTTTATTTCAAGAATATCTTTATTTTCCCGTTTTTTACATTAAAATTGATAATTTACGGAGATATTTGAAAAAAAGTAATTTTTTTGCACTAATTTATAAATTTTATTAATTTTTTTATTAACCCTTACATGCCCAATCGGGGTCACTATGGGACCCCAGACATACATTTTTGGCTATAATATCTTTATTTGAAACATTTGGCAACCGCGCAATCAGGTATTTGTGTGGACCACGATACACAGACTAAACGGTATGCCGATTGTCGTCGCTAAATTTGGTTCGGCCGCGCAGCTACGTCACGCGGGAACCTAAAATTTATTTACTCCATTTGCTCCTTCTTTGTTGTTTGGAGTTTCGATACAGCAAATTCGTACTTGGTGGCGTTGAAAGTGATTAAATTGAGGTTTTAAAATATTAAGCTGTAAACGATTAAAGTAATTCTGGATTATTTTAGTTACAAATTGTTGTTTATTGTTGTAATATTGCTTAATAAATTTAAAAAGTTTCTTTTTATAATATTCAGAATTTTATATTTTTTTAAGTACAAAAACCTATGAACAAAGATTCCAATATTTCAAAATTTTCATAGGAAGTGTAATTATTTTACGAATATCCAAATTTCTTGTTTATGTTGTTTTATCAATGTTATAAAAAAACAAACCGATATATATTTGGTATATTAAAATTGTTTTATGTGGTACAATTTTCATTGGGACAGTTAAGCTCATGGAATTTATTTGATAAATATTCATATTATTTCTTTTGATAATAAAAGATATTTAGATTTGTTTATTTATGTTATTTCTATTTATTTCTCTTTCCTATTTTATCCCGATAAGGAACAACTAAGAGATACTGGAAGCCACGAGAAAAGATAAGTATAACCTAAGCTGATGTATATATATATATATATATATATATATATATATATATATATATATATATATATAAAAATGTGCACTCGTAAGTGAATGGGATATTTTCGGTCAATTTGAAGATAAAAAAAAGAAAAGAGTTGTGCTACTTTATCTTTTTATTGAATACGTTTCGCCCACTGTTCAATGGGCATCATCAGTTCATCTAAAAGAATGGTATTAGCGATACATCTAATATAAAAAACAATTAAGTAAACGATCTTACCTTTAAAAGATCTGTAGCATTAAGATATTATTATGGTGAAGACACATCAAATATTAATTTACTAAATAAATCAGCAAAAACACAGAATGCCGGAAGATTCCCAATTTAAGTAATTTTATATTAATTTGTTTTATAATTTAACTTTTGAAAACATTGATGGATTCTAAAATCTATCAAAAAAATGTAATTGTCAATTTTGAAATGTTATATTAACAACGGCAAGGCTAGGGATCTTGACTGTCATGATCATATCATGCAAAATAAAGTATTTGAAAGTTCGAATGTCAGAACTGACAATCAGATGGTGAGATTGAAGGAAAAGTTTTGTAGATGCCAACATAAATGTTATGATATATAAAAGAAGTTGAAGAAGAAACCAATAATTTAAAAGTAGAATACGGAAGAATCAATTTTGTAGTATTAGTGCATGGTAAATTTGGCTTAAGTTGCTGATATCAGTTCTCTTATTTAATGCATTAGGTTGTTTCAAAATATGACACATCTCCATAAACTGTCTCTTATTAAGGTTACGTTCTCTACAGAGAATTCTAACATCATCAAAATTCACAGTATGTTTGGTGTTGATTGCATGTTATATATGTATATATATATATATATATATATATATATATATATATATATATATATATATATAATATATGTATGAAATATATATATATATATATATTATACATATATATATATATATATATATATATATATATATATATATATATATATATATATATATATGTATGTATGTATGTATGTATGTATATCAAAGTCTAATAAAATTTTTTCACTTTAAATTTTTAGATTCCTGACCTGGTTTAACTTGAAATCAACCTTTTTCTACTTTGTAAATAAAATTTGAAAGTCATCAAATAATTGGTTCTAAGTATTTTATCTAAAACTTAAAACTTCTTAAATGATTTGGAAATGTTTTTTATTTTTAGTCAAATTTTTTTCAACAATTTAGAATAACAGTAAATAAACACAATTTTATGTGAAACATTTTTACAGACCCAAAAGTAAAATGTTTATATTAATTTTGTTTTATTTTTTTAATATATTATGGTAAATGTGTATATTGGACAAAAGATAAAATCTTTATTTTTCAATGGAAATTCATGTTTAAATAAAATGCGTATTGGAAAATGGCAGTAAAAAGAATTTTTTATTCAAAAAGCGATGATAGGTACATACTTTTAAAATTCCAACAATATTACCGCTTGATTTAGCATTGCCGAATGAAAATTAAGGTTCCCATATGACGTCACGCGTTCGCCTTTCATGCGCAAGAACATACCGGTAGTCTGTGTATCGTGGTGTGGACGTGTCTCCTACGTTTTCTGTTAGTATACCACGAACATTCGTGAGGTGCAGTGGTCTGTAAGAGAGATTTAGATAAGTGGGGTCTCGCTGTGACCCCGATTGGGCATTTAGAGGCACCAGAATATTTTTATTATTTTTAACATTTTTCGTCAGTTTACATTGAAAAATGGACCGTAAGAGAATGAAAATGACAATAAGCGACCAAGAACATGAAAAAATTATCCGAAATATAGAAGAAGGGATATCAGACTCCGATTTCGACTATGAGATTACCGACGAATCAGATAGCGAAGAGCAAGATGTTTTTGAGGAAAATGTTTCGGAAACTGAGGACAATTTAGAAGTCAACAGTGACGAGGAATCAGATGCAGAACCTACCGAAGTGGACGATAATATTAGTGAGGTTAGTGGTCCAACATATACATCCAAATCTGGAATGCAGTGGAATAGCCTACCTTTCGTGAGATCCAAGAGGCAACAAAAAAATATTATAAATGTACATCCAGGCTTAACAAACTATAGTAAAAATTCCAACACGTTTTTAGACTATTTCAATTTATTTTTGACCGAAGAGATGAAGAATGTCATATGCCTTCATACTAATGAAGAAGCTGTTAGGCGTTATCAAGAGTGGAACGAAAAACATCCGAATAACAAAAAAGAGTGGACGGTACTTACCAACAATGAACTGGATAGCTTTTTAGGAGCACTTATCAAAGCTGGTGCTTTAAGGTGTGGGAAAGAATCGACACGAGAGATATGGTCTACAGACACCTCAATACGCCGGTCATTTTTTACAGCCGCATTCGCTAGGAACCGATTTGAAGAATTATCGAGTTTCTTGAGGTTTGATGACAAAGTGACCAGGGTGGAGCGGAAGGAACAGGATAAGTTAGCGGCGATACGAGTAATTTGGGACATGTTCGTCTCTAACTGTGACAAAGCCTTTGAACCATACGAACATATAACCGTTGACGAACAGTTAGTGAGTTTTAGAGGAAAGTGTCCTTTTAGACAATATATAAAATCAAAACCTTGCCGCTATGGGATAAAAATTTGGGCTGCCGCGGATGTTAAAACATCTTATTTATCAAAACTTCAGGTGTACCTTGGAAAACTACCAGGTGGTAGAATAGAGAAAAATCAGGGATTTCGTGTTGTGAAAGATCTGGTGGAACCATATCATGGCAGTTGGAGAGGAATTACAACTGACAACTTTTTTACCAGTGTTCCTCTTGCTCAATATCTTTTATCTAAAAACCTTACTTTACTTGGGACCGTCCGCAAAAATAAACCTGATACACCACCACAACTAAGTTTGACAAAAAGACCTGCGGAGTCGTCAATATTTGCTTTTACTAAAGAATTAGCTATGGTTTCGTACATACCTAAAATACACAGGATGGTACATCTTCTTTCAAGTCAACACGATAGTGATATAATTTGTCAAGACTCTCAAAACAAACCCTTGATGATTTTAGACTATAATAATACCAAGGGTGGTGTTGATAATGCCGACAAACTGATTAGGGAATATTCCTGTAAAAGAAGAACTGCTCGTTGGCCATTCAGGCTCTTTATGAATATTATAGACATATGTGCACTAAATGCCTATATTTTATACATTGAAAAAAATCCTGATTGGAAGAAAAATAATTTTTCACGAAGACGTATTTTCCTGTTACAATTAGGGGCTGAGCTTGCTCGAAACAACATGGAAAAAAGAGCGAAATATATAAAACATAAAGCCTATGTAAAATCTGCTCTAAAAGATTGTGGCATACCAATGGTAAACCCAACTACCGAAGTTGCAACTCAATCCGTCCATTTGGCTAAGAAACGTGCTCGTTGTTACCAGTGTCCGCGAAACTGTGACAGAAAAGTGAATACCGTTTGCTCTTTTTGCAAAAAATTTATATGCCAGGTGCACAGAAAAGAAGAAAAAACTATTGTATGTAAAAATTGCAACTAAAAGTTATATGCTTATATTATTATTTAATTTTAATTTTGTTCGAATTGAAAATAATTTGTTTCTAGAAAAGCCGTTAATTTTGTATGAAAATAAATAAAAATTATTCAAATATGCTTAAAATTATTTTTAACCGTGTTTCCCTTTTAGTCAGTGCTAAATGACGTTACTAAATTGAAAATTTTAGTGGGGTCCCTAGGAGACCCCACATGGGCATTTATGGTTATTTTCATATCACGGGCATTTAAGGGTTAATAAAATAAAATGTTATTAATAAATTTGAACATCGATAAATTACCGTCTTATAAATTTGTGCGAAATTTCCCCCAGCTCCGCCAAATAGTTTAATAGTATATTACTTTATGAGGCGGAGAAGAATGACTTTTCTTGACGCGCCCGATATTACGCGCCGAACGAAGTCAGGCTCGTAATAGAGGACAAGTCAAGAAAAGTCGCTTCTTTGCCGAATAAAGTATACTATTTTTTCTTTAAACGTAGCAATTTTCAACCATAAATAGTACAATTCATACGCTATTTTTACTCGAAATTAACTGTGACAACTATCAAAGTCGTCTAGATGTTAGAAATTAAAATAATTAAGTCGTCGGTGGGATTTGCGTCTCCCTGGTTACAGTTGTTTGCAATTATTAAAGACAGCTTATTGTTGTTGCAACCGCAAGCGCAAATTTAGTGCGAAAATGGAAAACCTAAACGAAATAAGAAATAAGAACGATAATGCTAAAAAAATTTTAAACCCTCATGATTCGCCAACATCGGAAATGATTGCTGAAAGTTGTTCTCAACCATCAGTATCATCAACAATTACCAATGAGTATCAAGAATCGGGAACATTTTTGCACGGTTTCAATTTTGAAAATGCCTCATTAACTAATTGTACTTTTAATATTACTATAAATAAAAATGATGTTTAATTGTTGTTAATGACATTTGTATTGACCTTCGTTTCGAAGGGCTGTAAGTTTCGAAAAATAAGATGAATTTTATAGCTATAAGTTTCAGTACACAGTTTAGATTTTCATTCAAAATTTGTGTAAATTTTACTTCTTAATGTTTATAAACAATGGAGATGTGATTTTTAAAAAATAGTCCCTAACTTCAGTTCTATTGGCCATAGGTTTTTTTCAATGTGAGTTTTTTTACCAGCTATCCAATGGTTGTACGTACAAGTCTGTAGCTTGAAATATATAGAAGTTATTACAATTGTTCATAAGTAAAAAACATACCCTTTTTTTACACGTTTATTTTGTAAATAATTTCGATGAAAACGTAATATGCATTTAACTTCTGAGATAGTTTAAGTCTTAAAGAATTCTATGAAATTTGCTAAATGTGTCTAGCATCATTAATAGAGCAAGTTCAATAGTTTAAATATTTAGCCTCAGGGATAAATAAATTAAATAACTTTTAAATTATTTGACCGATCTGGGGGGAAATATCGCACAAATTTAAAAGACGGTAATTTCTCGATGTTCAAATGTATCAATAACATTTTATTTTGTTAATAAAAAATTAATAAAATTTATAAATTAGTGCAAAAAAAAAAACGTAACTTATTTATCAATTTTAATCTAGAAAACGAGAAAATAAAGATATTCTTGATATAAAAAAATGATATAAATATTGTTTATGTAAAATATAAGGAAAAAAATTATAGATAAAAAATTAAATTGTGGCCATAAATTATTGTTTAAAAAAAAACGCAAGGTAAAAATACGAGTACTTTTTCATCTATTCGCCATCTAGTAACCCCCACCTATGTCTTTAAAACCTAAAGTTAAGTTTAAATAATGACCTAATTTGTTTTTCGTTAATAACTTTACAAGTAATTAACATGCAATAATGCCATTTCGATATTCGTTTAGCTGACAATTTGTTTTTATTAAATAATAAATATATTAAAATAGTTAAATAATTAATAAAATTAAAGTAATTTTTTTTATCAAATTTGCAAGTTTACAATCTGCTATTAAAAGCTATTAGTAAATGTGAATATTGTAGATATATGAGAAATTATTAACTGATAACACAATAAATACTAACACTAACAAATTAAATTAATGTTGGATGAAATTTGAAAGTAATATTGAAATTAAAATTAAAATTAAAACCGAAATTAAAAAATGAAGTCTGTTGGCCATTGTCTCTTCAATCTTCGTCTGACTGCTTCTTGGAAGTTGCCTTGCTTCCTCGTTGGGATGGATTGGCAGGTATTCTAAATAGTTTTTTGTTTGTCTGCTGATTTCTTCTCCCGTGAACGATATACCAGAGTCGTCATGCAATGACGATAATAAGAAGTTTATTATCTGTAGATATTTGCGATTTTCGGCCTATTAGCCAATTTATTTGACGTATTGTCTTGTTGATATCGGTTGCCAAGTTGTGTGCTTTCCAAGTGAGCTTTTGGTCAAGTGTCATTGTCATGTATTTGACTTTTGTTTTTACTGGTAGCAATATATCGTTCAGTGTGATTTTCGAGCATAAGGCTTTTCTGTTCGTAAATGTAATTTGATAAGACTTGGTGTGGTTAAGTTTAATTTTTCATTTATTTTTTCAGTCTTGTAGTAGATTCAGGTGTATTTGAAGGTTTCCTGATGTTAATTGAGGGCATCATTGATGTTGTAGCATTTCGATTTCGTATATATTAAAACACCGAAAAATATTTTTTTAATCTTTTTGCGTTGATAAGATTGATAATATAAACATTTTTAGTTTTGTTTGCCAAGGACCAAGGATAGTTCCTTAAGGGACACCGGCTTTTATGGGATAATAATGAGAGGTTTCTTTAAGGAATCTAATTTGAAAGTGACGTTCTATGAGATATAATTTTAATAGTAGATAGTGAGGTGTGGAAAAGGATGATTTAAGTTTATATAGGACGACATCATACCAAACACTGTCGAAGGCATCTTCAATGTTCTTTATATTGTTCCATATACATACTGAAACCTATCAGTCCTTCTTATGCTATTTGGTAAATTCCATATAAAGTACTCTTCTATATAAATGCTAGGGCCATACGATTATTCTCATAGGGTTACATAATACCTTTTTACGATCTAATTATAATAAGCACCCACTTTAATTAAAACTATGTAAAAAACATTGGAAAAGTTAAAAAATTTGCAAGGGAATTGAAATGAAAGAGATCTATTTTTGAGTGCAATATCTCGAAAACTACTATTTTATATTATATTTTTAACAGCATACATAACTTACGTATTAAATATGAAAAAATTTAAAACTGTAGTCAGTTAATGAGCCACCAGTGACGTGAAACTTAGAAGGAAATAAGTAGTTGCATACCCATGGTCCTGCTCGTGGTATGCCACTGATAAAATATTATTGACACATTTTTTTACTAACTGGTTTATTTGATGACACAAAAAAGTTACAAATTCAGGAAAATTATACTGAATGATACACAAAATGTGGTAAATTTTTTTTTAAGTTTTTTGCACCCTGTATCGTGTCTTTGTAGCAAATTATGTAATTAAAGTTATATGTAAGAAAATAATAATATATATAAAACCGAGAATTGACAATGGTAAGTGAGATTTTTCAATCTTTACATAAATATTGTATACGGGATGCGTCATTAACGCGAGGAAGTGCAATTACTCTTTGGTCGTAAGGGATACGAAAAAAATATTCAGGTAAAAGGTGATATATTTTGAAATATACACATACAGAGCCATCCATATTGGCGGGGTGGAACAAACTTATCTTTTTTAATGCAACACTTTGTATATTTTAAATTTTTGAACTCTTTTTGATTTTCTTGTTTTTTAAGAGGCAGTTTAAAAGATAATTTCTCCTACCACAATAATAAGCAAAATTAACATCATGCAGAATTGTACAGATTTTAGTGAAAAAATATATTTATGTTCAACGAATTTCTAATATAGTTTACTATTGTCTAAAATTAATAACATAGAGATATATTTAATTATGATATACAGGGATGGTCGAAACTAGGAATGCGTATTTTCTTAAATTGATCATTCTTTATTATTTTTTAAGAATTCCCTTTACCTAACTTTTTGAGCTAAATATTAATTGCAATCAAAATTAGGTGAAATTTTATTAGGTTGGCCGTGGACATACTCAACCAAAAATATTTTTTAGAAAAAAAAAATAGATAATACTCTAGACTGATCCTTAATTTGGTAATATTGGATGAAATATCAAAATATTAAGGTCGTTAAGATTGTTGGTGTGTAAAATATTATAAAAACACAATATTCTAGAGATAGTGCAAATACTCCTGACCATGGAGCTGCGTGATGGCGGAGTCATAATTCACGTAAAGGCAGAAAGATTCTATTGTAAACCAAATTTCGTCTACTGCGTCGTGGTCAGGAGTGTTTGCACTATCTCTACCTAGTCTATGACTTTCACACTAACTTTGCTTAAAAGTATAACATGAGACTATTTTTTGTTTCCTGTTGCTCTGTTACTATTCCGAACCTGAATTTTTTTAGGGAGGAACGTATTGATATTGCTTTTGTGCCATAAGTCGGCTCGTACACCAGAGCAATACGCAACTAGCAACTGGCAACGTACAATAAGTCACAGGCAATATATTTTATGGTGTCTCGCACATCAAAGCAATATCACTAGTTCAAAATGTCATCTGAAGAAGACGAAGTTATAATGTTTTGGCCGTATTTAAAGCGAAAACCAGAAAAAGAAAAAGATACTGAATCCATCCATTATTTAGTGCACTTAAACAACATGGAGGAAGTATATACGCTAAAGAACTAAAAATGCATCGTACCCAATTTCAGAATTGCTATGAAATGAGTCCAAGGGCCTTTGAAGATCTAGTAAATATGGTAGCACCGCTTTTTACCAAACAAGATATTAATTACAGAGATGCGATCAACTTATTTGAGAAATTATTAATTACACTCAGGTAAGGATCATTTGAATATAAAAACATTACAGGAATATTATTTTAATGATGAAAAAATACAATTTTCGAACTAAAGGTCTGCAAGAGTAGACATGTTGGCATAATTACCATCTGACACATCGGCATCGGGTGAAAAATGATGTATGAATGTTTTTACCGGAGTTCCTTGTTTTCCATATTCACTTGCTGAATGGGAATGAGTCGAGTAATTGGACTGGGTTGAGCAGTTGGAATAAACAGGGCTAGGCGTTGGTACTGGAACGGATGGACCATCACACAGTAGCGCATCAAGTGTGTCAAGAGTTCATTTTTTAAACTGTCTTTTCTTCTTCTTCTTATGCCGTCCCCATTAACGGAGGTTGGCGACCACATTTTTAAAAGCTTCTCTGTCTTTTGCAACGTGGAATAATTCGTCTACAGTCATGTTTGTCCAGTCTCGAATATTTCGCAGCCATGACTTCCTCTTTCTCTAGAAATGATAGTCATTTAGTTTAGCTAAATCCGAAAGCAAACTTTTTAAAAATTCTAGATCTGGGTTAAATTTCTCCAGAGCCGGAGGCATTGACTTTTTTTTAACATACTCTATAAAACATTTGTCAACTTGTCGCCGTTTCTGAGGTCTACTGCCTACATCATTCCAATATTGCGCTTAAGTTGATTGCATTTTCCCTTGAGAATTTTCAACAGTAGGTGTGATACTTGTTTCTTCCTCTTGAGACTTTGAAACATAATCGGCAGGGTCTCTTCCAAAGTGAACAACATTATTCGTCTCTACTTCGGATTGACTGTCGCTACTTTCATTCAAAATGGACTCTGTTTCTGTTTCTCTAGGTTAATTTCCTTGTTGCGGTTTTGACTTCATAAAGGGCGTAACGAACTGCATAGCACCTTTTAAATAATAATCCTTAATCTTCTTGGCTCCGCTTCCAAATAGTAGTTTTTTCATGCTCTTCGCAAGTAAGGTTCGAAGGTTCTTCCACTTTTCTTTAAACTGGAAAACTGAAAATAAAATATAATTATCGAACTTTGCCGTAGGTATCTGGCCACTGGATGCAGCTTTAAGGCACTTGCGCATTTATTTATGAGAGGAGACACTAGTATAGGAGTAGTAGTAAAATGATGATGTGGATTTTCCGTTTTACTTTGTTGGAGATGAGGTATTCCCTTTACAAAAACATCTGATGTGACTATATCCGAAAAGGTTTCTTGATAATGAGAAACGAATATTTAACTATAGATTGTCAAGGGAGCAAAAAAGCGTAGAATGTGCATTCGGAATGCTAAAGATCAATGTGATGTCAAGAACATACAGCGATTTCGATCATTAAAAGTGCCTGCGTTCTCCATAACTTTATCAGACTCAGAGAGGGTAAGTTTTCAAGTCCACAGATCATAAGAGATAACTCCATGGAGTATAGAGTATTACTAGCTCACAATAATAAATCTTATTAACAAAATTATTAAAATTATATTGCTGATCAGAAAAGTTTAATTCGATTGCAATTGAGTCACCCATTTCCAAAATCAGTTAAATCCACTTGAAAAAATTTGTGAGAATAGGCCAATAACTAGTTGCGTACCTACCGTCATAGGGAACGTGATAAAGTTGTTATCAAAAAAAAATTAAAAAATAAAGCTTTTTCCTAATAAAAATTGTATAAAATTAAAGAAAAAATGTAGGCACTGTAAAATATTAAAAATTTATTATAGCTGATTTTGGAACAGTAATAGGATTTATCTACTTTTGAAACTATTATGTCATAGTATTATATTGTTGTGAGGGCAAAATTTTTGCTTTAGTTAGATTGTTACAATAATGAAGCAATTTTTACTGAAAAGTTTTATTCGTACATTTTTTTAATAGTATTTGGTGTCTATTTTTTTAATCAATAGATTCGTCCTCAGCATTCAGTTCAAAATCATCTTCTTCGTCATCTACAGGATCGATTGGTTGTTGCAACATTTCCTTAAAAAACTTTAACTTCTGGTTGTTTTTCCAGTCTGTTCCATAATGGAGGTCCAATAAACACTTTATATCTTTAATTTTCGCGTCTTTAACTGCCACACCTTCTGGTATTTCCGGAACAGCTTGATTTCCGAAAACTTTTCCTCTTTTTAAAACTGACTTGGGCTCACCCGTTTCAAAGTTGTAGTTGGCCTCTCCTTGGATCAAAGCTGTGTTTGGATTTCTTGTAGATCGTGTGAAAATGAATTTTTTAGCTTTTTGAAATTGGAAATGCCACTGTCCTGGAGGTTTTACCACAGCTTCTGTGACACTTTTCCAGTTACTGACAGAGCAGTCTGCACCCAGCTTTATCACAGTACAGGTATTTTTAATGATATCAGTGTATTCGTCTGGATTGTTGATAACACTGAAATTTTGAAACTGTCGTTCTAAAATTCCAAAGACTCGGTCTGGCGGGATGAACGAATGTCCGACTACAGGAAGGTATAGTACCACCTTATTCACGTTACGAGGAGCGTCCTTAATAAGCCAACTGATAAGCATACCAACAACAATGGTGTTTTTATTTTGTCCCCCACAACCATCAGAAAAGAGTTTGACAGTGGTGACATTTTCAAAGTTCGAGTTCTGTAATCTATGGTACAAAGCAGATGCTATTTGATTGGATCCCTTTTGATACTGGTTTTCTGTCCAAAGATAGGAGAATGTGTTGTGGCAATTTCGTGTGGCTTTGGAGTGCCCCTCACATATAACAAAGTTATAAAGATACAACTGACGCTTATAGTACGCAGCCTGATCAGGTATTTTAGGCAACACCAAGTTTTTTTGGCAGTCATAGCTGAACACAAGCTCGTTATCATTGTTCTCTCGTAAAAACATATAAAATTTCTCAGCACGAACTTTATGGACTTTCAACTCCAATTTTAAAGCTGCTCGTTTGTCACCATCCTTTTCGGTTGCTGTCTCGCATTCAAGTCGTATACATGTAGAACACTTATCAGTGTATGGGGCATCAAACCCGATATTAAAATTGGTGGCAAACACGTTTCTGAAGAAATCATACTTGCATGTTAATTTGGGAGTTGGATGTTGCTCACTGTACATATACCACATTTTTTTAATGCTGGATGTTTGCAGTTTGGCATTTGAGGAAATCCCTTTGGACGGTGCCTAAAAAAACAAATTTGTTACACTTTCAGTTACCTAATCGCTTTCGCTGTAGTTGACGTTATGAGAGTTTAGGAAAGATTAGCCTGAATCTAAAGGTATAAGTAAAGACGAATAATAACGGATTAGAAAAGGTGTCTCGTAAATTTGCCAATAAATTTCAGGGGATAAAAGTATACCTCTAAAAAACATTAAAAATGGTTATGTTAACATACCATTCAAAATGTGTCGTTGTTGAGATACTTTTTTTGTATTGTTTGCCGATATCTCTTAAAATTTTAGTACCTACTGTAGATATGATGAAAGTTTGTATACTAGTACTACTTGATAAAACAAGCATTTTTTTCTAAATTGATCATTTCCAGAGGCGCAGATACAGAGTAAATTTTGGGTTTTTATCCCAATAACTTCTACGTCACTGTAAAATAATGAAGGTTGTTGGCATATTGACGAAACACTGTATAAATTTTTATTATAATAATTACAATTAACTTACCTAGATACTTTTGCAATGGTTTTTTTCCAAGTGGAAGGATTGCTTTTTCGTTTTTTAGCCAAAGAACCAGTTGCCTCTGCTATTACTTCAACATTATCAACGATTTCAGGATTTTCCGCTGGCCCCTCCATGATATTAAGAACTGTATCGTCCAGTAAAAGCACCTGTTATGGTTTATTTTAATGTTTTGAAAAAAAAATAGTGTTATGCTTTTAGGTTTGTCTCAATACTACAATACAAGCGCTTCTATTTCTCACAAAAAATGTTTAACTACCTGCTTCGGTGGTCGATTTGTAACTAACAGTGGCTGTGGCACCGAACTCATGGTCATGTGGGTTTAGTATTTCTTTTAACTTGTTTTGACACCGTGACAGATTTAACTGGTTTTGAAACCGACCACCGAATACATTTAACTGCTTTTGGAACAGTCCGAACTTTTCAGCCGGTATTTTCAACGCAATGTAACTGAGTTTGGAACAGTTTGAAGATACACACATGTAAGGAGACTAACAAAGAATTCATTGAAATCATAACGTCCATTTTTTTAAATTTTGGATTTAACTGATTATGGAACTGGGCGACACAATTACATTCCATGCCTTTTCCACAACATAATTTTACTATGATCTTGTCGTCGATAATCATAAATACAGGGATACTTTTCTATAACTTCCAAAAATTTAATATTAAACGATGGATCATCTAACATGTTTAAACACTTTATTTTGTATACAGACAAATATACGAAACACCTTTGTTGCTCAACCACAGGTCAATATTATTGCTTTTCAACACGCACGTCGTATAGCTAGTAACACAGATTGCACCTCACAGGCAATAACGATATCACGTTGCGTTGGTGTGCGGTATGAGATTGAAATAGGTTAAATGGATGTCAATAAATATTGCTTATTCCGTGTTGCCAGTTTATAATAGTTGCGTATTGCTCTGGTGTACGAGCCGCCTAAGAGTGTAACAAAAATGAGCTACTAGCAAAAATAATTTATTATCAGCAATTCTCAGATAGACGGCAACCAAGAAGAGAAGCTTTTCAAGTTTACTATAGGTTTACTGTAAGTACATAACAGTTTCAACGGACTGGGTACGTAAATTATGAAAAATTTGATCGAAAAAAATGATTGTAAATGAATAAAATAAATTAAAGGTATCACTGAAAATCCGCAATATAGTAATGCTTTTGAGATAAGTGGTCGTGGCGTAGGAAGAATGCATCCATATCTTGCACAGTTACACTAAGAGCTTAATGGGGATAATTATAAAATACAAGAGTAGAGTTTTCTCCGTGGACACAGGAAAAAATTAAGAATGATGCATATTTCTGCGAATACGTTTTATTTGAAGATAATTGTAAACAAACATAATTTGCACTATTACTTAACTTCTAATTTACAATTTATTTTCAACCACAGCCAAACAAGACAATCGTTCAATGTTTTGGCTGAAATTCTTAGAAATTATGTCATAGAATCCTTGTTTTTCGAGGATCACGTAAACCGAAAAATGTATCTAGATTTTTTGGACAATGAATTGCCAAAATTATTGGAAGTAGTAGGTACCGTTCACCATACGTGAGAGAACGTGGATATGGAACGAAAGGAGCAAGAAGGTGGCCTCCACGATCTCCAGATTTAAATAAGCTAGACTTTGTTTTCTGGGGCTAAATAAAACATAAATGTGTATAAAATACAATTAGCAATAAACGTATGAGATTAAACAGAAATGTATTAACTAGTCTAAGTCGCACTTTTGTTTTGTTGATAGTTGATGCAGTAATGGGCATAAAATTTAGATTTTGTATGGTTGTTTGTTGTGATGCGAATACCTATTATCTTCACAGTCTAAATGTCAAAGTCTTGGCTGATGTGTGTTTTTATTAATATTTTATACGCCATCCTATATTAAATTAAGGATCAGTCTAGATCTCCATATTTTTTCAAGACCAACCTAATACAATTTTACCTATGTTTTGTTGCAACTAATGTTTGGCTTAAAAAATCATGAATAACTTAGAAATTAAAGTAGATAGTTGCAGCGAATGCTTAATAAAAAATAACATTTTATTACAATACTAAAGTACAGGGTGTTTCATGTAAGAAATCTCAGAAAATATTTATTCCAAGTTTCGATCAACCTTGTAAAAATCGTAATTGTCTTTTAAACTACTTCGATAATACTGCAAAACCTTATGTTAAAAAACGAGAACGTCTAAATGAGTCAAAAAACAAAAAAATACAAGGTGTTCCATTAAAAAAAGATAAGTTTGTCCCCCCGTCAGTATGGGTGGCCCTGTATATGCAACTTTTACCTAAATTATTTTTTTTTATCTCTCATGATAAATGAGTAAATGAATTTCCTCGCAATAATGCCGCACCCTGTACAACCGAGTGCAAGTCAATAGAAAACTTGTTTTCAGTAAAGCCAGAAATATTTCAGAAGTTTGTCATCACAATCTAACTTGCCATTGTCGATATTTCTGTGGATGAGTAAAATTAATACATTTTTTATATTTTATAATTGCCCTATTCTTAACACTACCTTACCATGATGAAATATTTTCTGTAAATAAATATTTAGTTAATATATCAAAGACAAAAAGCAAGCCTTTCAAGCATAATATTAAAAAGTATTTATAAAACTACAAAATTTAAAGACCAACTGAATGATTCAATCAAATAATTCGTAAATTTAAAAATTTTAGTTTTAATTCCAAAAAATATATTGGATGT
This sequence comes from Diabrotica undecimpunctata, assembly GCF_040954645.1. Lineage (NCBI taxonomy): Eukaryota > Metazoa > Arthropoda > Insecta > Coleoptera > Chrysomelidae > Diabrotica > Diabrotica undecimpunctata. Next base: position 94,388,090 of record NC_092807.1, on the reverse strand, counting down.
TTTTTAAAAAATATTTCGAAGTTGGAAATCAAAAATTCAAAATATAACGTATTTGGATACAAATTTTAGTTTATTACTACATTAAGTATGGTACCTACATAATAGAAATACCACAAGAAAACAGTTTCAGAACCAAAACAATTCGTGAACATATAAGAAAATATTATAACTGTTAGAAAACTGTCATCCATGAAGGTAACGATGTTACGATGATCCTCTAGAACCAAATGTTGGCTAAAAAAACTAGAGCCATACTTATAAAAATAAAATGACTATTTTTCGATGGGTATCCAAGTCTTACGTTTGGTCTATATATAAATGAAAGCAAAACAAAATATATGGAGGGCACAAAATCAAATCAACATGAGAATCTGAACGTAGGCCATACCTACAAATATGCCTCCACTTTTCCGTACCTAGGCTCAATAATAAATGATAACAGCAACTTCAGTTAAGAAATACAAGCACGGATTCTTAGCGGTAATAAGTGATTTTATGCATACAAAGACTTAATGAAAAGTAAGTTACTGAATCGTTAGTCTAAGCATATAATCTACAAAACAGTAATTAGACCAGGGGTCACATATGGATGTGAAACGTGGACCCTCTCGACCACTGATGAAAATCAACTAAGAATATTCGAGCGCAAAATACTAAGGAAGATATTTGGACCAATCCAATGCTGCGATGGTTCGTGGAGAATTAAAATGAACCACGAGCTGGATACACTAATGCAGAGCGCAGATATTGTTAGATTTGTTAAGTCACAAAGACTAAACTGGCTTGGTTACCTAGAAAGAATGCCAGATAATCGAGCTGTTAAATTAGTCCAGAGATGGAAGCCCCAAGAAAACAGAACAAGAGGAAGGCCACGTAAAAGATGGATAGACGACGAAGAGATGGATCTTAAAACCATGAACGTCAGGCAGTGGCGAAGGAAGTATCCGACAGGGCAGAATGGAAGAACATTGTTAAGCAGGTCAAGACTCACAAAGGAGTGTAGCGCCATCAGAAGAAGAAGATATAAAAAACAGAGTTCTTTAGTATGAAAAAGTATAAGCATTGGTAAATAACAAGAACATAATGCAGAGTGTACTCAACCAATGCAGAGTGTACAGCCCTGAATCCGAATTGGTAGTCTGAAATTGCAAGGTGAGCGTCTAGGGATTCTACGAGTCTGTCCTTAAGGATTCTTTCGTAGAATTTACCTAGGGTGCTCAATAAAGAAATAGGTCTGTAGTATTCAGAGATGGTGAGGGTTTTCTCTTGTTTGGGAATCATGACTGTGCTGGCCACTTTCCATGGAATTGAAAAATAGCTTAGCGTAAGAGATGCATTGATTATGTTGGTGAGCAACGGGATAATATTTTCTGGAAGATTTTTAAGGCATCTTCTGTGGATGCCATCAGGACCAGGAGCTGTGTTTTCTCCAATATTACACATCTGCCTGACGGTGTCTTTAGTCACAGGGGCCATCATCGGATGAGGATGTGGCCCCAAATGTGCCTGAGGGTAATAAAATATATCTTCCACTCTCCGTTTGGCGTCTCTTTTGGATCTTTTGCTGGAGTTTGAGTTATTAGGGGAAACTAGGGCGACCTGTATCTTTGAAGGCTTCGGTCTTGTCTTGTGGAGTGTTAAGAATGGCGTTGTTAACTAAGAGATGTGATCGTGGCTGACTTTTTTGTTTCGTTAGGACTTTAAGTTGATTCCAGAATTTAGTACCCTCTCGGTAGTCAAGGTCGGCTGTGACACGCCACCACTGTAATTGTTTCAGCCTGTGCACTTTCAACCTTATAACCGTCGAGAGCCTTCTATTTTGATGAGGAGATCTCTGAATCTTTTATACTATCTGATCATTTTGCGTTTGGATTTATTTTGTGCGATGATTTTAGGTAGAGTTGGAGTATATGGATTGTATCTTGTTCTTAGGATTGCCAGGGATGAGGCTTTTTGAAGAAGCTTCTCAATTTTGAAAATCCCTGTGTCAACTTGATTTTGTGTTGACATATCGCCTAACTCTGGGAGGTTTTGGTTAATATATTGTTGGAAAAGTTCACAATTTCTACTTCTACAGATTTCTACTACCTGTTCGAAACCAAAATTCAGATTTTCAGATTTAGAAATGGTCTGAAAACTAAAGAGGCACTATTTTGTATGCGCGTTCTCTTACAAAGCAGTTGTGACTTGCAAAATAACGTTCATGTTTGTTTCATAGACATTGAGAAGACGTTAGACCGAGGGCAACACGCCTGCCTTTAGTAGGACTTGACCACTACGATATAAAACTACTAAAACACTTATTTTATAAATACAATCACGTAGTCTCTATCCGAATTGGAGATAGTCGTACTGAAAAACTACCCATCACACGTGGAGTACGACAGGGTTGTATTTTTTCACAGTCTTTTTAATATACGGTCTGAAGAAACCTTTAGGGAGGCTTTGGATGCCAGACAAGAGGGAGTCAGACTTAGCAAAGAAGTAATCAACAATATCAGATGCGCTGACGATACAGCCGTTTTTGCAGAAAATTTACAAGATCTCCAGATATTAGTAAATCTAGTCAGTGAAGCAAGTTATCACTATGCCTTAAAATTAATATTTCAAAGACAAATGGGTGGAGTTGGAAAGTTTAATATAGATCAAGGTCTGTTTTCTCTTATCGAAGAGGAGATAAAACGTGTAAACTATTTTAAATACCTTGGCAGCTGGTTAAATGTAAATTGTGACTCTGATGAAGAGATAATAACCAGGATCGAAATATCACGTAAGGGTTTTATGACCTGGAAACCAGCTTTATATAACAGAACCATCTCGATGTATATTTGCTAAAAGGTCCTGAAATGTTATGTGTGGTCTATACTATTATATGATTGTGAGACACGGACATTAAAAAAGACAATGCTAAACAAATTAGAAGCATTCGAATTGTGGTACTATCGATGGGTTTTAAAATTATCTTGGGTTTCGTACACTTCCAATGAAGATGTACTGAAAATAATGAATTCAGAAGGTCTGCTCATAAACACCACAAAGAGAAGAAAAACAAAATACTTCGACATTATAATTAGAGCTTAAATATCATTTATTTCGTCTTATAATACAAGGAAAAGTGAAGGGACAGAGATCAATTGGTCAAAAGAAATTTTTATGGTGAGGTTCCACAGTAGAAGAATTATATTGCTCGCAGCTGATAAGGTTTCTGAAAATTACAAACATAATGACAGCCAATGTCTGATAAAGACACGATATTTAAAGACGAGAAAGCCAGGGAAAATAAAGGCAGCTCCATAAAACGTAAAAAATAACATGACTTCAGATACTGTACTTTTTAGTGCTTAATAGCTGATAAGGTCAAGCATACAAACATTTTTAGAAAAGAAAACAGAAAAAGTTCTTAAAATTATATAGATAGCATTAAACTGATGAGATCTGAAAACGAAGAATACCTAAAAAAAAACAGGAATCAGGAAATCAGACAAGCTTCGAATAAGTTATATTTGGATTATGTTTAGTTTGATTTTATGTTTGTTTATTTTCAGTTGGTCTTTTGTAACTACATAAAGACTAAACTAGAAAAACGTGGTATAGCGCTAACTACTCAACTGGTGATGCTAACACTTACGGTGAGAAAAGAATCATCCAGTCCAAGAGAACTGGTGCGCTTCAAGCGACCTAGTATAAAGGCGTGAACAAATATACTTTTTACGCTTTGTCCTACTTGTCTTTGGTAGATTTGACAACACATTAAAAATTTTACGTACCCAAAAGACTGATTTGTGAGTCATATCACGTACGAGCACAAAATCACGCTGATTTTTATGGACCGGAAATATGTACTTTTTAATATCATTTGTTGTAGAAACTAATAGTTATATATATTAAATCTAGGTGCTAGATTTATTATTTAAAATGATGATATAAAAATAAACGATGGAGATTCTAGTTAAAAAGAAAATGTTGTAGTTAAAAACAGTGGTCTTTTAATTGTCTAAGCGCGAAGTACAAAAAATATATAAGAAAAGTCTGTCAGCAAAAATGTTCCTGTTATTTAATAATAAAAAAATGTTCTCAAAGTGGTGATAGTATTTTAATAATTTCTTAAATTGAATTATGTTAATTTAATTTTATTGTATGTATCATCATCATAATATAATTTTTTTTTTCGCTTTTTTTTTAACATTAATCCGTCACAGATATACCTTTTCTAGATGCCATCTTCTTATCCTTATATCAGGAATTTGACACTCATCGATTTCTTGTTTTGTCTGATTGTATTTATAAATCTTCTTCATTTCATTCCAAGTTTTATGTATTTGTAGTCAAGAGAAATAAAGTATTCTCGTGAATTTGACCCGGCCAGGTAACTGATAATTTTTTTGAATTTTATGGACCTCGATAACCCAAACCTCTATGTTTCCTGCACTAATTTCGATAGACTTTTAAAATTATTAACAATTAAAGGCCAAAAATGTACCGTTTTAAGAATTTTCATCTACCTGTAATAACTAAAACATTTTTAACGATTTTGGGGGTAATTTTGAATGTTGATTTACTAATGCGTTGTTTAGAAGACTTTAAAAAACCTAAGAATTTTTAATAAATGTTAATAATTGTAGCAAAAATGAACTTACATCCTTGATATTGTGTGAAAAGTTGGGTCTAAGAGTGTTAAAAATATGGTTAAAATTTCAAGATTGAATTATTAATTAGTTTAAAAGTTTTTAATTTATTTAATTTATTTATCCCAAACAACTAGAGGACAAAAATCTTTGATAGACAATATTCTGTCGAATAGAAAGTTACATCCCTCTCAAATATTGGATGTAAGAGCACTTATCTTCTTAATGTGCCTTCTCCATTACTGAAGGTTGGCTATAACTACAGCAAATTGCTCTCTATCTTGAGCTGTTCTTAGTACCGACCGAATGTGTGTCCATGCCTTACAATCTTCATCCAGTCTCTTACAATCTTCAACCAGGAGCATTTTCTTCTTCCTGGACCTCTTCCCCCTTCCACTTTCCCTTTCATTATAAGTCGTAGAAAGTTGTATTTTCTCCTCTGTAAATATGTAATAAATAACTCGTTTTTCTGTTTTTTACAATATTTAGGAGTTCTCTCTCAGTACCCATTCTTCTTAGCACCTAGTTGCTGGTCACGTGGTCTGTCCAAGAGATCTTCAGCATCCTTCGAAAAACCCACATCTCAAAGGCTTCTATACGCCTCATACTTGTAATTCCGAGAGTCCATGTTTCCACTCCGTATAGCAATATGGAATAAATAAACGTTTTTACAAATTGGTATCGGATATCCAACGATAACGTAGAGTTTATTAGGAATTTTTTTATTCGTTGAAATGCCGACCTAGCATATTCTATACGAGCACGTATTTCGACCTGGTGCTCAAGATCGTTTGTTATCCAGCAACCAAGATACCGGAATCTTTGTACTGGTTCTATATATTTGTTATAGATACAAATATTAATGGCGACATTTGGTGCACGTGTAACAGCCATTACTTTTGTTTTATTTGTGTTTATATTTAGTCCCAAGCTATCTCCCTCTCTGGTTATGACATTCAAAAGTCAGATTATATATATCTGGGTCAAACTATAAAAAAAACTTATTTTATAGTTTGACCCAGATATATATAATCCTGAACTTGTTCTATTTCATCTTGTCCGATCTTCATTGTGATGTCTTCATCTGTATTTGTTATGATTTTGGTCTTGCTGTAATTCATATTAAGGCCTATCTTTCCAGCTTCTACGTCCAGGTCTTTCATCATTTCAAATAATTCTTCTTTTTTATCGGTTATCAATGCGATGTCATCAGCGTAGCTTAGATGGTTCAAGCGTTGTCCACAAATTTTTATACCCTTTTCTTCCCATTCTAATCTTTTAAAAGTATCTTCCAGAGCCTGATTGAAAAGTTTCGGTGATATTGTATCACCCTGTCTTAATAGCGATAAAGGCGAAGAGAATTATGATGATTGCAATAGTGACCAGTCGCATTATGTCGGCGACCTAGTGAGATAATTTTAACAAAAAGACAAAATGTGAAACACAAAAAAGGATAATCGAAAATCCAGTAATGAATGAACCCGTTGACGGAGCTGTTTTGGGCTATATTGCAGTGGAAACTATCTTGAATACAACAGAATCGTCAGATGTTGTAAGTGTTCGATGAACAACCGTTCCAAAATATAATAAAACAAGAAACATTTCACTTTTACAAAAATTAGTTTACTTGACGAACTGATAAGTGCCTCTTTTACGTAAATGGTAAAGTCCTGAATGGTCGGGCAATAAACCGAACATGTTTCATGAGTTACATGCCGAGCAACCACAGACTTTCAGCGTTTGGCATTACTTTTTGTGGATCATTGTAGCATTCGTTTTTCTGCAATTTTATATGATGCAATTTATCTTCCCACCTAATTGTTCAATAACATAGGGATCTTCCACATTTCGCTGAACTTGTCAGATAATTTTTAAGCGACAAATTTCACAAATATATCGAGATAAGAGGAACTGCTAAATGACATACACGTTCACCAGATTTGTCTCCATTTGAGTTTTTTATATTGACATTTAAAGATTAAAATTTATGCAATATAGACCGTATAATTGCTCCATTTGAGCATCCAGATTTGTCTCCATTTCAGTTTTTTATATTGACATTTAAAGATTAAAATTTGTGCAACATAGACCGTATAATTGCAAGACTACAAGAAGGCAGCCAACGCATTGTAGACGAAATATTACCCCTGAAATACTCTGTACTGTTGCAATGTCTCTGTTACTCCATGAAGGTTAAACCTATGGTTATGCCTCCAAGGGCATAAACAAAAGAAACACATGAAGTAAATTAAATAAACTTCATGTGTGTACATTTGTTAATATAAATTTTTAACTTAATTTCTCACAAAAGGGCCATCTAAAATAAAATGATATATCACACGATATTTATTTCTAATGAAGATTTTAGAGATGAAAGGAACTCCATTTTCGAGATTCAAATATACACTCGCGATCATAAAATCCGGGTCATCTTGAAAATCACTGATATTTCATGCTTAAAGAGCTTAATCGTAAATAATAATAACACAAATACAAACTAATGCACGTTTCTCATAATTTTTGCGGTTTCCTTTGTAACAAAGAATTACAATAGTCCCGATTTCGCGGCAAAGTACACACTTGTACTGCAAAATAAACGCTACCTGTAACTGCCGCTTGTTTTAAATGTCTCATTTGTGCTTCGACTTTCTGTTCAAATGCAATGGACAAACGTTTATTATTGCCACCATTAGTGTTTATTAGTGCCATTATTACTGTTTATTTTTTGCCAAAAATGCCTTTGACTGTGTTGAAACGGCACAAATTGTTGGACTTGTGGAAGGCGGTCACACTCAACAGAGAGTCGCAAGAAAAGTCGCAAGAACTGTTGGCGTAAGCCTTTCTACGGTTCAACGAGTGCTTCAACGCTTTCAGTAGGCAAGTTGACTAACCAGACGACCTGGCTCTGGACGAAAAAGAATGACCACGCCACTAGATGACCGTTTCCTTGTGTTTCAAGCTTTACGAAACCGGACCTCAACTGCGGTTATGCATCAAAATCGTCTAGAGGAAGTACGAAATCGCAATTTTAGTGTTGCAATAGTCAGAAAAAGACTTCGTTCTTCTTGACTATCTTCTCGGGTAATGGCTAGCGGACCGCCACTTCGCCGGGTGCCTCGAGTTGTCAGACTAGCTTTTGCTCGACAATACGCACATTGGGGAATTAACGATTGAAGCAAGTATTATTCTCACATGAATCCCGTTTCTGCCTAACTGGATGCGATGGACGTGTAAGAGTTTGAAGGAGAACCGGTGAACAATTTTCACAAGCTTGCATTGCTCCAAAAATGCCATTTGGTGGAGGCTCGGTCATGGCTTGGGGAGGTGTATCTTCCGACTTCCACACAGAATTACCCTTCATCGGAAATGGGTCCCTAACTGCACGAAGGTACATTACGGAGATTCCGGAAGAACATGTTATGCCCAACCTGGCAGGGCTTGGATAAAACGCCGTTTTTCTGCAGGACAACGTGCGACCGCACGTTGCCAGGATCAGTATGTAATACTTGGACGAGGTTGGAATTACGAGAGTACCCTGGCCAGCTAGGTCTCCGGACCTGAATCCCTTTGAACATCTCTGGGACGATTTGAAAAAAACGTATTCAAACCCATACACCTTCTCCTAACAACATACAGAAGCTTAAGGATCTGTTAGTGAGAGAGTGGAATAACATACCACAACATGTAATACGGAGAAAAATTGAAAGTATGCCCCGTCGTGAGCAAGAGGTTATTAGAGCAAGAGGAGGCAATACACGATATTATTCATTGAAATTTCACTGATTTTTTACCACGTTCTGTATTTTCCATTTTTTTTTTCGTGTGTCTGTTTTAGCAACCGTTTGATTTGTTTTCTGTTTTTTTAATAAAAACAATAAAAACCCATTTTTTTTCTTTTAAAACAAACATTGATGACAAATAAAAAATACATTAGCCAAAAAAAGGTTATTACTGCGCCAGAGGCAAAAATATTTAAGAAACTTGGAATTTTCAAGATGACCCGGATTTTATGATCGCGAGTGTATATGTTCTCCTTAAAATAAAAAGTACCGAGTCCAAGTGGCTCGTTCTAATTTTTCTAATTATATCTAATATTCAGTTTTTATTTAAAGTCGCAGATCTATGTTGTATTGTAAACTTCTAGGAGTAAATTTTCGTTTTACTGGCCAACGCCTAGATTTAAACCTTGAATCTTCTGGACTACTTACTTTTTGTTTTGTTCTAAAAGTATTACAGACTACAAAAATCTTGATCTTAAATTATTGGTTTGCATTCTACAGCACAAAGCTTTAACGATTTCACAACACCGCACACAACATCTACCCTTCAACATAGACAACTCCGTGCAACGTCAAAATAATGTTGTGGAAAGTGGAAACAGTTTGCGCAAAATATGTTGTTTATTATTTTATGAAGATTTGTGCAATAAAACTAACAACTTGTATAAATTAAACAAAAATATATGTAACAACGAAAAGTAACAATTTTTTATACGTTTGTAATTTTTGGTGTAGAATTTAAGATTTTTATTATAGTATAATATAGAATTAGATTTTATTTTAAGTACAATTGTTTTGTGTTTAGTTTTAGATATTTGAATGAAGCTGTTATATATTAGTTTAGTGTTAAGTTAGTTATAGCTGGAGATGATTAGTAACACGGGAATTATAACAATTGGCAGGACTGACAGTGTCACTTTTGTTGAGGGGTTATCTAAGCTAGTGCGTGAGTGAAGTCAAGCCACTAAATATCTGGGTAAAAACCCTTAAAAAGTTACAAAATTCGTTTTGTTTTACATTCTTCTTCTTCTTTTGATATAGACATGACTCTGTCTGTTTTTCAATGTGCCTCCAGTTAGTTGTCGTTCCATAGTTTTAGTGGTCTTTCTACTGATCGTCTTCCTGTTGGGGAACCGTCTCTTCCCGTCTTTACTTCTCTATTTGTTGTTATTCGTCTTATATGATCGTTCCATTCCACTCTTCTATTTCTTAACCAATCCTTGATGTTCTCCACCTTGCATCTACGTCGTATATCTGTACTTCTAGCTCTGTCCCATAGATCAAATAGTGGAGAGATGGGCGGAGAATTTTGCTGAGAAATTAAATATAGGCAACCGAGACGTGACTGACATACATGACCACAGTAGGTAATAAAAAGGTTAAAAAACAACAAATCCCTTGGAGAAGATGGTATACTCCCTGAGCTGTTCAAGTATGGAGCAAACGCGCTAAAAAAAATACATAATAAAACTTGTTGCATCCAATTGGAGAGAAGGAAAACTCCCAGACAGTCGGAATGTAGGTATTATAATAACTATTCACAAAAAAGGGAATCCACTAATATGTGATAACTATCGAGGCATTACCCTCTTAAATACGGCTTACAAACTGGCTTATATACTTTATGATCGTTTACTAGTATATACTGAGGAAAAAATAGGCAAATATCAATGTGGATTCCGAAAAGAAAGGTCAACAATTGATCAGATTTTCCTTCTCAGACAAACCTTAGAAAAGACATATGAATATTGAATCGATACCCACCACCACTTCATAGATTTTAAAAGCGCTTATGACAGTGTAGACAGAAGCGCACTTTATAATGCCATGGCAGAACTAGATAATCCGTCGCATCTAATAACATTGGTAAAGGCAACTCTTTCGAAAGTTGAGTGCAAAGTCAAGGTACAAAGCAGAGTGTCAAAATCTTTTCAAACACATACTGGATTACGCCAGGGAGACAATCTATCGTGCCTATTGTTTAACATCGCGCTAGAAAGAGCCATAGAGAAATCGGGCATAACAACCAGAGGTACGATCATCAATAGAAGTGTACAGATATTGGCCTACGCAGATGACATTGATATAGTAACAAGGACAAAAAGAGACATGATACAGGCTTTTGAAACATTAGAAAAAGCCGCAAAGACAATGGGACTGCAGGTCAACGTATCCAAAACAAAATACATGAAGGTCACAAACAGCACACAAATAGCGGCACCACAAGATCTGGTGACAAAAGCACACACATTCGAAGGGGTCTCGGAGTTTATATATCTTGGAACACAACTAAATAACAGCAACCTAGTAAGCGTAGAAATTAAGAGAAGAATATATCTGGCTAAGAGGGCTTACTTTGGACTAAAGCAGCTCTTAACATCACACATAATTAGCAGAAAAACCAATATACTAATATATGAAACTCTTATCAAACCTGTCCTGACATACGCGTTAGAGACATGGACTATGGTAAAAAGCGATGAAGAACTGTTAGGCCGCTTTGAAAGAAGAATACTTAGGCACATATACGGAGGAGTACAAGAAAGCGGTATAGGACGGTTCATTTATACCGTCGATAGTGACGTGGTTTGGGTGGAGGTTACCGAAGCGGTTAGCGTGGGGTTGGCGCGGGTATTGGCGAAAAATTCCGACAGTAGGATTTTGATTGGAGGGTGGAGCGGACGATATTTCTTTATGAGACGTCTCCATGTCGAAGGTGACCCGTATGCCGTCATCTCTTTTATTGAGACAATTTGGCTTTTTTTCTTTTTCTTATGACTTCTCGAATAATTCTTGGTTTATAGAAGCGGATGGGGGCTATGGTTCTGGAGTTTTCAAAATCTATTATGTGACCTGTATGGATGTGGTGTTGACCAAGAGCTGAAATTGAGTCGTAATTACAGAAATGGAATGTTCTCTTTGATTGATTGGAAAAGAGATAGATGTCTAGATAGATGTCTAGATCTCGAATAGTATTAATCAAAGCTGTAGGTTTGTACTAATGCGGAAATCTTTATATATATATATATATATATATATATATATATATATATACATATATATATATATATATATATATATATATATATATATATGAAGAAGAAGCCCTGAAGAAGCCAAATTAATTCTCTTTGGTGAAAACGTTCGGCAAAACAATTGATACTAATTAGAGTTTTTCTTGCAGATTTCCCCAAAATTTAAGAGTTTACTATATATATATATATATATATATATATATATATATATATATATATATATATATAAAACTTGACTAAAAAAATGAAGAAATATCATCTAACAGACAGAGTATTATATTACTCCGGTAACAACGTACACCGCTGAAATGGAGTACAAAAATGCAATAACTATTTCTTAGTATATAAAAAATATGTATATAAAAAAATAGTTTTGTATATCAAATTAACATTTCTAATTCTAAATTGATAAATCTAACGAAACTGTTGTTTTAATACTGTTATTTTTTTCTTCTGTTAAGAATTTTCGACTGTTGATTTAGTCTAAGAGTAAATAACTATTATGGATCTTTTAATAGTTCTATTGTTAATGGTGTGCCGTTGATGATGAATCAATAAGAAAATTATTAAACAAACAAACAAAAATCAAATAAATAATTAAACAAAAAAAAATAGCAAACAAAACAAAACGTAAAAAGTTAAAAAATAATAAAATTAATCATCGACCGTGATTTGCACTAGAAGGATCCAGAATTTGCTAGACAAAAACCGATAAAAGATAAAAAATCCACAATACAAGTTGTTAGATAAAGCTTAATAATATCATAGATTTATTCATTGATAATACACAATATAGATACACAAAATTTAATGTACATAACTGGCAAATATTTCGATTCAATGAGATGTTTATATAAAAGTTTACAAAAGTTTTTTCGAATAAACCAAGTTATACTAATAATAGAAAACATATTGTGTGCATCATTACTCCAAAATAACGTATAGAGATATTTTTTTTACTTAAAAAAATGACAAAATAAAAAATATGTTACAGTGGGTGGTACAGTACTAGTAATAAAGTTTCGCTTATACTATGTTTTCTATATCTTTAAAATTTAAATATTATTTTTAAAATTGAATAAAGTAATTTTTAATACGAGGTTGAATGCTCGAATAAATGAACTTTGAAAAATAAAGGCAGATATCGCAGGACAAAAGTTTAAAATTATTTAAAATAGTCGAAGCTACATTTTTGTCGGCAACAGTGACATGTGACATATGACAGCTTGGATGGGCAGTCACAATCATGTAGACGTGATCTGCACATTTCAAAATTCTATGTAACTAAGCATTGGCCAAAAGTCCTACTGACACTACTATAGGAAATCAACTGATGAAATATGACATATAGAATATTATATATATGTCATATAATAATATTGTCAATGTATGTCAAGTTGAAGAAGCAAACTTATTTAATCAGAGGTATCCTCAGTTGCATGATATTGCACAAGGTACTGTGTCTAAAATTTATGCACAATTCAGAGAACTTGGACATGTCAACCAATAAAAAGAAAACCGAACTTCATTGAAGATGAGGCGAAAGTGGATATTTTGTTAAGGGTCGCAGAGAATCCAACGTCAAGTTCACGTCAAATTGCAGGTCAAAATAATGTGAGTCACACAACTGTCCTAAGGTGTCTCGATGAAGAAAAACTTCATCCATATAAATTTGGCTTTTGTACAGGAGCTAACAGAAGACGATCCAGATCGTAGAATGGATTTCCGCGAAAGAATGATGGATAAAATTAACACAAATGAAATAGCTTTGGCACAATTCTTTTTTCTGATGAATCAACATTTACATTGAACGGAGAGGTAAACCGACAAAACTGTAGATATTGGTCAGCGGAGAATCCTCATTGGATGCGTGAGACACACACTCAGTATCCTCAAAAGTTAAATGTTTGGACAGGTATTATAGGAGATCATATTATTTGTCCTATATTTGTAGATGGTAATTTGACAGCGGAAAAATATTTAAACATGCTAAGAGACGATGTTCTTCCTCAGTTGGCTAACTTATATCCCAATCCAATAGATCCGACCCTACCGCATGAAACTGTCTGATTCCAGCAGGATGGTGCAACACCCCATTATGCTTTAATGGTGAGAAATTACTTGTACGAAATTTTCTTCAAGAAATGGATTGGACGAAGGGGTACTATTGAGTGGACAGCTAGGTCGCCAGATCTTACACCTTTGGATTTTTTTGTGTGGGGTTATCTCAAAAACAAAGTATATGCAACACAACCAAGCAGCAGTGAAGACCTCAAAGAAAGGATAACTACATAAATACCGAATATTTTACCCCAAACTTTAAACAAAGTTCGGGACAAGTTTTATAGGAGACTGTGTTATTGCCAACAACAAGGTGGAGAACATTTTGAGCAGTTATTTTAATGTAATCTAATCAATTACCTCGGGTATTCTATGAATTAATTGTCTTGAAGAAAATTATACTTAATTTCAAAATTTCACCTTGTATTATTCATAATAGACCCTAGAGACCCTAGATGATATAGTTAGTTGAGATCAGGTTGTTAAGGAGCTTTTAAAAACATAAAAATATACAAGGTGTTACATTTAAAATACAGATTATGGACTATGCCTGACTTGCCTGGATCACCCTGTACATTCAAATTTATGTTTAAAAAGCGCACATTTAAATTTAAAAGTTAAGGTATCTCAACGTTTTTATTATTTTCTAAAATAAGGACACAAACAATTCTATTCCATAAATGGTTTCCACACTGTATAATATTTTTATTTTTGACACTGTGGTGACGAATTCATAATTTAAGTAGGTAATAACAGTAGGTAATAATAAAGCATCTTTATATTTATTTGATTTAGTGAGATATAGTTTAATTGAAGTTTAGCGTTTTTTCTAAGGTTAGCGAAAATGTCCTCGCAAAAATTGTTTTTTTTTTTCGACCAAAAACTTGCTTTATACTTCTTTAAATCGTCAAAAACGACATTTCTTGGCCGCTTCAAAAATTAAGATTTTTTGATAGATGTCTGATAAATGTAAAAAGCTTTTTGTACCGAGTATACAAAAAGGAAGCGGCAAAAAGAAGAACTAGTTAAAAAGGCTAGTGGTTCACTAAAAAAGTTTTTAATATGCCCCGGAATCTTATTTGAATAACCTTGGAACATTTCCCCATCACTTTGACCCCAGTCAGTTAATAGAGAGAAACGACTTTAACCAATCATTTATTTTAACACCATCTCAGGGTGTCACAAATAAAATAATCGAACAAAGCTTAATTCCGCAATGTCAATTCTGTCAAAAGTAATGACAGGTCTTCCATTGGTTTGCAGCTTTCATTTTTGTTTTATTATTTTTAACTCTCGTTTGTAGTTATTCTTAGTAATTATAATTTAAGTTGGTTACTTATTTTTAAAGTTTAGTTTTAGTAACCTAGTGTAGGAAAGAATTTTTGTGTTGTGTTAGTAAAAAAACTAAACATGGTTTATCGTTTTGTACCGTTGTGTACAAATCATGGAAAAATTACAAAAAGGCATAGGATTCCATGGATGATGATGATGATGATGATGATGATAGTAAGTTGTCACTGAAATTCAAACTATTTTCTTGTTCTAAATTAATTAACAATAATATTTTATTAATATGATTTTATACATTGCAGTGATGTCAAATTTGGATTGCCCAAATTAATAATCAAAAATTAGGCATTAGATATGCTATTTCCAGTAACAAATAGTGTGATTTGTTTTAAAAAGATTATTTGGATAGCTCCCTGTACAAGCGTCAATTTTAAAAATTTCAAGGAAGCAAACAATAATGAATAATCGTATTTAACAATTGTTTCTGAAAATATCAATGTAATAAATATGTAATTAGTCTATACCTGTTTTCTCTGAAACAACAAATAGATACACGTATATCAAGAAAAAATTGTGCTTTTTTTATATGTCATATTTTATATATTATATTATAATATAATAAGATATTTTTAATTTCTCAGTGAATTTGAATTAGGAATGAAATGGCCCGCAAGAGACGCTAAAGGTATGAAATTAATACTTTTCCTTTTGGATTTCCCGCCAAATGCTGATTAGTAATGATCCTACTCGCAAGTGGTGCTAATAAAAGAAATTTATACATTGAGTTGCCTATCTACCTGTATATCCTATATTATTTATCTATGGTTTTTAATCCCAACTGTTACATATGGTTCTCATGTACACATATACTTGGCAACGTTGCACTTGGTAAACGGAACCACAAGTGACAGCTGTGACATGACAACCAGACATTATTATTCATGTGAACATGAATAATAATGTTAATTCATATATCCTTATAAAGCTTAATAAAACCTATAGTAAGTAGCTTTATGTTACACCAACAAGATCACATAAATCAGCATCAACTTCCCGAGCTCAAGGAGAGAACAAGGAAAACATTCATGAGCATGAAAACATTTTTTACAAGATCAGACGTTAGTCTACAGCTTAGAATCAGAATGATTAGATGTTACGTTTTTTCTGTCTTACTGTATGGCTGTGAAAGTTGGACAATAGACTCTGAAATAGAAAAAAGAATAGATGCCTTTGAGATGTACATTATACAGAAGAATGTTGAGAATTCCATGGGTACAAAGAGTTACTAATGTTGAGGTACTTCGTCGCATGTGTAAACAAAACGAATTACTAAGAATAATCAAAGAGAGGAAAATGCAATACTTGGGTCATGTGTTGAGAGGCGAAAGATATGAATTACTTCAAGTTATACTGGAAGGAAAAGTACAGGGCAAAAGATCAGTAGGAAGACGCCAGAACTCGTGGCTGAAAGACCTAAGGAGATGGTTCGACCGCTCATCCGCAGAAATCTTTCGCGCAGCAGTTTCCAAAACTACAATTGCCATTTGGATCGCCAACCTTCGAAAGGAGACGGCGCCATGAGAAGAAGAAGTGGCATTAGCCACTATTTTGCGTTATTTTAACCCTGACAAAAAAACCATACTCTCTGTTGATGCCAGCCCATATGGTTTGAAGGCCATGGTCTCGCAAGATGGGTTTCCAATTGAATTTGCATCAGTGTCATTAACTCCAACCCAAAGGAGATATAACCACATTGAAAAGGAGCTTCTTGGTATAGTGTATGGATGTGAAAGATTTTCATTCTATCTTTATGGCATAGCTTTTGAAATAGAGACAGATCACAAACCTCTTTTAGGTTTGTTAAAAAAACCTTTAGATGAAATGTCACCTAGGATCCAATGCATGATGATCCAATTAATGAGATATAAATTTTCACTCAAATATGTTCCTGGTAAGAATCTCAAAGTTCCTGACAATTTAAGTAGAGATCCTTTAAATAAAACCATAAATACTAATTTTATAAATGATGAAAATAATTTGAAAGTGTATTCTATTGTAGCAACATCAAAAGAAAATGAAGATTACAAAATGCAATTGATACTGATCCATCTTTACAAAAAGTTAAATATTATGTTTTAAATGGGTGGCCTGAGCATAAAAGCTCTGTAACTTCGAAAAAATGTGACGATTACCACAACTGCGATTGAAAGTGTTTAAACGAACGAGTTTCTTTTAGGAGAGAAAATATACATTCATTCTGAAAAATAGGCAATAGCATGAAAGGATTATTAAGTGTGGATAACATTAAAAACGTTGACGAGGTATTTTAAATTAATTTAATTGACGTTGACGACTATTTTGGGTATAACCGGAAATGACCCATTCAGGAAAACATTATATTTTAATTTAGCTTTATATAAAACCTACAGCATCGTAATTTCAGATTTTTAACATAACTTTATCCGTCATTACTTTTACTTGAAACTTGTTTCGCCACACTCTGTATAGTATATTAATAAAAATGATAGATTACTATTTTTTATCAATAAAAAATATATCTGCATTATTTTGGAGCAATATTACACCTAATATATTTTTAATTTACTGATGCAGCTTTTTATTTGTATACAATTTCGAAACTTTTTATAAATATCACAGCAATCAAAATATCAGAGAGTTATGATATTGTGTACACACTGTGTAAATACGTACGCTATCCGATTTACTCAATTGTTTTGACAGAAATGACAAGGTGACAATTCTACACACGGAAGCGTGATGATAATACAAGTAACACATCAAATCTAACTTGTCATACCTGAATACGTTGGTAAGTATCAGTCATCATCGCAATCAGTAGTTTAATCAGCACAACGACCGACAGCAACATGTAAGCTCCAAAAACAAATTTAAAGAACACTTCCGTCCACAGAGGTTGGTTGTTCGAACTATTGCCTGCGGTCACGTCACTTTTCACGTCCCCCAATGATATTTGACCAAATACAGCAAAAGAGAGCGCGTCAAAAGCGCTGATTGGATTCTTTTGGACTGGAATCACAAAATAAAAAGCGAATTACCTGTATGCGCTGGTACGTGTCCGACATCATGGCAATTAGAAGGTTTATGAGCACAACCACCGAGACCAACATGTAGATACCAAACACCACCTTGAAGAGATTGTCAGTCCATAAAGGGCGATATGATGGTATCTTTGGATCCCTGTGTTTGACTACCAGGTCGCCGTATGTTGTTTGACCAAAGACAGCGAAAAACAACAGCTCGAATGCGTATATGGGGTTCATAATCACTAAGAAAATGACGCATAAAATCATTGTTAGCGCACTAGGCCCCAAAGTGGGCTTACAAATTTATTAAAAAGGACATGCCGTGTTAGATGCAAAAGGTAGAAAATTTGCGAAAAACATGCCAAATATTTTAGCACTTGCTATATACAGCGTAAAAAAGTAAGATTGAGAAGCTTAGTTATTAATTATAAATTAGGACTTAAAAAATAATATAGGGTTACATACCTTAGTTTTCAAATTAATACGAAAATTTGCAGAAAAAATGGTTTATCAGAATGAAATGCCTTAAACTTATTAATAAAGATCCACATTTTGAGTTGAAACTGCAGTCCTAGTATTTATATCCAGAAAACCTACTTTAATTGTTTATTTTTAGTTTTGTTTCGTAAAATACAGTACAAAAACATATGCATATACTCCCAAAACAAGTAGTACTGGAATTTAGACTAAATAATTTATTATTCAAATTGCATTTACCATATTAAATTTGAAATATTTTTTACTCGTTGTCACCTTGACATAACTTTATTATTTTAGATATAAAAACGTTTAATTAGTTAAATGTTATAATATTGTTGGCAGATGCCTGTTCTAGAAAAATATAGTGAAACATTTATTGTGAAATTTCGTCATTTAACCGAAGCTGTGGCCAAAAAAGTTGATTTCTGAAACCTGCTCTATGTAATAAAGAGCGACGTGGGGAACGTCTTCCCAGTCCGTACTCAGCAAATTTTTTTATTCAGGTTATTGCAAATCCTAAGGTACTTGACTTTATAAATTATAGCAATAAAATCGTAAAATTAAATTGGATCAGCTGTAATTTACGCTTTTATAAGTTTAATTTCGATCAATTTTTAATGCATTAGATTGAAGTCCCTTCAATCCTAAACAAAATGAGTGTTTGTAAAACCGGATCGGTCCAATCAACTAGCACTGTCATTAAAGACTGCTTAAGTAACCTTACCTTATCTGAGGTCTACTGTCCTCATGGCCAATCCATTAACGAAAACAAATTTAACACCAACTTTCATTCTCTTGGATACAAATTCATAGCAGGAGGAGACTTTAACTGCAAACATCAACGCTGGGGCTCTAATGTAATTACAACACGTCGTAGACAACTTCTGAAATCGATAATGGGAAACAAATTACAATGTTTATCTATAGAACTAACTAATTGGCCTACAGATCCAAATAAAACACCAGATATCTTAGATTTCTGTGTGATTAAAGTTATATCTCTTCTACTTGGCAATAGAATCATGTTGGGAACTTTCGTCAGACGATACTCTCATTCTAATAACCTAGACTCCAAAGTCATATTCAGAAGTATCCCTCTAGTTCTAAACACTAACCAAACAAACTGGAACATATTTCGAAGTGCACTTACAGAACAAATATCAATAAACTTGCCACTTAAAACAGAAATACAAATTAAAAACGCTATACAATATCTTACTACTTTCATACAAAAGGCGGGATGGAGTGCTACTCCTGAACAAACAATCTGGAAGAAAAGCATAAATTGTTCTCTAAGTGCAAAAACTTGATTAAAGAGAAAACTAAATAACCATAAAATTAGTTATGGTTCGCAGCTCTGGGGATCCGCTAGCAAAACTAATGTTATGAAAATACCGTTATAATTAAGTTTTTAATCTTTTAATCTAAAACTCTAAGAGCAATCGCTATGCTCCTTGCTATATCCAGAATGATGCCTTGCATAGAGATCTGCAGATACTAACAGTCTCTGAGGAGTTCAAAATAATTTCTGAATTTTTCCCCATGTCTCTATTAACATCTTTATCAACGTCTGTTTTGCCTTGCAATTCTTAGAAGGCACAGATTAAAGCAAAATCTGAATTTGGTTTCGAAAATTAGTTTACGGATTTTAATATCAGATGTCGCTATTTGCGTCCATACTAAGCCATGTTAGAGTTGCTTCCTAAGACAGAAAAGATTTATTTTAACTTTCAGAGCGACTGTGAATATCCGTTCTGAAGAGTACTTTTAGGGCGAAATACGTATAAGGGGATACACAGACGCACTGTACGTGAAATCAAATCTTATTTGTCTTTTTCCTTTTAATTTCTGGACAACATCAAAACCGATTACAACATCAAGCGAAGAGATTGAAGGGATATGATCCCTTGGATCTACATAATCGATGTGCCTACAGTAGTGGAAGCTACGCCTTTAACAGCGCTCAGCCATTGTGTTATGGGTTCAACACATTTTAAACAGAGAAGGCTTGAACGGAGTAGGTCAAGGTGAAGGCGACTTAATAAAGATGATAAAAAAGAGAAAACTGGAATATCTGGGGCATATAATGAGAGCAAGCAGATACAGGATAATGCAGTTGATACTCAACGGAAAGATCGACGGAAAAAGAGAAATTGGTAGGAAGAAATACTCATGGCTCAGAAACCTTTGTCAATGGACTGGCTTATCAGCAGATGAATTATTACATGCCGCACAAGATCGAGAACGATATCGGCAAATCGTCATGGAAGCTACCCACGTCTAAAACTTGGGCACGGTATTCAAAGAAGAAAGCCATTGTGATCTGTGCCGCTTTTAGTATTCGTATTCGCGTATCTATGTATGTACGCAACTCACCGGTAAACAAGACAATATTTGTGTTCTGATGCTTTGATCACTTGACCTTACATATCTTTGACATTGTGCAACAATTTTACTTATTGTTTTTATTGTGAAACAGATTGTAAAAAACCTTACATTAATAAAAAAACATATCTTAGCAACAAATGAACCGAGCCTGTTCGATGAAATCTCATTTTATTGGAGATTAGAAGCGCTTCAATCTAACGCATTAGAAAATATTGTACAAACATTTTCACAAAAATTATAGTCATTTTGATAAAGTACCATTTTTCAACTTAGAGCGCTATTTATGCAATGACAACTGCATTTATAAAAGTTTAAACTAAATAAGCAACATAAATAGATAAGTATCTAATATACTTTTACGGTTATATAAGTCTATATTGTGTAAAGTCACTGGGGCTTAGCAATAATCTGAATCAAAAAGTGGATATTTTACTCCTTTAAACTCTCTTAAAAAAATGACTTAAAATTTGCTGAAACACGGACTGGGAAGTAGTTTCTGACATCGCCCTTTATAACACAGAGTAGATTTTAACAATTCAGTAATAATTGCACATTCCTTCACCCACAGCCTGAGCTAATTTTAAGAGAGTTATGGTGTAAGGGTTGATGATAATACATACTATCAACCTAAATATCAGTCTCACCTACTCGTATGGTGATCCAATAGCTACGGGTGGAAGGGTCGATAAGTGGTAGGACACTCTTTTATCCTAGGCTTAACAAATCAACTCCGAAGTACAAGGCAAGGAAAACCACTAATTTTAATACTCATAAGTTTCTTTAGTAATCTAATGTATTACCAAGAATAACGAGAGATCCGATTATTGAGGCTTTAAATAGGATGAAGAATGGTCAGGCAGTAGGAGTTACTACCTTATGGAATATCTGTGGAGATTCGGAAGGTTCTAGGAGAGGAAAGGGTTGATATGTTGTGGCAAATGATCAGTAAGATATATAAGGAAGAAATGATGTCCAATGTGTGGAGGGAGAGCGTGATGGTATCACTGTTTAAACATGAAGGGAATATTCAGGACTGTAAGAATTATAAATGCTATAAAAAGCTAATGTTGCACGCAGTAAAAGTTTGGGAGAAAACTGTAGAGCGAGTTGAGCTGTTAAAAAGGTAGACATCAATAGAAGATGAACAGCTTTGGGGTTACAATATATATAAAGGAGGGTACACCTAAGAAAAGACTTGTGTCGGATTAACCGAAAGTTTTCCAATGACGATTGGCTTGGATCAAGGCTCTTCACTGTATAATCTTGTTATGGATGCGCTGACAGAGAAAGTAAGGGAGGAGGCTCTTTGGTCAATAATCTTTGCGGATAATTTCGTGTTAGTAAAGGAGACCAAAGAAATTTTAAAGAAGAGATAAAAAGGTTGGGGAAGTTCTATTGAAGAAGGAGGACTTAAGGTTAGCAGGTCAAAAATAGAGTATATGTGGTTGAGAGGAAAAGGAATGTTTGGAGACATCGATTGCTTTGATAAAAACTAGAACGCGTAGGAGAATTCAAATACCTTGGGTCCTACATAACAGAAAATGGAACGCTAGACAGAAAAATTGCTTTCAGTATACAGGCTGGTTGTTTTAACTAGAAGCAAATGAGCGGGATACTATTTGATCAAAAAATCCGGGAAGGACTAAAAGTTTAGATGGGAGTCTTGAGGCCTGCGTTGGTATATGGCGGTAGTGTGTGGTCTATAAATGGGCCTAGGAAAAGAAGATGGAGGTGGCTGGAATGAAAATGTTAATGTGGATATTCGGTAAAACTAGAATGAACATGGTTAGGGCCGATCAGATTAGGGAAACAGCCGGGCTGACTACGATCTCAAAAAGGTTCAAGAACAAAGACTAGAATGGTTTGGTCAGGTCAAAAGTAGAAATGAGAATTATGGATATGAAAGATATGCGAGATGAAGGATATAGCTGTTTAAAGTTAGGGAAAAGAGAGGTAGAGGAAAATCAAGGAAAATGAAAGGATTGTGTATAAGAGGAGTTGAAGGAGAAAGGTTTAAATTAAAAGACATGATAGACAGAAATAAGTGGCAAAGAAGAGTAAGGTACAGGGGTCCCTAAAAAGGAAAAAGCTGAGGAAGAAAGATAATTTTTTTTGTAAAAGTGATTTTGGTGTAAGGAGGTTTACAAAATATCATATCAAATACAAGAAAAAGGAACGAATATTGGTTTTTTGATTTTTTTTTATGAAATTTAATATTTTGATCACAGAGTACCCCTCTCATTCGATTCCACTAAAACCAGCCAGTCTGTATCCAGTGAGCAATTTCTCGATCAAGTGTCCTATTTTACGTCATGTAGGAGACAAGATATTTCAATTCTTCTACTAGTCCTAGTTTTGCAGAAGATATTCCTCTTCATTCCTATTCCTCTCAACCATATTTACTTCATTGTTGATTTGCTAACCTACCCCTTTCAATAGCCCTTGCTCAACTTAACTTCTCCTCCAACATTTTGCTTTGTTCCACTAATACGATATTATCCGTAAAGACGTTAACCAAGGTGTCGCATCCTTTACCTTCTCTGGTAGTACATCGGTAACACAATGAAAGAAATACTTTAGTTTTCATCAAAGTAAGAGAAAAAGGGCTGAACGTAATGGATATAGTAAGTTCTAAAAAACTTTTTTAGAAGTATTTTTGTAAATAGTGAGTTAATTATTATGTTGTATTTGATCTGGTATACATCAATATTTTAAAACTTATTCTTAATACATTCGCGTTGCATATGTTTTTATTCTTTAAAAAAATAAGGTTTAATAAATTTATACAAGTTGTTAGGCATAATTGAGCTGTTGCTTTTTTGTTAATAGTGAGTATGAATCAATGCACCTAGATTTAAATATATCGACAGAAAGACAAAGGGCAAAAATCTACTTAAGGAAGCATAATGGTAGCACAAGAATCTATCGTTAGCTACCTTGTCATACCTGAATGCGTTGGTAGGTATCAGTCATCATGGCAATGAGCAGATTAATCAGTACAACGACAGACACCAACATGTATACTCCAAAAACTAGTTTAAAAAGAACTTCCGTCCACGGGGGTTGGTTATTAGAGCGGTTTGCGGCGTTCGGGCCATAGCTTTTCAGTTGCTCGGTCGAGGTTTGGCCGAAAACCGCAAAAAACAGCAGCTCAAAAGCGCTGATCGGATTCTTTTGGACTGGAATCACAAAACAAAAAGCGAATTACCTGTATGCGCTGGTATGTGTCCGACATCATGGCAATTAGAAGGTTTATGAGCACAACCACCGAGACCAACATGTAGATACCAAACACCACTTTGAAGAGATTGTCAGTCCATAAAGGGCGAAACGGCGGTATCTTTGGATCCCTGTGTTTTACTATCAGCTCATCGTATGTCGTCTGACCGAAGACGGCGAAAAACAACAGCTCGAACGCCAGAATGGGATTCATTATCACTGAGAACATCAGGTTAAATATTTAATGTCAGCTCCCACTGAGTTTGCAATTTTATAACATAGGGCATGCCACACATTAGACGCAGACATCACAATATTTGCGAAAAACATGCCAAATAGTTTAGCAATTGCTATATACAGCAAAAAGATCAAGAGAGAAGCTTTATAGACTAAGCTTTAACATTTAATATTAACATATCTTTAACACATAGTATATAAGTAATATAGTCTTTAAATATAATTATATATTTACATAAAAACCAAATAAACCTACACGAAGAAGGAAAATTTAATACAAAATACAGTAAACACTACATAAACAAAAAATTGTTTTTACTTATTTATAATCGAAATTCGTGGTCACGTCGTCCATTAACTTATACGTAATATCTTAGTGATTTATTACATAGTAGTTAGTGCAATATAGTTTACACAGGGTGTCCATAAACGCTGTCCACAAAAGAAAACTACAGAATCTGGAACTTATTTTATGTCGATATGACGTAAATTGTCTTATCGAAAGAGATGGCGCCCTAACATCGGTTTAATTCAAACATATCTGAAATTTTGAAAGAAAGAAAATGTTATGAACAAAAATGTCTAAGACTCCTCCTAAATTAGACTGCTTGTGTCTACAATTAAAAACCGGATTCAGGCCAAACGATTCCACTAAATAAATATAGAAAATAGCATTTAAAAGAGAATCGTTCTGAAGCTATTTGAATTAAACTGGTGATATTAGAAAGCCATCTTTAAAGAGATCTCGCTCTCTTAGGAAGCATTTTTCGATAAAGTAGAATGAGTTCCAGAATTTGACTTTTCTTTTGTGAAGAGTGTTTGTAGACAAACCGTATACAAACATTGTTAACAAATTTATTATTGATTTGGTATTAATAAAGTCCAGATTAGAAGCATTCTGATTTTTTTCTTTGTATAATTTAGGATTTTTAGTAAAAATGCGTATTTTACAACTGTTTTGCTATTTTACAATACTAGTCAAATCCTTTTCGGCTGTAGTACAATTTTTGGTAGTTCTAGTCGTTAAAGACAAGAAGAAATTTGTTCATTGTCGTGTGAAGTAACATGTTACGCAGGTACGATTCTAACTGTGAATTCATTGGCGAAAGTGACGTAACCATAACTTTTTTGTCTTAGACATCTCTTACCATCTATCTTTACTTCTAGTATTAGGTACTAAAAAGATTAACGCTCTACTTGTAATATGTGCCCTAACTACGTAGTCCTCTTACTTTTTATATATTCATTCAGCTCAGATAGCCCAATTTAGAAGTTCATCAATGGATGTGACCTGTAACGTCCATGCTTC
This sequence comes from Diabrotica undecimpunctata, assembly GCF_040954645.1. Classification (NCBI taxonomy): domain Eukaryota; kingdom Metazoa; phylum Arthropoda; class Insecta; order Coleoptera; family Chrysomelidae; genus Diabrotica; species Diabrotica undecimpunctata. The sequence continues at coordinate 94,362,602 of NC_092807.1, read as the reverse complement.
AATTCAGTATGACAGAACAGGCTAAACGTAACACTTTTAGCATATTGCATCTCGACATTATATCTATTCGGCGAAAGTCAGAAACTTATAAGCTTTCCGACTATCGTTTAGCACACAACGCAAGTATTTCAACTGCTTAATTTACTCGATTTCTTCTCCATCTTTATATATATTTGCATTTGTGTAATTATTTCTATATATAATCCTGGTTTTCATTTTCTTTGACATTTAGTTTCAAACAAAAAGCTTCACTTGTGAGAGTGAGGAGATCGTCGATGTTATCTGGCAGTATTGCTGTATCTTCGGCAAACCTACTTCTGTTGAAGTAGGTTTGCCTTTCTGTAGATTTCTGCAAGAAATCTTCTGTTCACTTTAATACACTGACTAGAGACAAACGCTGCCTCTATGAATGCTCTCTACAAATAATTTAAACCATATTGAAGAAAATATACATAATTGCTTCACTTCCTTTTCTATTAAGAAATCTTCCATTTTAATGCAGGTTTGAAGTGAAGACGTACTATTGCTAGTTGCTTGATAAGCAATTTGAAATTAATTATTAACGTAAAATAATTAAAGAAAAAGCTAAGAAATACAATAGTTTCTTAGTTAGTATTCTGTTAAACAGCATGACTAGGATAACCTAGAAAAGGGATTAGATTATTTAGGTTTTGTTGGGAATGAGTTTTGTCAAAGTTTATGTCAAAGAGAAAGTTTGGAGACTAATTTCGATAAAATCAAAACGATAATTTAGTACGTAGCAAATGCATCAGCGTAGCTAAACCGAAAATACAGGTAGTAGATTAATAGTTTTAAAAAATTCTCTTAAAAAAATAAAAAAGAATTTTGCCAAGAATATATCAACAGACGAAGAAAATAAGATAAATATTATATATAATTACTATCTATTAAGATATAAAAATTAATAGGGATAAAAAATCTGTTTCCGAAAAGTCTTGTTTCGAAAAAACAAAACTTTAAAACTATTGAAGCCAACTTACAAAATAATAAAAAAATATAAGGAAAAAATGGAAACTGATCAGTTTGGATTTCGAAACGGTTTATCAATCAAGTAAGCCTCACTTCAGGCATTACACCAAACGTATTATGACCAACAAACATTGAGTTTTTGTGCGTCGTACATTTAGGATACGGTACGAAATGGAAAATCGACTACATCAATATTTAGAGCTGATGCCAATAAATGAAAATGAAATAAAATAACGATCGTTAACGGTCTAGAGAAGGAGAAGAAGATATTTCGAAAAAGCTTTAAACCGTATACATAATAAGAAATTGTACTAAAAGTGGAATTTCCCGTAATATTGGAGCAGGTGATACAGATTTAAGAACAATAACAAAATTATACTAGCAGCGAAAACCTAAGATTAGAATTGACGTTGGTAAGAGTATTACTATGAACAGAAAAGTAAAAAAGGCTGCTTGCTATCTTCTATGTTATGTAATCTGTGTTCGGAATTATTACTCAGAAGAAATCACTACTGTAAAACAAGTCACTTTCGGAATAAAAGGGCAACATAATTCAAATATCAACCATCGGATTTGCAGAACATGCTCACCGACTCAAAAAATGGGCACCGCACCGCTTGAATTTTTGATAAATTTGTCGAAACATTTTGTTTTTTGTTGTAACTTTTATCGAAGATTTTTAAGAAGTTTTAAGGTATGTTTTAGGCAGGAAATGCATACAAAAAACTATTGTTTAAAGAGAACTAAACAAACTTACAAATTAATACAAAAAAAACTAAAATAAAACAAATTGGTAGATATTTATTTAATTACCTTCAGAAGCAAAATGAAAATAACGTGGAAACTTATACAAATTACTTTTTGATTTAATTAATACCCCTCATTACCGAGCCTTTATAAATGCATTTATTTTTCTGGAAATACTGTTAATTAAATTTAAACTTCATTTTGTGGAATTGCTTTCTATTGCTCTAAAAGGTCGACCTTGATCTGACCTAAGATAATAGGAGCAGTTACCCGGCTTCGAATATTTCTACCAAGCCTGTCCAATCATGGTCGATGGGATTTAAATCGGGACTGTGTGGGGGCCATGCCATATAGGTAATATCAACTTTATTTAAGAATTCTCTGACAATGCAGGTGGCACGAGGGCGTGCATTGTCATGCATCAGTGTGAAGTTTTTTCCAATAAATGGTGCATATGGGACTGTATAGTTTTGCAGTAATTTATTTGTATACCTATCAGCGTTTAAAGATCCCCTAGTGATAACGTACAATTCTGTATGCGTCTTTGAAGATATACCAGCTGACATCATGAAACTGAACCCTCATGAAAACTTTCTCTATGGATAAAAGTGCACTTGGCATATCGTTCACCATCTCTTCTCTAGACTCTTCTGCGACCATTAAGGGAACGTGGACCAAATCCGAACTCATCGATAAACAACACATTTCTCCAGTTGTCTGAATTCCAATCGCGATGCTCCTTAGAGAAATATAATCTGGCTACATGATCTTCCGTAGAAAGTTCGGGTTATGTAGCAGGTTTTCAAGCATTAAGATTACCCTTATTTAGTCGTCTTTTAACAATTCGTTTACTAACATTTACGCGTCTGACATGTACTTAGTACTAAAAACACTTTCAAACAGTCGTTCCAATGTAAAGTTCATCTCTGTGAACTTGTTCCAGGATGTCGAGTGCAAGCTCCTGTTTCCATAAAATGAGCATAAATACGTTGAACTAAACTGCGCGAATCTCTGTACCTATTAACTTCGTAAACTTGACTTTTTCCGTCCTGAGTAAGAGCAACAAAATAGATAAAACAATTTCGGCACTCAGACATCTTAAAATTGCCAAGAATTAACACAAGAACGATGAAAATAAACACTTTTAAAACCAATAAACAGAAATGTCGTAGTAATAACAATTGGAAGGGCACAGCCTCTTTGTAATATTACAGTAATTGAAGTACGGATAAGACGATAACTTCAATATTATTGAGATTTTGTGAAAAAATCTCAAAAATTTCAGTTTAAAACACATTTCTCATTACAAACTGTCATTAGGAATATCTGCTACATCGTGTTTATTGTTTTCCAAATTTGTAAAAAGAACCGAAAAAAAAAATCAAAAGATCAGGGAAACTCAACTCTTTCAACACCCAACTCAAAATTAGAATTTTAGTATTTACTTGTAAAATACACGATCACTATACAGGGTGTTTCAAAAAAGGTAACCCCGTCTCTAGGGTAGGTAAAAAACTGAAAAATAATTGGGGTTTGCTTAGTAAAAAATTTTTGTAACGCCATCCGTGTTCAAAATACAGGGCGTTGAAGAAAAAAAAAATTCACCCATTTTTTACGATTTTGCCGAAACTACTGGCAACATTGTAATGAAATTTTATAGGAATATGTTTTGGAAGCTGATACATCACATGAATTTGTTTTTATATCTGATTCTCATAGAGGGCGCTAGTTACACGGATCGTACTAAGTATTAGTCAATATAACTTTTTTAAGAGTATAATTATTAATCAAAATTTCAAGTAAACTTAAACATCATTCAATTTTACACGAAAAAGGTACTTTTGGTAAAACTCCATACTGTGTACCGTTTACGGAATATTTTGTAGTAATTAAACTTAAAATTAAAATATTTTTTAGTAATTAAACAAAACTCACAAGAAGAAAATTAAATTAATGACTAAGAACATAAAATAAAATTCAATTACAGTAAGTGTTCAAAATGCCTTCCATTTTCGCGAATACACAAGTCCATTCTTTTTTCTAAAGATTCCATTAACCTTCTAAACAGTATGGGATCAGCTATGATGTCATTAAATTGACGTTGAATTCTTTCTTCCAATTCTTGACGTGAATTTACCTCTGTAGCATAGACTTTTTCCTTAATATACGACCAAACTGCGTAGTCCAAAGGGTTAAAATCGCATGACCGAGGAGGCCAATGAATCGGAGCTTCTGCACCTCTACCAATCCATCGATTCGGAAAATGATTACTCAACCAATTACGACACCTTCTATCAAAGTGTGGTGGAGCTCCATCGTGCATAAAAAATCAAGATCTTCGCTCGTTTAGCGTTAAATCTTCTAATATCTCGAATAAGGAATTGTTTAAAAATTCAAGATAAATATCACCATTTAAATTTCCAGGTAGAATATTGTTACGTAAAAATATGAGTCATATTTAAAAAGCCTGTAAACATGTTTTTTTATTCACTAATATGTTGTAGATTGTACGAGAGAATTCTACCAGCTGGCAGAAAGAAAACCGGTCAGACGATGACCTTCTAGTATAAATCAGAGGGGTTCTCCTGAATTTTAGGCCAGTTGTGGTTTCATATATAATAATGGATTTTTTATTGAAGGAGTTAGTCAAGATCTGAAGACCGCGCCCGCGATTTTTAATTGTCACGTTCGCCTATATAAATTATGTATTGTTCGCTAAATAAATTAATATAAATTATTGTGCTTTTTAATAAATTAAAATAAGAACCTTTTAATAAAGACATAAATAAATTTCATTTCAATATGATAACCTATTAATTTGTTACCTAAAGTTGCTGCCCAAACATTAACTTTAAATGAGTGTTGGTAATGTGATACCCTTTTGACTCGTGGATTCTCATCATACCAGTAGTGTGCATTATGGGAGTTAAACATACCTTGTCGCGTAAAGGTGGTCTCGTCCGTAAAAAGAATGCATTTTAAAAAATTTGGATTGTGGTCTGTCCTTTGTTGCAATGTTTCACAAAAATCCACTCTAACCGATAGATCATCTGGCAAGAGCTCTTGGACTTGTCTGTAATGATAAGGATGTAATTGCTGTTCTTTCAGTATCCGCCAAGTACTTGAAGAAGAAGTATTTGTTTGTCTTGCTATATTACTTACGCTAACTGTTGGATCTTGATCAAGTAAATTTAAAATATTATTTTCTTTATTAATTGTTTTTGTTGTTCTTGGTCTACCAGAATTTATTTTATTTGGTCCCACATTCCTAGTTTCTCGACAACGTCGTTCAACGGCTCTAAATGTTTTTTACTTGGTAAGTTTCTTCTAGGAAACTTTTCTGCATAACGTGTCACAGCTGCACTAGAACATCCTAAACATTCGCCTAAGGTTAATAACATGTCAGTGTATTCAACATTTGAGTACATTTTGATTTGATTTTACAAATAACAAGGTTTCAAAACTCTAATTATTGTTGATTTATCGCCATAACAATCAATAAATGTCAGATTTCCATGGCACACTTGGAGAAAATAGAGGTATACCTATTAGAACCTTATCATTACTACCAGCATCAATTATTACTTCATAAAATATTCCGAAAACGGTATACAGTATCGAGTTTTACCAAGA